>NC_091254.1:44626666-44930555 GCF_042477335.2 Ovis canadensis
TGCAGGCAGGGGTGCTGGGTTCCCAGTTCCCTATGTCTACGTCTAAGACACGTGACCTTAAAGCCAAGTTCTTTTGCACAAGATTTCTATTTTCCATTTAAAAGAGAGGCAGTCAGAATGCAACCCAAATTAAGCAACTGTCTGTCACTCCGTTCAAACGATGGGGTGATGGTTTTCCACCAGGGCTGTCAGTCCTAGGAGGGGGGGGATGCTTCCTTGGCTGCTGGGTCACATGTGTGATCTTCAACAAGTGCTTTGGGAGTGAATTCATTTTCTCCCCTGTGGCAAACTACGAATTCTAACATCTGGGTTTTAATGCCAAATAGGATACAATTTCTAGAAATTTAGGTTGACATACCCTACCTCCCAGTTGCCTGGAGGGATCTGGGATAAAGCTTGCAAAAAAATGGGGACATTTCACTATAAGCATAAAAAATAAGTTATGAACTCTGAGACCTTGAGAAGAATGGACACTAATTTCTCAACTGCATAAAGTAATTGTCACACTATCTCCAGATGTGGATACCATTATCAGATAGAAGCATCACTTTCAACAAGTTTTTTCTCAGCTGATTTTCTTGAGTATCAAATATTTAGGTTTAAAGAACATTCGCTTTTAGAGTTAAGACTCCTTGGGTTCCATTAATACATAAAGGCAATTTCATTAATGTCATTAAATCTTCTTTTATGGGCAGGAATTCTTATTAAATACAACAGACTATGTTGGAGCTGTCACAAAGTCAAATCTGTGCAATGAATTGAACTGTGTCTGTCTCAAATGTATTTTAACCAAGTTTTAGGGCGGAAATCCTCCTCTAAATGATTGTGCTTAAATTATATTATTGTCGCTCTCTAGTTACCCTATAATTTAACCTTCTTTAAATGACATAGATTACATTAAATAAACACTGACAAGTGGTATACATCACATAAAGACTCTAAAGACCACTAACATTTAGCAGTGGGTTGGAAAATATATATAAAGCCAGGGAGAATGAACTTCCTTACCCCCCAAATCAATCCAGTTTCTCTCTACAGGTTGATGAAAACACCTCCTCCGAACGGAAAGGTGAGAAATCTGGCTCCGTTGATGGTTCAGCAGGCCGCCTCTCTTTCCGGATCCCTTCATTCTTACAAAGGAGCCAGGCACCCCTCCTTGGCCCTGGAGACAGGCCATCAGCGGAACAGACAGGCGTCTTCCACAGGACTTTCTAGGAGCCTGCACGTTTCTGGAAGAGGCCAACAATGAACAAGTAAACAAACACGTTAGAAAGAGCACTTTGGATGCTGCTCAGGATATGCTGATAAAGGTGAGTGATGGAAGTGGGAGAACTGGGCGGGGGCGGGGGCGGGGGGTGGGAACCGTCTGGAAAGGCCTCCCTGGGGCGTTGCCGCGGGAAGTTCGTTCATTTTCCAGCTGGGTTGGTCACCCCCACCTGCTAACCCTCATTCTGAGGCTCTGACGAGGCGTGGGGGCGGCTGAGGCTCAGGACTCCCCCGGGCAGCCCCAGCAGAAGCCCCTGCGGACCCTGCAGGTCGCTATTTCAGAACTGCCTGCCCCCCTCGTCCTGATCCAGGAAGGCCCCGCCTGGCCTCCCGCTTCCCAGTCGCCCTGGGGAGCGGCCTGGTCTCGGCTCTCAGGATGTGGAGGCTGCAAATAGCTCGGCAGCTGCGGCCGGGAGCCGCCGGGAAGCACGCCAGCCGCCGCCACGCGGGCCAGGAGCCGCCGCGCGGAGCGCCCAGCGCCCACCGAGGCCGCCTTGCCGGCGCGGAGCCCCCAGCACAGTGCGCCCCGGGGCTGTGGAGGAGCCCGATCGCTGCCCGCCTCCACGACGGCCAGCACCAGGGATCCTCTGTTCTGCACGAGGTGAGGGGGGACGGGCGCCCCCTCTGCGCAGAGCTGACTCCACCCCTCGAGGGTCTCGGTGCCTGGCCTGACCCCAGAGAGTCGTTCAGTCTTTTGACATCATCGCCTTAAAATAATTTTTCCCTTGATTTTCCTGCTAGTGACAAGACTCACATTCTCCTTTGGCCACACTCCTAAAACGAAAACCTAAGTCTTATTTAGACAGCACCATTGCCAGTACCTTTTTATATCTTTCTTTGTTTGTTTTTTGACCGTGCGTCTTGCAAGATTTTATTTCCCCGACCAAGGATCGAACGCATGGGGGGAGTGAGAGCGCCGGGTCCTACTAACCACTGGACTTCCAGGGGATTCCCGCAAGTTCAGTCCTTTAAGAAGGACGCCTAAAAGGAAATTTAAACGGACCCCTTGCTCTGCCCACAAGCAGTCGAAACAGGGATGGGTCCTGGTCGCCTCCAGCCCCGGGCTCTTCTCCCACAAAGGAGAGTGGGAAGTGACACTGGGGGCGCAGAGCGTTGTTGGAGCCCAGGGTCCTCCCACTTCTCGAAGGTGGGTATAGTTGGCAGCACTGGGCTGCCAGGACCCAGCCTTCCAAGGGTCAGGTCGCTTCCCCCCAGCCCCTCCCTGGTGCCAGCTGCCAGAAGAACTTCCGGTCTCTTCCAAGGTCAAGTTCAAGTTGCTCTGTCTGGGTGGCAGGTCCCACCCGGGCAGTAAGCCTGGGGGCTGCAGGCAGAGAGCGAACCCCACCCAGACGTTGCTGGGGGTGGGCGGGTCCTTGGAAGGAGACAAACTGTTTGCTCTCCTGAGATAAGTGGGCGGAAGAAAAAAAAATGCTGAGATTGGCCCAGATTCTGCTCTGATGATTGGCCTTGGTCCTGGGGGAACTTCTGGGGGTAGTTTCAGCTCCTCTCTCACCTTCTGTGTGCAAAGGACAGAGAAGACACTGAGCAGAAATGAGTGTACAGCGCCATAATTGTCACAGGAAACAGCTGCCAGTGACCGTGACATTAGATTTTCATCTTTCTTTTTTTTGTTTTTCATTGTGCAACCAAAAACTGTCAACGTTTATCAGTTAAATGTTAAGATTTCAGCTGGTATTGAGTGGATATTATTTGATGTTATTTAGGAGGCCTCAAAAACAAACAAAACTCAAAAACCCTGAAACAAACCCATCCAGGTTGGAAGGTCAACAGTGAAGATTTTGTGAAATAACCAGATTTGCAGTGAATGAAAGCCCCATTATATTGTTACTCTTTTTAGATTAAAATTTAAACATGCTTTAGCAAATACGTCGGTTTCCTTGACGTGGAGGTTTTGTTTCAGGTTCTCTTTCTGGGGCCTGAGAGAGCTTTAAGTCTGCTAGAAACTCCCCTGAGAGGAGCTCTAAGGTGGAATATTAACTCCTCTGCCTATTATATGCATAAAGTCAGGTTACCTCCCTCCCCAGGGGCATCAGAAGTTGCTTTTGCGCACTGTTTGGAAAGGCCTTTCCATCCAGAAACAAAAGGGAAAAACACAACAAAATCCCAAAGCAATGCCCGCAAAGAAATAATGGGAAGTTCAAAGACCTACAGAGCTCAGAGTTTCAAGTCAACGGTTTTCAAAAATCATTCAAGTCCAGGCTTTGAACTCACACTGCTTTGTGCCAGCCCTCACCTGACAGCCGGCTAGATGTGTATCTTTTGGCAAGTATTTAACCTCCTGTGCCTCAATTTCTCCATCTGCAAAATGGGTAAAATAATCAGCTTCATAAGGCTTCTCAGTCACGTGTGAAAATTTAATAAAATAATTCATGTAAAATCCGGCACAATGTTTGGCACTTGGTGAGAACTCAGTAAATAGCAAGCTATTTTTACATAACAAAACAAATTCTATAATAAATGATTGCTTATTATTAATATAATTACTGTATGTTACTACAAAGTCTTTTCTCCTCCAACTTGGGCTTTCAGTTTAATCTAAAACATATTATGGTGGCTTCACCCCTAATTATTTGAACTTGATGCCAGTGGTTCCCAGTCACCTGGAGAACTTACAAAGGGACTGATGCGTGAGTCAGGAGCATCACAAGGATTCTGATGTAACAGTCTGTGGTGTGGCCTGGGCTTTGGACATTTTGAAAGCTCCCCAGGTGATTCTAATGTAGAATCAGCCAAGTTTGGAAGCTAGTGCTTTTTGGTGTTGTCTCAATCAAAAAGGCAAACAGATGTCTATAGTTTAAATCAAATTAAAGCAGTCTGTATTCTGAGCTACTAATCTGACTTAGTTTGCTGCATTAGCCATTCAAATCAGCCAATCCCCTGACATTTTCACTGAATTTATAAGTTTTGGCTGATTTGACCAATTAATTCGGTTAAAAAGTTTGATTCATTAAAATCACATGGCCACAGCCTCAAGTAAATTGAATTTATTGGAAATCAGCTAGGATTGTGTATGTATTTGGAAGTTTTTAGGTTACACATTACCATAAAAGTCCACAATATTTAATTCCACTCTGTACATTTACTAAGAATCTGGATATTAAATTAAATGCTGATAGTTTTGAATTGAGTTGACCAATTCATTTAGTTAAAAAAAAAAAAATTGATTTCTCAAAGTCCTATAACTACAGGTTAAAGAAATTGAATTTGTTGGGGACCAACTAGGATTTTAAGTGTAATGGAGAGTATAAACTATTATGGAAGTACACATTATTGAATTCCATCCTGCACATTTGCTAACCCACCGGATGTTAAATCAAAATCCTGAGAGTTGGAATGAGGTTAATATTGTCTCGTCCCTTTGATCTCATCTCGGGGACTTTGGATGGCATGTAGGTTGCTATCAGATTTGACACCACTGTCTGTGTATTATTAACCTCTTTAAAAAATTAATGAGCATGTTGGTCCACTTAGCACTCGGGTCACAGTGATCCCTCAGAGAAACCATGAGTGAGGTGGCACTCACAGCTTCCATCAGCTTGCTTTCTATCCACATTCTCCATTAGAGGCACACAATACCAGGTTAGAAAAAGCCCCTGAATCTTGTCTTCCAGAAGTTCTGGATCTGGTCATGGACGCAAGGCATCACAAGCTACTTTTTTTTTTCTTTTGAGGAGGGCTGCGCCGTGTGGCCTTCGGGATCTTCGTTCCCCGACTAGGGATTGAACCGAGGCACCACAGTGAAAGCAGTGGGTCCGAACCACTGGACCACCAGGGATCTCCTATCACAAGCTACTTTAACTGGCTGGGTACAGCAGACCTTCCTGGGATGTATCCATAATTGGACAAAACAGAATTCAGCCACCACTGTCTCCAGGTGTTTATGTTTAAAATATACAACAGTTATCAAATTGAAAACCAGGCAATTTTGCATGGGTGGGCTACTTCCCTCACTGCCATACAGATTATTTGTTTATTGGGGTATTTATTTGTAAAGGGCAAAGAAACAACTTCATTAGAAAATAGAGGGCACAGAACAGTATTTTTAAATTTCCCTTCTGATAATTTTATGAAAAAATGAATTTTGGCTAAAGATTGGGGAAAAAAAGATTAGGTAAAAATATTAGCTGATAATCGTCTGAAGGGTAAGAAGGGAATGAATATTTAATAAGTGCCTATTCTATCCTGGGCTCTTTCTGTGTATAATGTCCTTTCTTTAATCTTTACAATCGCTTCTCAGAATAGAATCAGTTCACAAATAGGATAGTTGAGGTTCAGAGAGGTTAAGTAACTTACCCAAGGCTACACAGCATAAAGTCATATAAGTGGGATTTGACCCTGTCAGTCTGCCCCAGACCCTGTACACTGTTCACTACATGTCAGAGTGGTTAACTGTCTTGGTTTGCCCAGAACAAGGGGCTCAGTTTGAAAACCAAGACAATTCCCAGAAAATCAGGGCAAGTGGGTTACTATCCTTGGTAACTGGAGGTTACTGCTCCCTTAGCCAGCCAACCAGATTCCAGGCCCCAGGTCTACCCCTGGTAAGAAGGAAGGGAGGTCTGAATCCCTCACTTATTTCAGAAAGTAATCTATCCAACCCTATTACACTCCCACTGGAGAAAGCAAGTTAATGGCGCTTCTGATCAAATGACTATATCCTTAAATCACGCAGGTCAAGCACCTGCAGACTTTTCCCCTGAAAGGCCATTTTTCAGTCTGTGGATCACAGGGTCTCTGTCACAACTACTCAGCCAGGTCCTTATGGTGGGAAGCAGCCGTGGACAATAGGAAAATGAAGGGGTGCGCTGTGTTCCAATCAGAGTGGAGAGGTGGGCTGGATTTGGCCCATGGAGAGTCTGCCAAACCCTGATGTAGATTATTAATAAAGAATCTTTTGAAGGACTTCCCTGGTGATCTGGTGGCTAAGACTCCAGGTTCCCAATGAGGGGGCCCTTGATCCCTGGTCAAGGAACTAGATCCCACATGCCACAACTAAGACCCAATGCAGTCAGATAAATAAATAGATAATAAAGAAAATTTAAAAAAAATTATTTGCATAGATAATTCAATCTGAAAAAGAATTATTTCTGGAAGTTACTTTAATTAGGGGGTAGGGCCAGTGGGCCATTGGGAGCTGTCTTTTGGACGAACCTATTCTAGTGGAGGTGATGGAATTCCAGTGGAGCTATTTCAAATCCTGAAAGATGATGCTGTGAAAGTGCTGCACTCAATATGCCAGCAAATTTGGAAAACTCAGCAGTGGCCACAGGACTGGAAAGGTCAGTTTTCATTCAAATCCCAAAGAAAGGCAATGCCAAAGAATGCTCAAACTACCATACAATTGCACTCATCTCACCTGCTAGTAAAGTAATGCTCAAAATTCTCCAAGCCAGGCTTCAGCAATATGTGAACCATGAACTTCCAGATGTTCAGTCTGGTTTTAGGAAAGGCAGAGGAACCAGAGATCAAATTGCCAACATCTGCTGGATCATGGAAAAAGCAAGAGAGTTCCAGAAAAACATCTAGTTCTGCTTTATTGACTATGCCAAAGCCTTTGACTGTGTGGATCACAATAAACTGTGGAAAATTCTGAAAGAGATAGGAATACCAGACCACCTGACCTGCCTCTTGAGAAATCTGTATGCAGGTCAGGAAGCAACAGTTAGAACTGGACATGGAACAACAGACTGGTTCCAAATAGGAAAAGGAATACGTCAAGGCTGTATATTGTCACCCTGCTTTTTTAACTTATATGCAGAGTACATCATGAGAAACGCTGGGCTGGAGGAAGCACAAGCTGGAATCAAGATTGCCAGGAGAAATATCAATAACCTCAAATATGCATATGACACCACCCTTATGGCAGAAAGTAAAGAGGAACTAAAGAGCCTATTAATGAAAGTGAAAGAGGAGAGTGAAAAAGTTGGCTTAAAGCTCAACATTCAGAAAACGAAGATCATGGCATCTGGTCCCATCACTTCATGGGAAATAGATGGGGAAACAGTGGAAACAGTCTCAGACTTCATTTTTGGGGGCTCTAAAATCACTGCAGATGGTGATTGCAGCAATTAAATTAAAAGACGCTTACTCCTTGGAAGAAAAGTTATGACCAACCTAGATAACATATTAAAAAGCAGAGATATTACTTTGCCAACAAAGGTCCGTCTAGTCAAGGCTATGGTTTTTCCAATGGTCATGTATGGATGTGAGAGTTGGACTGTGAAGCAAGCTGAGTGCCGAAGAATTGATGCTTTTGAACTGTGGTGTTGCAGAAGACTCTTGCGGGTCACTTGGACTGCAAGGAGATCCAACCTGTCCATCCTAAAGGAGACCAGTCCTGAGTGTTCATTGGAAGAACTGATCCTGAAGCTGAAACTCCAATACTTTGAGCCACCTCATGCAAAGTGTTGACTCACTGGAAAAGACCCTGATGCTGGGAGGGATTGGGGGCAGGAGGAGAAGGGGATGACAAAGGATGAGATGGCTGGATGGCATCACTGACTCGATGCACATGAGTTTGGGTGAACTCCGGGAGTTGGTGATGGACAGGGAGGCCTGGCGTGCTGCGATTCATGGGGTCGCAAAGAGTCGGACACGACTGAGCGACTGAACTGAACTGAACTGATTCATCAGTTAGTCGTGCCTCCTCTTTTGGCTTATAGAATCAGGCTTTTCTAATCCTGCTCATAGATCGCACTGTGTGTGGGTGTGTGAAGGCGGCGGTATGGTATCTCCCATCACAAATTTATATCCCCTTCCTTGTCTGTTGGGAAATATTAGGCACATTCATATCCCCACTGTCTTTTCAGCTTCTTCTATTTCCAAACATCATTTAGAGAGCAATTCCTATTGCACTCTACAAAATCTTAAGAAATATTCATTTGCTTCAATACAGCATTTTCTTTATTGCGTGCTGGGAAAATATTGCTAGCTTTTTCTATGCTGGAAAGCAATGTCACTTTAGCACTGGAGCAGCCTCTGCTATTCCAATATTCATTCACATATGCCTTCATCCACTCACTGGGTGCTCATTCCCCTTTCAAGGGGGATGGAGAGGGGCCTCTCAAGACCTCATGCCCCCATCGCAGATATGCCCCCCACTGGAGAAGGTGCAAACCGGCATAGTCAGATGCAAAAGGAACAACAGACGTGGCTTAAGGACACGGGTGTGGTGGGGGGAGGAAATGCAAATTTTCCGGGTGGGGGAAATAGCAATTGGTAAGACTTGGGCTCAGGATTTATTTATAAGCCAAGCACTGAGGGAGATAATAAATAGATTAGCTCAGGAATAGAAGAGGTGCTCAGCCTTTGGAGACAGCGAGGGGTCAGGCTGAGGGCACAGTTGCTAAAGCAAGCAGAAGCCACTGTATATTCTGAACAGGGGGTGGGCAGTGATCAAAATGGCCATGCAGGCAGGGTGTCCTGCTGGTGGTCAGGAAAGGTAGAACTGGGAGGCTGAGTCAGAAAGTGGTAGTTGAAATGGACAGTAAGGGACAGAGTCCAAAAAAATTCCCCAGGCATCAGGAGATGACATTAGTGTCACTAATTTCAGAAAACATTTTCAGAAATTCTGAGAGGTGATGCTCATTTATGAAGATGGCTGAAAAAACGGAAAAACTTCAGGTATTTTCATACTCCTTGAATCAAGATGGACTTCCCTTGTGGCTCAGCTGGTAAGGAATCCGCCTGCAATGTGGGAGACCTGGGTTCAATTCCTGGGTTGGGAAGACCCCCCTGGAGAAGGAAAAGGCTGCCCAGACCAGTGTTCTGGCCTAGAAAATTCGCAGGACTGTATAGTCCATGGGGCCGCAAAGAGTCATACATGATGGAGCAACTTTCACTTTCTTTGAATCAAGATGTTCTCTGGGCGAGCAGGTGAGAAATCAGGGTTACCTGTGCAAATTTTATGTGGAACGCTCTATAGAAGTGATAGCTGAACCAGGCAACGAATCTCCTATGCTCTTTTTGCTGATTCATTTGCCTAATGATTTCTGCCTAAACTCTTTTTTGTTTGGCTGAAAAGAAACATATTAGAACTTGTGTCTCTTCTGACTTACTCTGGCTGCCCAGTGGCCTAACTCCCAGACAACATCCACATCGGACACGTCTCTACTAGCCATAGTTTTGTGTGGTTTTTTTGTAAACATATCTTTAAAAAAAAAATTGTATTACTTTAAAAAATTTTCTTGGCTGCACCAAGAAGCATGTGGGATATTAATTCCCTAACCAGGGATTGAACCTGTGCCCCTCACACAGGAAGCACAGTCTTAACCACTAAACCACCAGGGAAGCCTCTCTACTAACCATACATTTTGAGTTAACCTATAAACTGCCCAATTTACCAGCTCCAGACAAGGTGGAGTTCTTACCACTGATTTTCATTACTGCGGGGCTTTGCTGAATCCTGGCAGTCATTCCCGCACTACAGTAGTCGCTGAATTTGTGATGGGTAAGGCTGCACTGATTCCTAAAATGTTGATGTTCACTTTTGCCATCTCCTGTTTGACCACTTCCAGTTAACCTTGATTCAGGACCTAACATTCCAGGTTCCTATGCAATATTGCTCTTTACAGCATCGGACTTTACTTCCATCACCAAGTCTCATCCACAACTGGGTGTTGGTTTTGCTTTGGCTCCATCTCTTCCTTCTTTTTGAAGTCATTTCTCCACTGATCTCCAGTAGCATATTGGGCACCTACCGACCTAGGGAGTTCCTCTTTCAGTGTCCTATCTTTTTGCCTTTTCATGCTATTCATCGGGTTCTCAAGGCAAGAATACGGAAGTGGTTCGCCATTCCCTTCTCTAGCGGACCACGTTTTGTCAGAAGGATGAGACAGAGGACGAGATGGTTGGATGGCATCACTGACTCGATGGACATGAGTTTGAGTAAGCTCTGGGAGTTGGTGATGGACCGGGAAGCCTAGCGTGCTGCAGTCCATGGGGTCATGAAGAGTCAGACACAACCGGGCGACTGAACTGAACTGAAGCTTGCACTTGATTTAGGAAAACTGAATCATGCTGTCTATAACTCTCAAAGTGAATCATTTGAAGAAGACGTTACAACAGTTGGGCTTCCCAGGTGGTGCTGATGGTAAAGAACCCGCCTGCCAATGCAGGAGACATAAGAGTTTGACCCCTGGGTCAGGAAGATCCCCTGGAGGAGGGCACAGCCACCAACTCCAGTATTCTTGCCTGGAGAATCTCATGGACAGAAGAGCCTGGTGGGCTACAGTCCATGGGATCGCAAAAGAGTGGGATACTACTGAAGCAACTTAGCATGCATGACTGCACGACAGTTAAGAATACATCAATACATGATAGATAAATATTTAATAATGCATGCAGGAAATGAGGCAGTCTTTTGGTTTGATGATAAAATCAACTATTCACCTGAAAACATTTCATAATTGTTTAATTTATCAATTTAACCCCTTGATTTCAATTTCCTAACTATATACTTGTAAGGAAGGCATTAATATTGAAGGTTATTATGATGTCCAGGAAAGGAGACTACTATAATAAATAATGTAGCTTCTTTATGCTTCAGTTGCTTTCCTAAATTACTTATGAAACGGCAACAACTACTACTGCTGCTGTTGGGAAAGTTGACATTATCCATTTCTTATTTAACAATGTAGTCATTAAAAGAGAGAGATACTTGGAGTGAGAAACTCATTACTGGATTAAATGCAGATTCTGGTATCTTGAGAAGCTATGTGTTTGGTTTGGCTGAAGGAACTCAAAAGCCACCAAGCAAGAGAATGACATTTGTTGTAGCCAGAGTAAACAATTTTTATTTCTGTTTTCCATATGCAAGCATATGAGTAGAACATAGCACATTTTATATTTGTACATTTTGGGAAAACATGTAGAATTATAATCATCATAATATGAAACATGTCCCTTATGCTGCTGAATGTTTCATCACTGCTTGGGTGATCTGCATGGACAGGCAGAAAGGAAAATAGTGATCCCATGAAGTTTCGGTCCTAGTATGGACTGTGTATGATCCAGCCAGAAAGACCCACACCAGAATTGTCTCAGATCTGTAAAAATTTATTTTATAATCTGTGTCCAGAAGCTGTGATTCAAGTATCATAGTAACTTATCAAATATAACCCTTATTGCCTGGAAAATTTTCCTTGAACCTTAGTGAGATTTTTTTTTTCTCCCGATCTCAGTAGAGATGAAAATATTTCCCACTCTCTATAAACTCCAAGATTCTCTCTCTCAAAGAGAGTTATTTAGAGGCAGAATCGCCACCACAAGACATAAACACCATCAAATTCATGCCTGTCTAGCAAGGCTTTGCCCAAAAGTTCAGAAAAATTGGAGGCCTTTTTATGAAATATCATTTCTCTACACTCAGTTATGCCTGCCAGGTGAGATGTTTGCAATAAACTTTATGAACTTCCATATTTTGAGAAATCAACTATGGGTGTTAGGACTGGAAACAGAAGACATTAATGAAAAGAAGTTATTGACAGGGTTTCCTTAGTGTCCAGTGGTTAAGAATCTGCCTTGCAATGCAAGGGACACGGGTGTGATCTCTGATCCGGGAAGATCCCACGTGCTACAGAGCAACTAAGCTGGTGTGCGCCACAGCTGCTGAGCGGGCGCTCTAGAGCGCATGTGCTGCAGCTGCTGAAGGCCGCGCACCCTAGGGCCCATGCTCCACGACAGGAGAAGCCACTGCAATAAGAAACCCAGGCACAACTAGAGAGTAGCCCCTGCTCGCTGCAACCAGGGAAAACGTGGGTAGCAGCGAAGACCCAGCACGGCCAAAAATAAATACATAGATAGATATTATTTAAGAAGTTATTGACAATGTAAATAAGTTCTTAACAGTGTGTGGCACATAATATGTGCTCAGTAAATATAACACATACTATTATAATTTTATTATTTATAAATTTTTGGGAAAATTCACATTTAATGACAAATGGGACCATGGAGATACACAGTTATAAATGTATACACCTATTTATGTATGTAAGGGGTATATGTAAATAGAAACGTCTGACTCTCCTAATTGCCAAAAATAATCTTTGCTTGTGAATGAATTCATCACTGTTTGCTGTTTGTTCTCCTGTTGAGAGTTGAAAGGAGATGGCTGGCGGAGGTGTGAATGGCTCATTTATTTTAGTTAATCATTAACCTCGAAGCCTCACCACAATTATTCTAATCTCAGCATTGAAGCAACTTCAGTCATTGATGGACTGCCCAATCAACGAATTAAAATTGCAGAACACCCTGCCTGCTGCCCCCTTTTTCACAGATGCTAGAAGGTTCCAATGAGAAGGGCTGTCAGGCATCATCCAGCATGAAGCTCTCGTTTTACAAGTGAGGACAATGCAGCTCAGAGTCGTACGGTGACTGGCCAGAGCCCACGGCCAATCCCAGAGGGGTCATCTCGAGACTGGACTGTGACCTCCGCATCCAGGCTCTGGCTGCTCTCGTTATCTGTAAGGCTTTTTCTCCTACCTGCTTACACTGTGAGAAGCCATGGCACCTGGGTTTGCCTCTGTGGCCTTTCGTGCATGGTGGCCTCCTAAGCCTCTCATAGGTGGAGAAGCAGGACGACGATTCTGAGATGATGAACCGAGGACCCCCACAGGGCTCCCCTCTGCCTCCGCTTTTCTGTTCTGCTGTAGCAGATACCCTAAAAGAGACAGGTGCCCAGGAACACACCTCATTTTAGAATTAAAAAGTCTGCTGTTTTACTTTTTGTTTTCCAAATGTATTTAAATTTTTATTTATTTATTTATTATTAGTTTTTTGGATGCACGGGCTTTCTCTAATTGCCGAGAGCAGGGGCTGCTCGCCAGCTGTGATGCGAGGGCTTCTCATTGCGGTGCCTTCTCTTGTTGTAGAGCCCAAGCTCTAGGCATGCGGGCTTCAGTAGTGTGGCACACCAGCTTAGCTGTCCCCAGGCAGGTGGACTCTTTCCAGACCAGGTTTCGAACCCGTGTCCCCTGCATCGGCAGGTGGATTCTTAACCACTGGACCACCAGGAAAATCCTCCAAGTGTATTTTTATTTACTTATTTTTCTAAGTGTATTTCTAAATGAAGTCTTTGAAAATAGGTCACTGGAATCTCTTATATCTAGACAGCATTGTGGGTGAGAATAGGTTGCTGATGAGTTCAAGAAATCAGTGGTCTCTGATTCTGATGTTCACAATGGGAACCACAAGTGCAGAACCTGCGTGGAGAACGGGCCAGAGGCTGCCTAGGCCAGGATTAGGGTCTCCATGAGGCTGTGTCTCCAGCAGTAAGCCAAGTGCCTTGGGACATCATAGGTGCTCTGTGAAGTTGGTTGGATAAAGTACTGAAAGCATAATAAGCAAATTAAATGTCTGCTTCTCCAAAACTTCCATGGGAATCTAAGAGTACCTTAATCTGGAGGCAGGCATTGGTGCTTTCTAAGTTATGTTTCTCAAACTACATGGCTACTTTGGCAAGATCAAAACACCAACTAACCAAACAGAACCCCAAACAAACCTTTAAACTTTTCTGTCCACCTCTGGTAGCTACTGCAAAGTACATTCCCACATCTGAGGGGCAAGACTTAAACTCTAAAGGGTGACTTGGGAATGCACTCCCACGCCCCACCACCTCCTTTTTCTTTTTTGATATCTTTTGTTTTATTTATTTATTTGTCCTAGTCACAGCATATGAACTGTTAGTTATGGCATATGGGACCTAGTTCCCTGACCAGGGATTGAACCTGGGCCCCTTGCACTGGAAGCTAGAGTCTTAGCCACTGGACCACGAGGGAAGTCCACCCTGCACCTCCTTCTGTTTTCCATGAAGACTAGCGGGCCAGCCGCCTGCAGCACCTTAATCACCTCTTTAAGGTGCATCCATGGCAAAGCCCATTTCTCATTTTCTTACTTCTGTGGGGTTTTGTGTTTAGCATGGTGTTCACATCAAGAAGAAATGAACACTTAAGTTTTGCCTGTTGACCTTTTAGACAATTCCTCCTTGACGAAGGCTTGGTCTCTCTGTGGCTAGAATTCTCTCCAGGCCGACTTCAGATTAAGCATGTCTGTGAAGTGGTGGAAGGTGCTTCCAACTGGCTCATCAGACAACTGTGTGTCATCAAAGGACTCATGCTCGGGGACAGCCGCTCCAGCCCAGAGTAGCGCACATGTCCCTCCAGCAAGGGACCTCACCTGGCATGAGTATGCGTGCTTAGAGAAGGAGCAACAGGTGAGAAGGATGAAAGACGAAGCCAGGGTCCCCTCCCAAAGCCAGTAATGACACGTAGCCAAAGCCTCCTTTAGGAGTGCTCACTTTTCGAGGTGAAATTGCATCTGAAAGCACGTCTTGCCATGTGAACACGGAGTTTTCTTTCTGGCAGCATCAGCAATTAGACATCTTTATGTAGACCACAGTTTCTTTCCAGAGACATCAGAAAGGAACAGGACTTGCCTCATGGGTCTCAAAAGGACACCCTGTGTTCTTTCTTAAAACCTTCCACTGCGTCGTTCCTACCTTTGGTTTTGAATTCTAGGAAGTCGGATCTGTGTGTCCCTGAGCCGAGAAGACAGCGTGCCCTGGGTCTTTCACATGGCAGCTACATTTCACGAAAGATGAGTGCTTCTTACCTGGTTTTTCCTGTGGCATTTAAAAATTCTGCACTGGACTTTGTCATATCTATTTTTTTCTACTCTCAAGGCACCACCACGAGCTAATGGGAGGGAGAAACATTAACTTCCCTTTGGCCTGAAGAAAGGTCAGTATCACGTCTAGAATCACATAGGGACTCAGAATACCTGCCTGGGTGGTTTCTGAATCAGTTTGAAGGTTGACTATTTAAATAGCAGTAGGTGTTTATTCATTTTGGAAGTCTCTTAAGCTCTGTTACCAAATGGTCCATAATCTAGATGAAGGGAAATCATTTAGTGTTTACTCACTGTTCCCAAGCCAACAAAGTGCAAATAAAAACATACTCAGGGGACTTCCCTGGTGGTCCAGTGGTTAGGAATTTGCCTGCCAATTCAGGGGGACACGGATTTGATCCCTGGTGCAGGAAGATAGCAATGAGAGAAAAACCTGCACAGCAACAAAGACCCAGCACAGCCAAAACTAAATAAATAAAAAATTAAATATATATATATATTCGGGAAAGCTTGTAGAAAATTTTTCTCATGATAAATCTACAGTCCAGTTACTAGGAAGCAGAAAAGTCTATTTGAAAGATAGCTCTAGCTTCTGAGGTAAAATTCGTGAAGTAGATTTGAGCCCCTCTGACCACCCCCCCTCCATCCTAACTGTGAAAAAAATGCCCCCAAGTGGCAAGACCCACATCTAAGCCCACTTGACATTTAAAATTTTTTCCTTCTGTTTGGGTGAAAGCTGACTTCCCAAGTATTCGCTTTTTCTGTCTTTACTTAGATGCTCGTACTGGAGACAAAATGGTAGAGAAGGAAGGGAGTACGGTGGGTGATTGAACAAGCTTGTTCCACACACTGGCACCCTTATACCAGCTAATGCTAGTAATCACTGCATGGCAATGATCGATTCTAAACAAAAGTTTCCCCTTAGTCATAGTCGCTCCAATTCAGTAAAATAATCGTAGAAGTTGGTTGGAACCGCCTTAGTTCTTGCCCCTGCTTTATGCTTTGCATGTGAAACAACTGTAGTTCCTTTAACAGTCCAGTCTCCTTTAAGCTCGCTTTTCAGCTAGAGCTGTGTGTTTTCTGATTCTGTTCTCCCATTTTCTCGGGCAGTTTGGAAATTTACCCACACCCTTAGCCCTTACCATACAGAACAAAAACAAAGCTCACACAAACACATCCCCAGACTAACAGGAGGATTGGCCCACCTGCTACAATCAGCCTGTATCATTGATCATCCATATGTACAAATATGGATCCTTTGGCCATTTTGTTGAGCCAATTAAATTCTAAGATAGTCCAAAGTTTACCAAATTGACCAGAAAACTCTTAGCCACCTAGTATGGCAATGAAATGAAGACACATCTTTCAAGGAGACATTGGCAGGGCTTCCCTGGTGGTCCTGTGGCTGAGACTCTAAGCTCCCAGTGCAAGGGGCCCAGGTTCAATTCCTGGTCAGGGAACTAGATCCCACATGTCAAAACTAAGACCCAGTGCAGCAAAAAAAAAAGGGGGGGGGGGGAATTGGCTGTGACAGTGACTAGGGAAGAGAGAAAATCTCTAGAATTCTTGGCAACATGGTGAGTTCATTTGCCCTCTGTGGTGTATGGGTTTCCTCCAACTGATGATAATCACAAGAGCTGGTCTTACCAGATGTGAAAAAGACAACTGAAGAAGAAGGAAAACTTTTCTCTACAAGCTGAAAGTAAAAGAAGCTAGTGAGGCTGATAATAGTGTCTACAGATTTTAGATATGAAAATTTATAGACACTGGTTTCAGTTGTTAAAAACTGTGAGCTTAAGCTTTTTGATCGCTTAATTAAAGTTCTTGTTCAAAAAGTGTTCAAACACAACCTTGAACAGCTCTGTTTCTAACATAACATCATAAGAGTGGGAGAGTGAAGAAATCTATGCACATCTGTACTACAGGAGAAATCCTATCACCAGTCACTAACTGTTGAGTGCAGGAGTCCCAGTGTGCTTGTTAACCATCTTCCTGAAAAGGTGGTGGGGAGCCCTTGACAACATTATTAAGGGGGATGAAAGCCTAGACTTGCCTTCCTCCAGAGCAGCTCAGCACAGTCTAGAACTGGAAAAGCGACCTTATTTTGCCTGTGAAATCTGCATCTGTTTGTTCCCTTTACAAGTGTCATCCGAGCCCCTTATACCTTACCTTCTACTGTCTCAACCTTTAGCCTAAAGACACCCAACTAAGAGTTCGCATGCCACAGCAGGAGATCCAGCGTGCCTTAAAGAAGATCCTGCATGCTGCAACAAAGACCTGGCGTGATGAATAAATAGATACGTGTTAAAAAATTTCACTCTTATTCCACCTGGCCTCTCCACCCACACTCCCAGGTGAGAGAAAAGGAGACTAGAAAGGAATAGAGCATGTAATTTCTTTCCTTTCAAGTTCTCTTAGTAAACTCTGGGTTCTGGTTTGGACCATGTGTTAATATCCTGATATAATAATTCTGATGGCCTGAGTTCTGATATCAGAGTAGCCACACCTTATGGTTTTAACATTCCAGTGGGTCTGATGGTAGTTGAATCTATTAATGGCTGCTTTCAATAGTGCACGTATATAGACTCTCCAATTCAGTTCTGACTGAGCAGTCTGGAATTGTGCGAAGTGCAGCAACTGGCCACTCGCTAGATGATCATCCATGGGCCAACACATTTTAATTCTACCTGCTTATTCACCAGTTGCCAGACCAAAGAATGATATTATGTCCAAATCAAATTGTTTATTTTGCATTTCATAGCATAAAGGAAATCCTAGGTGTCTGAGTTGGCTTCCCAAAGAATTTCCACTGACCCAGTTCATATTTTTCAACGGGAAGTCTTACAGACTCGGGAAATGATAAAATGTATGCAACTGAGAGCCAAAGATGATCCCAGATAGAGGTCAGATATAAAAATATACAGGGACTTCCCCAGCAGCCCAGTGGTTAAGGCTCTGTTCTTCCACTGTAGGGAGCGTGGGTTCAATCCCCGTTTGGGGAACTAAGATCCAGCATGCCACATAAAGCAGGGGTTGAGGGGGTGCAGAATAAAATAAATAAAAATATATACATTCGGAGAGATAGAAATAATACATTTGGGGGCATTTTCACAAAAAGTTGCCTCTTAGAGAAGAAATGAAAATTATACTTGTTTACCTGAATTTTTAGATGTAACTCACTTGATAGAATACTGAAATCCTCTCTCATTTTTATGACAAAATTGGACTTGTATTTATAATAAGTGTCAGACCCAGAAAAATACAAAGAGCCTGGTAAGAATGCAGCAAAATGTTCTCTGCAAAATCACATGTCTAAAGGTAAGATTACCTTTTACTGATACATTATTAAAAGTCTACTCAAATGAAGCTACAGAATATGAATGCAAAGTAGTCAGAGTTGGTTTTATATTTGGCATAATAGCTAATAAGGGCTTCCTTGGTGGTTTAGATGGTGAAGAGCCCGCCTACAATGCAGGAGACCCGGATTCAATCCCTGGGTCAGGAAGATGCCCTGGAGAAGGGAATGGCTACCGACTCCAGTATTCTGGCCTTGAGAATTCCATAGACAGAGGAGCCTGGAGGGTCCATGGAGTTGCAAAGAGTCAGACTCAGCTGAGCGACTAACACTTTCACTAATAGCTAAGAAGCTTAAAAAGAAAAGTGTTGGAACAGCAGAGTCACCAGGCTTCTATCAATCCTTCCTAAGACTTTGTAAGAGAATATACAAGTTTCACTTTTTGCGGAAGCTTCTGGCATTTGGAAACAAATGGCTGAACTTGGTTCACACCTAGAGGAGATATGCAGATACTTTGATTCAAGACAATAAAATAACCCGTTTGCTCTTTGGCCTCAGACAGAATTGCTGCCGAGTAAGGGTTGTGTAGACTGGGGTTGGGAAAGAAGGCCACTTGGCAGGGAACGGAGAGCAAACAAGATTGCAGCCAATGTCAGGGTACAGACCACAACCCCCAACACCAGCATGCAAAATCACTTGTTTATATGGCCTTTCTTCCCCAACGCGAAGGGAAGTTCCACATGGGTAGGGGTTTTACATTTGGCTTACGGCTATTATCCCCAGTTTCTGGAAGAGTTCCTGGCTCATAAATATTTGATGAGTTAGATTCTATGAATATATAATGGGCACCTAAGCAGTGCTGTGCTAAGTGTCCTGGGGTAAGGCAGAAGTCACTCTATCATGGTATGGAGTGCAGTGCTGAGGGGAGGGGTGGTGCTGATGGTATTGGGGAGCATCTTTGGGAACACCGTCACTTGGAACGGTGTGTATTACATACTGGGCCATAGGAGAAGCAGACGTGGAAGTGTTAGTCCCTCAGTCCTGTCTGACTCGTTTTGACCCCATGGACTGTAGCCCGCCAGTCTCCTCTGTCCATGGGATTCTCCAGGCAAGAATACTGGAGTGGGTTGCCATTCCCTTCTTCAGGGGATCTTCCTGATCCACGGATCAAACCCACATCTCCTGCATTGCAGAATGATTTTTCACTGGCTGAGCCACCAGTGAGAAACTGGCAGAAACTGGCACCCAAATGCCAGGCCTGACCTTGGAATTTAGTGCCCTGGGCTTCCTGTGGACAGGAACCGCTTCATTTGTCTTACATGCTTGGTGCCAGCTCAGGGTGCTTCCAGCAGCTTCTCAGTAAATGCCTGGGAGTCCAGGAGCTGGCAAGAGGGATTCAGAGAGGGGTCCAGTCTAGCTGCAGGACTAGCAGGCTGGCCGGGACAGCCTGGGACTAGGCCCAGGCCTCCATTCCCACCTCTCTCCCTCAAAAGCCAAGGGCAAGTCCAGGACAGGGACTGTCAGACTGAAGGCTGAGAACTTGTGCCCCAGAATTAAATGTTAATATGTGAAACCCCAGGGCACTATTTGAGACTTCCTATATCAAAATCTTAGGAGCAGGACCCTGAAACTAGCGTTATAAGTGAGTTTCCAGATAAATCTCCTGCAGGTACCAAAGGCTGAATTCTACTAAAGTAGAATCTAGTTAATAACTCTCTCTCAAGAACCTGCATTAGCAACTGAAATCCCAAGGGCAGGAGAAATTAATATTTGGGGTGGTTCCTATGGACCAGGGGTTGTCCAAAATTCTTTCACATATAATAACTCAATATTCAATCATTCAAAAGGATAGTTTAAGTATGTGTTTTTTAATTTTAAATGTACTTATTTTTAATTGAAGGATAATTGCTTTACAGAATCGTGCTGGCGTGTTAGTTGCTCAGTTGTGTCCGACTCTTTGAGACCCCCATGGACTGTTGCCCCCAAGCCCCCTCTCCATGGATGGGATTCTCCAGGCAAGAATACTAGAGTGGGTAGCCATGCCCTTCTCCAGAGGATCTTCCTGACAAAGGGATCGAACCTGGGTCTCCTGCAGTGCAGACAGACTCTTTACCATCTGAGCCACCAGGGAAGTAAGGATAGTAAATAACTTGGGCTGGTTAGGATAGTAAATAACTTGCCTAACATTGCCTAGCAGGTACATAGTTTAATTGCTGAGACCACATGCTCCCCTGTGTCTTGCTGCATTTGGGGGAAATGCCCCATGGAGGAGTCAGGACATTCCGTTGTGTCTGTCTTTATTCAGTTTCTGATTTGCAGAATCTGTCAAGATGAATTTCTGAAAGTCAAGATCCGAGGGTTTATACATGCATTAGATCTAGACAGAGAGTGTCAAAACCACCTATGACTTTAATGATCCTTATAAAACGGCTGAACAATAGATGAAGTAGTGTGTCCGGGATCAGAAAACTCAGGGTACAGGGCAAACAAGTATCTTAAGAGGACAACAGTGGTGTGTGTGTATGTGTGTGTGTGTGTGTGTGTGCGCGCGCGCACGCTCGTGGGCACGCGAATGGTCACTTCTGACACGGCCACTCTGCTCCAGATCTTCTCAGATTTCAAAGAGAAGCCAAAAGTCCAGCTTTCCCTGTGAAATATCCTGATTTTTAATACAGATAACGAATTCAAAAGTTTAAAACACACTTCAAAGGGCAAACAAACAGGCCTGGGAAACAGGAGTGGAGGATGGGGCACCAGCCTACAACCTACCTCCCAGGGACTTTTCTGCATGCATTAGCTAGGATGTGGTTCAGTGAAACCTCTGTTTGGGCATCCTGTTCCCATGAACATCCATCCTATCAGTGCTGCTGTTCAATGTGATAAAACACACATCACCGTGTCTTTGATTTTATGCAGGTGAATGAGACCTGGCCCAAAGACATTTTTGTAAACTAAATTGGGCCTTTCTATTAATGTACCATGGAAAAGATGCCCCATTCTGATTTTGGAGCGATCGTCAAACCTCATTGGCCAACTGAAGATGAATGACTTCCAGGCTCATTTGAAAGGAAAATAGGGTGCGTTGGTTGGGAGAAGAGCCTTCAGTTTTAGTAAGCACCCCCTACTGCATCTGTTTTGTATTAATTGATTGCATTTGGAAATTTCCTAAGAAGCACTTCTTGGCACTTAAGCATTAAAGCTGCTCTATTTCAGAGCAGAAATCATTTCTCACATACAGACCTGATAATGTGATTCAGCACCTATGATGTAATGACACACTTTCTAAAACTGTAGATTTGTAACAACGAATAGGGTTTTCGTCCCTTTTATTTAATGATTTACAATGTTAACTTATGGAGAATGACTCTGAAGGAGCCAATGCATAACTGTCGCTTTTAACCCTTCATTCTCTCAGTGCTGGCAGCGCCTTAGGACGCCTCATCTATTTTAAGGCAGCGTTAAAAGGCTACTGCTCCTTCTGTGCATTTCTTTTTGCAACGTGTGTGCGTTTACGTCGTGTTATCAAGTGAAGCAAGGTAACCGGCCCAAAGCAGAAATCATCACCAAATCAGCTTCACACGGTGTCACCACGTCACCGTCACCCAGGGTTAAACACAGCAGAGACGCACACGCATCAGTGTGGATGGATTCGAGAGGCGCTCACGAGGCTCACCCGCAAAGACTCCGAATCTCAAGACTCAACAGAACGCCTCCATGGAAGTGAAGCCGGCGGGTTCTATTCTCACTTATTTTCATGACTTTTTTTTTTTTTTTTGGTAGTTTTCCACTGTTAAGAAAAGCGGATCGGAGGAGTCTGGTGGATTTTGGAGAAGAGCAGCCTCCTGCCTCCCGGAATTCTGACGGAGCCCAGTTCCCGGACTGTGCGGCCGCGGGCCCGGGGGAGCGCCCCCCGCGTCCCGAGGGCCACGGTCCCCGCTCCCCGATGTCCCCGGCGCCGCCGCCGGTGCTGCTGCCGCGGAGGCCCGGGCCGGGTGGGGCGGGGCGGCGTGCGCTTGGTTTGGTGGTTGTTGTTTTTCGCCTTTTTGTTTTGTTTTGTTTTTGCTTGTTCCAGGAAAGCCCCGCCGTGCTACCCTACTCTTCCAAAGTGGGGCCGCTGTCCCAGAGCAGTGTTCGCAGTCCGCATTCACCGGTCCTCCGGCTTCGCCGGGGAGGGGTCCACGCCCTCCTCCTCCTCTGACCCCCACTTCCTCCTTCCTCCCCCGCGCCCCTCCCCCACCCCCCTCCCTCTCTCCCACCCCCCTCCCTCTCTCCCCCTCCACTCCCCCCGCAAGCGCCTGCGGGCCCCGCACCGTCTCCTCCTCCCACCCCTCCTCCCCTCCCTCGTACTCCCTCCTCCCCCCCATTTCCTCCCTCCCCCACCTCCCCCCCACCCCGACCTCCCTTTCTCCAACTTCCTCGCCTCTTCCCCTCCCCTCCTCCTCTCACCTCCTGCCTCCTCCTTCCTCCACCTCCTCCCTCCGCATCTTCTTTCCCACCCCTCCTCCCGGATCTCCGCCCCTCGGCCCCCCAGGGTTGCGGGCTCCTCCCGGGTGTCGGCCGTAGCACACACGCTTGGGCTGAGTGTGGTCCCAGGCTCCGAATCTGGAATTCGGCTGGGGAAAGCGGGCTGGCCTCGCCAGCTGCCCGGGACCGGCCTCTAGCCCTGCCCGTCCGCACCCGGAAAGCCGGACTGCTCCCTTTCATGACGATTCTGCCCTTGACGTTGAGCACGGATTAAAGGGCGGTAGTACTTTCTGTTTTAGAAAGTGTTGTGAGAGCGCCAGATGGGAGAGAGAGGGAGGCAAGAGAGAGCGGGGAGCAAGTTGGTGCGGTGGGCCGGGGATGGAGGGTCCTTGAGGGCGGAATTGCGCTGCAGGGGCCGGTCGGTGTACCGACCAGGTGGCCCGGACCTCGAAACCCCAGGGAAAGAAGTGTGTGGTATTTCTGCCTGCAGAAATGAGGCCGCACGTACTCGTTTCCCACTTCTTCAGACTCAGTAGCTCCAGATCGTGTGAGTCTGTTTTATTCCCATTTGCACACGAGAACATTGAGGCAGGGGACAGGCTGAGTGTCTTGGGTGCGTCCACACAGCTCTTGGTAGCCCACCCAGGGTTCAAACCTAGATGTCTGTGACTCCTAACCCATATTCTACTGTTACTGTGACCTAGTATTGGCTGGTTCAGACAAACGTTTCGGCTTTAGCACACCTTGTTTGCGGGACAGGCAGGTAGATTTGCAGGTAGGTATGTGCTCAGAATTCTTTGCAGATTCCTGTTTCACAGTGAAGGTAATCGGTTCATCTTTAGCCCCAGGATGTTGAGCAGACCTTTCATTAGCGGGAGTCTCTGGATTCCTAGACCCTCTCCAGAGTTGAGTGCTGGAGGAGCTATGCCTGCCTGGAGTTAACCCAAGTATACCAGGGGTTCATTAGGGAAATTCCCTAGGCCCCAGGCTGGTGTCCTGGTGCAAAATTGCTAGACTACCCAATAAGAGTTCTTCAATCCCCCCAGTTCCCGTTCTCTTGCAAAGGAAATCTACAGTAGCGGGAAACCAGCCAAGATGAGTTAAACTTGAAGGTTTAATGGGACTCATGCAACATACCCAGAAACCTCTGCTGGATCATGGAGAACCCCTGGCAATAATTGGAATTTGGGACCTTTGGGTACTTTACAAGATGTTTGCTCTGGAGACAAAGGAGAAAGGTGGTGATGGAACGCTCGTGGTTCTCCATACACGTGTGTTCCTTTCCTGTTTATCCCCAGGAAATGTAAAACACACCTGGTTCTCTCGGGCTCTTCCACAGTGTCTTTTCAGAAAATTTCAAGACACTGCTAAGGAAGGTTTTTGCTTCCGTTGCTGTTTTTACTTCTACTTAATATCTACACACCCATAAATTACCAGAACACACCCTAATCCTCACCCACAAATGAGATAAAGGTTTGACAAGCCTAGCCTTCTAAGAAAGTCCGTGGGAAGCTTGGTTCTCTAACGTAATGTGTGACATCTGTTCCAATACAGTGCAGGGGAATCCGTGTTTAAGATACTGTGTCGAAGAATAATACCTCAGGGTGCTATCTGATGGCTCATTTATTCCTAAATCTCATACAGCTCCCATATTGATAAATAAATCCCCCCATAGGAGCACTAAGAAGTTCTCTTTCTGGTTATCCTTTCTCCTTTTTTATGGTTTAAGAGCAGAAGCCACCAGAAATGGGGATTAGTACAACCTGACATACAAGCCCTTTTTTTTTTTCTTTATTTTTGTGTATTTATTTATTTGACTGTGCCGGGTTATGGTTGAGGCATGTGAACTCTTAGTTGCAGCTTGCAGGATCTAGTTAGTTCCCTGACCAGGGTTGGAACCTGGACTCCTGAATTGTTAGCGCAAAGTCTTAGCCGCTGGACTGCCAGTGACGTTCTACCCAAGCCTTGTCTTTGGAGTGGGCGGGTGCCATAGTGAGCTGTGTTCTTAGGCAGACAGCCAGGAAGGGAAGGAAGCCGGTGCCAGAGGGCAGCAGCCATGAACCCCTGCAGTGCAAGGGGCACCTGTGGTTCTGGGCAACTGTGCCGCAGCAGAATCAGGCCACTGTCTCCAGGGCGGCCACCTTCCCTGTCTTGTTGTCAGGATCATCTCTGGGGGCCTAAGGGCAGGCGCTCCCTGACTGGAGGGAGGACCTGTGGAGGGTGACCAGAGACTCTTCCACTTCCCGCTGGGCACCCTGAAGAGGAGAAGAGACTCAGGCGAGAGCAATGGACCTGACCACTCTCCTGTCTCAGCCAGCAGCCAGTGCAGTGGACTCAGAGCTGCTGCTTCATCTCCTCTTGGAGCCTTCACTACCTGCACACTCACCCGCCCAGGCTGGTTTGGACCCACCGTGCCCTGGGCCCCAGACCTTTCTGGCCACGGTGCCTCTGCCGAATCCCATTCTCAGTACCGTTTCTAGGGAATCCAGAGGGGAGTCCAGGCTAATACTCTCCCTGAGAAACAATGGGGAGTGTAGGTATCTGCCTTTTGGTGGGGACCATCAACAGATCCCATTAAAAGACGCTTGCTCCTTGGAAGAAAAGCTGTGACTAGCCTACACAGTGTATTAAAAAGCAGAGATATTACTTTGTCAACAAAGGTCCTTCTAGTCAAAGCTATGGTTTTTCCAGTAGTCATGTATAGATGTGAGTGTTAGACCATAAAGAAAGTCGAGCGCCAAAGAACTGATGCTGTTGAACTGTGGTGTTGGAGAAAACTCTTGAGATCAAACCAGTCAATCCTGAAGGAAATCAACCCTGAATATTCCTTGGAAGGACTGATGCTAAAGCCAAAGTTCCAATAATTTGGCCACCTGATGCAGATAGCTGACTCACTGGAAAAGACCCGACTCATTAGAAAAGACCCGACTCATTGGAGAAGACCATGATGCTGGGAAAGATTGAGGACAGGAGGAGAAGGGGACAACAGAGGATGAGATGGTTGGATGGCATCACCGACTCAAAGGACACGAGTTTGAGTAGGCTCCTGGAGATGGTGAAGGACAGGGAAGCTGGGCACGCTACAGTCCACGGGATCGCAAAGAGCTGGACACAACTGAGTGACTGAACAACAGTTGACAGGCCATGCTCAGATCCCAGGGCTGGCTGTGGGATGGGCAAGCTTTGGGCCTGGGCTGTGACAGAACGTGAGGAAGGTGCTTGGGGTTGTCAACGCCTCTTAAATCATCCTGGAAGAGAGAGCCACTTACTTCTGCACAGGCTGCCGCTGGCTCTGTCAGAGGAAGATGAACTACAAGTAATAAAAGCAAGATGAAGTTCTGTGTAAATCTCTCCAGCGCACAAAGATTGTAGAAAGTTGAGGATGAAAAGGATATTAAATACAGTCTACATCTACCTCCTCATTCTGCAGCTGTAAAAACCGAGGCCCAGGGAGCTGTGTGGACTAACCGACTGTCACACAGCTGCTCCAGCTGCACCAGCTTTGCATGGCTGTTGCGTTACATCCTTGGAATGGGTCCCTGGTCCTAGAGTATCTTTTGAAAACAGGTAAAGAGAAATCCCTGGTGGCCTTGCTGTGAAGAAGCCTCGTGCAATGCAGGAGATGTGGGAGTCGTGGGTTTGATCCCTGGGTTGGGAAGATCCCCAGGAGGAGAAAATGGCAACCCATTCCAGTACTGTGGCTGGAAAATCCCATGAACAGAGGAGCCTGGCGAGCTGTATTCCATGGGGCCGCAGAGACTCAGATATGACGGAAGTAACTTAGCGCACACACACACAAAGAGAGAAATCCATCCTCTGGCATCTTCACCTCCCTCTATGTTCATTGTTTCCAGCTGCTAAAAATTGGCACTTTTAAAAGTGGGTCATCCTACCGGTCATGGTGGGCTGGGGCTACGGTGAGTGCTGACTTAGAGGACGGAGGACAGGCCAGTGCTTGGAAGCTTAATGGGCCAGCCTCCTGCCTGGCATCTGGGGATTTCTGTCGCTCAAGTCCCTGGGTGTGTGCCCTCAGCAAATACTAACCCACAGAGTCAATTGCCAACTGCAGTCATCTGTACATTTGCCCTCAGGGGCTGGAAAGCTGGAGGAAATGCCATTTCCTAATCTCGTTGGCCTTGGATTGGAAAGATGTTTTTGTCTGGTCGAGTCTTCAGAGAGTAAATGTGTATCCAGGGCCTGCAGAGCTCTCCAGAATCCTTTAAGGCACCTGGCTGTCGAGAAAGACCCATGGATGCTTCTGGCTCTGTCTTTGCCTCAGTTAAGACCTTTGGGTTGCAAGTCACCGACCTAAACTGGCTGAAGTGGGAAGGGACGCGCACAGATAAAGCCAAGTCTCACTGAGGCCCAGGACGGGTGGCTGCCACCCAGCCAGGAAGGGCCCCTCTCCAGCTTCGTCCCTTATGCCTGTCTCTCTCTCTCTCTGCAGTCGACTTCGTTTCTTCCTCTTGGTGGGCAGCTGGGCCGGGTGGGAGATGATCCCTCTATGATGACCACTATTATGACCACTAATATCTGCTACAGAGATTATTAGCCAAGCAGCTGGTTGTCCTCAGCCCAGTACCAAATTCTCAGATGGGAGGATGCAATTGGCCCAGCCTGGAAGAGGCACACAACCTGATCCAAGCAAAGTGGCCACAGGTAGGCCCATGAGCAGGTCCCAAACAGGAGAATGAAGCGCAGTGAAAAGTCACTTCCCAAGGTGACTTTCCCAGGAAGCATTCCAATTAACTGTTCTTATAGAAAAGTGGTCAGTGTAGGTGAGAGTCGGGGTTACTCTAAAGGCTGAATTTGCCTAAATTCTTGAGTGACAAATTTCCTGTCATCGATAGTGCCACCTGGGAAACCCAAAATATTGATGGGTGTGTCCTGTATAAACAAAAATTCTGGGGTTCTTGATAATTTTTAATAGCATAAAGGTATACTGAGACCAAAATGGTTGTGGTAAAGAACCCACCTGCCAATGCAGGAGACATGAGACTCAGGTTTGATCCCTGTGTTGGGATGATCCCTCGGAGGAGGGCGAATCCCATGATCAGAGGAATCTGGTGGGCTACAGTCCATAGGGTTGCAAAGAGTAGGGTACAACTGAAGCAACCTAGCACGCACGTACTGTGAGATTATTGCTATTATTTATCTATCTGAGATGGTGATTTTTGCCCCCCAGTTTCTCTTTTAGAAGGCATTGGGCATGTCTCTATTTGATTCTGGGCAAAACTATGAATGGCTACTATTTTTGTACACAAACTTTCATTTATGGCTCATTTTTATCTGTTCAGGAAACATGTATTGAGCCCCTATTATATATGTTCCAGGTGTTGTGCTGGACTCTGTGAGGGTGTAAGGGGTAAGACTAGCGTGACCTCTGCCCTCCTCAAGATTTGTGATCTAACACCCTTCATTTAAAAGTGGACACTTAATTTCTAAATACATAGGATTTTGTTTAAAGTATCTTTACTATTAATGTCTCATTTTGATACTTATTTCTCACTTAAAGGCTTTCTTCTCTGCAGTCACCCCATGTATTTTTTTTCAGTCTAACTTTATTGAAGTTTTTGATGGCTAAGTCAAAGATCTTTCTTGGTAAATGTCATTTGAAAATATATGAGTTAGTTTCAAATATCTTTTGATAGTGATTTCTAACAATTCCACAGTGATAAGAGAACAGATTCTGTATGATTTCTATACCTTTAGACCATGAAATTTTTGCACATTGCTTTATGTCCCTGAATATGTTCCAGTGTCTCCTAGTTTATAGTCTATGGGAACATGAGTAGAATTTGTGTCCTACTGTTCTGTGAAAATGTGTAAATCTTAATTATGTTGAACTGGTTCATATTGCTTTTCAGGTCTACTATATCCACCTACTTCTCTGTATATTCTTTCTATTAATTTTGGGGAGTTTGATATTGAAACTCCAACTAAAAATCTTAATTTATCTACTTAAAAAAAGTTGTAATATATAGTAGAACTGTATGTAACCTTGTTCTGTATTTTCCATGTCTCCTGTGATTGCTATCATACTTTCATAATTTAAAAAAATAAAAATTAAGATATAAAAGATTAGATATAGCCAATTAAAGGGGCTAAAAGGCTTTTGCTTTTTTAAAAAAAGCAAAGAGAGATAAATAATCACACCAACAAAGGCCATTGCTCCTTATAAAGTAACATTTACAAGATTTAGGAATTAGGACCGGATATCTTTAGGTGGTCACTATTCAGCTTACTACAGAGAGTTACCAAGAAAATCTGATATGCTTTTAATGTACATTTTGATATGTTTAAGTTTCTAATCAAAGTATGGATTTTAGGGAATTATATTTTTGATTTATTGTTTGGAAAAGAAGTATGTGAAGATTTAAAGGAGTGTTGCTTGTTTTTAAAAGTTAACTTTTATTTTAAATAAATAAAGCAGACTCTTAAACGATTAAAAGATTTGTGATCTAGTTTGAAAAGGGGGCACAGTGATGACTTGAAAATAATTCAAGATCAATGTCAAACAAGGTGGAAACTGCTTTTGTTTATTTTCACTGAACTACCAATTTTAAAAAATACTATTTATTTTACTGAGTCTGAAGATCTGAGGTTAAAGGATTTCCTGGCAGGAGGACATCACATGCCAGATATTGAATCACATCATGTGTTTCAAGTTACAGCAGCCTTGGCCTGTTATTATTGTGTTTGAAGATATTATACATTTTGAGCAAATTGAGTATAGGTAAACAAAAATCTAAATTAGTATTAGAGTTTTATTTCATTTTTTTTGTTTGTTTCTTTTGTTTTTATACTTGTATTTTTAAGAGTTTTCAATTTGGAGATGTTAGACTTTTCAAGGAAATGATCAATACCTTTATTGACTGGGCTTCCCTGGTGGCTCAGATAGTAAAGAGTCTACCTGCAATGCAGGAGACCTGGGTTCAGTCCCTGGGTTGGGAAGATCCCCTGGAGAAGGGAACAGCTACCCAATCCAGTATTCCTGCCTGGAGAATCCCATGGACAGAGGAGCCTGGTGGGCTACAGTCCATGGGGTTGCAAAGAGTCAGGCATGACTGAGCAACTAACATTTTTTTTTTAATTGATGAAATGAAAAGTTCACTGCATATGTCAAGGCTGTATATTGGCACCCCGTTATTTAACTTATATGCAGAGTACATCATGAGAAATGCTGGGCTGGAGGAAGCACAAGCTGGAATTAAGATTGCCAGGAGAAATAGCAATAACCTCAGATATACAGATGACACCACCCTTATGGCAGTGAAGAAGAACTAAAGAGCCTCTTGATGAAAGAGGAGAGTGAAAGCTCAACATTCAGAAAACTAAGATCATGGCATGTGGTCCCATCACTTCATGGGAAATAGATGGGGAAACAGTGGTTGACTTTATTTTTCTGGGCTCCAAAATCACTGCAGATGGTGAGTGCAGCCATGAAATTAAAAGACGCTTACTCCTTAGAAGGAAAGTTATGACCAACCTAGACAGCATATTAAAAAGCAGAGACATTACTTTGTCAACAAAGATCCTTCTAGTCAAGGCTATGGTTTTTCCAGTAATCATGTATGGATGTGAGAGTTGGACTGTGAAGCAAGCTGAGTGCCGAAGATCTGATGCTTTTGAACTGTGGTGCTGGAGAAGACTCTTGCGGGTCACTTGGACTGCAAGGAGATCCAACCAGTCCATCCTAAAGGAGATCAGAAAAAAAAAAAAAGAAAAAGGAGATCAGTCCTGGGTGTTCATTGGAAGGACTGATGTTGAAGCTGAAATTCCAATACTTTGGCCACCTGATGTAAAGAGCTGACTCATTTGAAAAGCCCCTGATGCTGGGAAAGATTGAGGGCAGGAGGAGAGGGGAACGACAGAGGATGAGATGGTTGGATGGCATCACCGACTCAATGGACATGGGTTTGGGTAGACTCCAGTAGTTGGTGATGGGAGGCCTGGCGTGCTGCAGTTCATGGGGTCTCAAAGAGTCAGACACGACTGAGCGACTGAACTGAACTGATACTTAAAACATGATTCAAGTTAGCACAACTTTTCAGTGCATGTATAATGCATTCAGGAAGACAAAACTACATTGTACAATTACAGTAACAAAGAAGGAAGCAAGCTTCTAGGTATGGCCACTGTCTGATGTTAGGGGAGCCTCAGGCCAGAAGGAAAAGTCCAGAGTTGGCAAAAGAGAGATGCCAAAGAAAACACAAATGTGAGGTGTACGTAGGACTTCATTTCTTTGTCTTACAGCAGGGTTGGGTTGGAAGGTCAAGGTGGTGGGTGCGTGTACATCTCAGTATTTTAGACAAGAATTTTTAGTGTCCTTGTTGAGTAATGAAGAGATGTAGGGTAGATATAGGGCTAATTAGATTGGTTTGCAGCTCGTTAAACAATCACTTCCCAAAAGTCTTGGTAATGGATACATTCCAACTCTGACGGAGGTCTCTGTTGACTTGCCACAGGGCTCCGTCTCAGCCTCCTGCAATACAGTCTTCTTATAAATGACATCCTGAAGAAATCCGGAAAAGATAGCTTATACATTATGATGCTATCACTTTAGGGTCCAAAAATATGTTTAAAAACTAAAACTAGATGCCAAGTCTTAGAAGATAGAATTTAATAGAAAGGTAATCCCACCGTTGGACCCCGCAAAGCTATCCAAACAAGCCTAGGGTGTTTGGAACCTGGCATGTTAAAATGGAACCATGTGTCTGTAAAGACAGTGTTCTGAGTAGGCTACCACTTGGGTTCTAGGATGTTCCCTGAAGCTCCATGATATTGGAAGGTATTGGGCCAAGGTGGATGTGGGTGAGAATGAGGAAGATACTCAGATGGGGCGTGTGCTTTAAGAGTGTAGTATGCAGAGGAGAAAAAAAAAAGTGGAAGGTGCAAAGAAAATAGCAAATTCAATAAATGGCTTCCTAAAATGTAATCTGAGAGGTCTTAGATGGTATTTTTAAGAGGAATATTACGTCCAGAATTAAAGAGGGTTGGCCCTGCTCTACTCTTCAAGTCAGGCTTCAGCTGGAACATTGGAGACAAGTCTAGGTTACTACCTCTGACAGAGACTTTGACCAACCAGAAAAAGAGAAGGCAGCAACTAAGATGGGTGAGGGCTTGAAATCAGATCACAGCCCTGCTCTCAATCCTGCAGAACGAGGCCCTTTCAGGACCACAGAACTCCTGGCTACCCCTCAGACCTCACTTCCTACCCCTCTCCCCTGACTGCACCTCAGCCTCTCTGACCCCCTTGATATTCCTCACATATCACACACTTATCATGGCAGGCCCTTTGCTCCCTCCCCTCCCCTCCCCCATTCACAGGGCTCATCCCCTCAGTTAAGTCAGGCCTGTGTCAAATGTCACCTCCTCATGGGGGCTCCCTTGCCTCCCAACCTAAAGAAGCTCTCCCCTTCCCCAGTCTTGGAACTTGCTTTTCCATCAGTGCTTTTATTGTTACCTGCCACAATATTATGCATTCACTTGTTTCACCGTGTATCTTGTCTTCCTCAGTAGAAGACAAGTCCCAGGAAGGCTAGGGACTTGTCTGGTTCCCAATTCCATCTCTCTCTCCTGATAAACCTCAGTGAGCAATCTGTAACAGACTCAGTGAATAAAAGGGTTTCCCAGATGGCTCAGAGGGGAAAGAATCTGCCTGCCAATGCAGGAGACACAGGTTCAATCCCTGGGTCGGGAAGATCCCCTGAAGAAGGAAATGACAACCCACCTCAGTATTCCTGGCTGAAAAAAATCCCATGGACAGAGGAGCCTGGAGAGCTACAGTCCATGTGGTTGAAAAGGGCTGGACACGACTGAGCGCCTAGGCCACACGATGAAGAAAGCAAGGCTTTAATGGGAACCTGAGCGGCTGCGCACACACTGTAAACCTGAAAGAGAGAAGCCTCTGAGAGCTACTCAGACACTGAAGGAGCTGCTTTGTTGGCGAGGCTTTTCGCACGTGGCCAGGCTGGAGAGGTGAGTGGGCACAGAGGAGAGGAGCTTCGGAATCTCAGGCCCCAGGGAAGAACTGTTGCCAAAGACTTTGCCTCTGGAAGCCTGCTGCCACCTCCTCATACTCAAGTGTGCTTGCCAGGGATATTGTCTGGAAGTCGCGTTCACTGATACTGAAGACTTGGTTTCCACTCCAAAATTTTGTGAGGTGGTCACAGGTCGGCCTGTCATTGAAAACAACTTTGAATTCAGTCTGCTGAAATAGCTTTTTCTATGTGAACACCTTCTCCGTGTTACAGGTGATAATGGGATTCCATTTGTAGAACGATGCTCATTTTCTGAAACCTGGAAGGGAATACATGAGATTTAGAGGAGAGGGCTTTGATGTTGTGGGAAATGTTGTCATTCTCTGAGGGCGTCCTCAGAATGAGCAGAAGGTACCTAATTTCTCTTATTCACGTGTCCGATGTGCTTACCACCCTTGTCAATAATCATAAATGTTGCTCCCTGAGTACCTTTCTAGATAAGTCATGGCATCTGTTTTAAGGAGAATGATTTTAGCACTCAACAGCTGAGAAAGGAAATAAACGATCCCTTTGTAACTGCTCAGGCACTTTAGGTAGTCAGTCAGGAATTATCCTGGTATGAACAGACAGACAAAAGAGTAAGCAAGACTCTGGTATGCGCCTTTAACGAGTCAAAGTTTTCCTTTTTTATAGCACTAAATGTTGAATATTAACACAGCACTCAAAGAACAGGGAACATAGAGGTCTGCGTATTTTTATAAAATCAAACAAACAAAAAAAAAACACATAACAGTGCTTGTACTCTGCGTTTCTCACTCAAGGGGAGAAGGCACAAAATATCAGTGTGGAGGGATTCCAAGTGACTCCCGGCTGATCCCCGGAGCACTGCCTTTCCTCCCACAGCCATGAAGCGGGCCAAGAGCAGAGATACGGCCCGAAAGTGTGTCATGGGAATTTGTGACTGTTTCTCTGGCTGTGTGATGAGATTTCTGCTGCTTGGAAACGTTGGAGGTTGAAACCCCACAGCGGGTGTTCTGTTAACCTAATATGTAGAAAAAGAGAGTCTTTCCTGGAAGTCTGGATTTTTAAAACGTATCTCAAAAGGCAAACAAGAGAGCCCAAAGATAATTTCAGCACAGGAAAACAACAGCCAAAACGGAGCTATATAAAAGCTATATAAAGAGAGAACCTTGAGAATTCCCTGGTTGTCCAGTGGTTAGGACTCCACAGCTCTTAATGCTGAGGGCCATCCGAGCATACGTTTTCAGGTATTCCCGAAAACTCACTTCTTTGGCTTTCTGGGTAGTGAGGCCAGGGTCTGAGTCCTTGCTCACTCGGGACCCTGTGCCTGGCACCCGGAGATGACCAACGGGCACTTGTTAGATGAAGAAATAAAGTGATCGCTCCTGGCCCGACCTGCGCCTCCTCGGCCCGTCATTACCCAGCAAATGGACCTCTTTCACAAGAGGCAGGTTAGGAAACAGAACTTCCCCGAAGGGCACAGACGTCAGGGCAGCGGCCCGGTCCCGGCCACTGTCTGGAAAGATGAGGAAAGACCCGGGGTGCAGCTTGCCAGGCTCCCGGTCCCGTGCGGGCCGCTGGCCTTGGGTTGTCGGGCCTCGTTCGTCCGGCCCGTAGAGCTACGGAACCGGAGCCGGCAGGTCGGGAGGCAAGGAAAGCAAGTCCTCCCCCACGTGACAAGGTCACTGCACCATCCCTCCACCCCCGCTCCCCCAGCCCCTCGCCCCGCTCCCGCCGCACCCGTGCGGCCACCAAGTGTCTCAAAGGTGAGGGCGGAAGAGCCGAGGGCGCACTCGCTCCGCCCCGGAGCCTCCATTTGGCGAGTCTACAGCAGGCTCGGGACGGAGACCCCTGCCGGCCGGGCCCGGCACTGCGGCCCCCCACCTCCCCACGCCGGCCGGCGGGGAGGGGGCGCGAGCCCCCGACGCTCCTGTCCTTTGCGATCCTGTCCTTGGTCTCACTTCCAAGGACTCGGCGTGATCCCTTCTGGAAGATTTTAAAAGACGTGTGTGCCCGTGTAGGGCTGCCCAGAGGTACCCGCTGCCTGCCCCCTTCCCCTCAACAACTCGCACCACCCAGGGTCCCCCACCCCCTCACCCCGCACCAATCGCTGGGCACAGAGAACCCGAGAGCCGCTGTCCTGACTCAGCGAGTCCCTGAAAACAGGGCGAGGTCTCACTCGGTTTTTTTCAAGTTCACGGAGACTCACCAGATGGCTCTTGGGCAAACAGTTGCAGGCAAAGCCGTAGACTAGTGCTTGTACCTGTGTGTGTGTGCGCGCGCACGTGCATGGGCCTGAGCGTGTCTGGGAGGGTGTGCAAGGTGAAGACGGAATGTACTAGAAATCAGAATGAAAAGAAGCGTGCAAAGGGCGGTGAGCACAGAGGAGAAACAGCTTCCTATGAGCCTGGGGCTTCCTGAGCACGTCTAGTTCGAAGACGCAGGACTAATAACCTTGCAGTTGTAATCGCCCCTTTCCTATCACCAAGCACTAGGAGAAACAGCTGCATGCCAGCTGGAGAAGAACAAAGCCTTGGGGGCTGCTGATCTGGAGCGAATCCCCGTGGAGTAGGGGAGACTGGAGTCCTTGGAAGGCAAGAGGATGGACTGGGCCCTCCATGTCCGGGAAACCCTGGCTTACTATGAGCTTCTCCTGGCCGGGTTGGGGAGGTGGGATAGTGCCTGCCGCCCGGTCCCGGAAGTGCTCAGGAGTCTGGAATTACTATCTGGGGGTGGTAAAAGCAGTGGTTCCCAAAGGAGCATCACCCTCTCCTGAGAACTCGCTAGAAACGCCAGTCTGAGGGCCCCACCCTAGACATCCCAAATTAAAATCTCTGGGGGTGGGCCCCAGCTATCAGTTTTTAAGAAGCCCCCTAGGTGATTGTGGTATTCTCTCAAGTGGTATTCTCTAAATTGAGAATGCCCTGGTTAGGACAGGGATAGTAAAGGAACCAGCCGGGTGGCATTCCCAGTTGCTAGACTGTGAAAGCCAGGCTTGTGGCCAAAATAAGACAGGAGGAATAGGGTATAATGCTGACAGGCATAGGATGGAGGGAAGGCGATCCAGTTGGTGAGGATCAGAGGGGGAGAGCCCCGAATAAATGTTATTTTGATCCTGTCGAAAGGAGGGCAGGGCACCCACCTGGGTCCTAGAGGCAGCAGGAAGGCAGAGCCTGGGTGGGAGAGCAGAGGTGGGTCACCTGTGTGGAGCCAGAATGGAAGGAGTGGGTCAACTCACAGAGGAAACACGTCTAGCAAGGTATCATCAGAGAACATTTGCAGTGGTTACACCCATCACCACCATGTAAACATGGGGTGGGGGTGGGGCAAAAAGGCCAAAATGTACAGGGAAGAGCTCTTCAGAGACTAAGAAAGAAAACCTGGTCAGTGCAGCGCCGCTGAGTCTCAGAGAGGAAAGATACTCAAGAAAGAACCGGCAGGAGGAGGAGAGGGCCTCAAACATAAGCTGGCCTCGGGCAGTATTTTCTGGCTGTGAAGCAATATGGTTGTGAAACCAGCATTTCAAACAATAATAGAAAAGTCTCAGCATGTATTTAACATGGCAAAGATAAAGTTCTGTGGATTTCTGTTTGAAATTCATGTTTTCTTGAAATTTATGTATTTTGGGGTGGGAGCACAGCATCATTCTTGTGTCATTCTTGCCAGAAATGTATAACCTCAAGGCAACCTGCATAAACATCAGAAAAACCAAAATTGAGGGACGTTTGACAAAAAACTCATCCATACTATTCAAATGCCTCAAGATCTTAAAAGCCAAGAGAAGGTGGAGGTGCCGTCACAGACTCACGGAACTGAGGAGAAACAACTAAATGCCATGTGGGCTCCTTCACAGGATCCCGGAACAGAAAAGGGACATCAGTGGAAACCTGGGGACTTTTTGTTGTTGTGTTATTTGCTCAGTCGTATCCGACTCTTCGAGACCCTGTAGACTGTAGCCAGCAGTCTCCTCGGTTCATGGAATTCTCTAGGCAAGACTACTGGAATGGGTTGCCACTTCCTTCTCCAGGGTATCTTTTCCATCCAGGGATGGAACATGGGTTTTCTGCATTGCAGCTGGATTTTTTAACTGTTTGAGCCACCAGGGCCTTTGGTTTAGTTAACAGTATTGCACAGATGTTAATTTCCTGGTTTTGTTACCTACTCTCTCCCAAGACCGTCCACAGCAAGAGTCCTCCTGGCCCAAGGGTCCTGGCTGGGTCATTCCAGCCAATAGAACAACACCAAGTTCAGCTCAGAAGCCAAGGAGTTTTATCCTTTGATCAGGGAACAGAGAGGTGGGAACGTGGGCCCTAGAGGATGTACTCTGCCGGCAGGCCATGGGGTGGGGCTGCTTTATAGGGTCTCTAGGGGAAGTGGGGGTGGTCAGGGTTGGGGAGGCTTGCCCATGTGCAGCTGTGGCCTGTAGCCTCTGCCCAAGGCCACCTCCACCATCTTGAATCATGGTAGCCTTCAGGGTGCTTCTGCACGTGGCCAGGAGCAGAGGTGTCTGACAGCAGCCGGCCTTCACTAGGAGCTCTCGTGCAACTCTTCAGGTGCAAGCCCCCTGCAAATGGCTGGACACAGGCAAGTGAAACTACATTAAGCATGAAAGAAGAGGTTAGGCCTTATTATGTAGATTCCATCTTATTTTCCCCCAGGACCCCAGCTGGGTTTGCAGGTGACAGTTTTGACAATTGCAGTGTGGTTCGATTAGATGTTAACACTTGGAGAAGCTGGGTGAGGATCTCTTCCAGGGGGAGCCAGTCTGTTTTGGCTGGCTTGTAAACAACAGACATGTATTTCTGACCGTTCTGGAGGTTGGAAATCCAAAATCATAGTGCTGACAGATTGTGTCTGGTGATAGCCTGCTTCCTGGTTCACAGATGCTGCCTTTTTGCTGTGTCTTGGGGGCCAGGGAGCCCTCCAGCCTCTTTTATAAGATACTAATTTAAAAGACACTTACTCCTTGGAAGGAAAGTTATGACCAACCTAGATAGCATATTGAAAAGCAGAGATATTACTTTGCCAACAAAGGTCCATCTAGTCAAGGCTATGGTTTTTCCTGTTGGTCCATTCATATATGGATGTGAGAGCTGGACTGTGAAGAAAGCTGAGGGCTGAAGAATTGATGCTTTTGAACTGTGGTGTTGGAGAAGACTCTTGAGAGTCCCTTGGACTGCAAGGAGATCCAACTAGTCCATTCTAAAGGAGATCAGCCCTGGGTGTTCTTTGGAAGGACTGATGCTAAAGCTGAAACTCCAGTACTTTGGCCACCTCATGTGAAGAGTTGACTCATTGAAAAAGACTCTGATGCTGGGAGGGATTGGGGCGAGGAGGAGAAGGGGACGACAGAGGATGAGATGGCTGGATGGCATCACTGACTTGATGGACACGAGTTTGAGTGAACTCCGGGAGTTGGTGATGGGCAGGGAGGGCTGCCGTGCTGCGATTCATGGGATCGCAAAGAGTCGGACACGACTGAGCGACTGAACTGAACTGAATTTCATTCATGGAGCCCCCCCACCCTCATGACCTGATCACCTCCCAAAACCTCATCTGTTAATACCATCACATTGTGCAGAGGGTTTCAACACATGGGCGGGGGTAGGAGCACAGCATTCAGATCATAGCAAGGGATATATGGGAATCTGTACTATTTTCACAAATTTTCTGTAAGTTTAAAATTAGTTCAAGATAAAAAGTTTAAGAAGTATAAAATATATTTGTGTAGACGTGAGCTGGGTGGGGGTTCGTGATATAGACTCTTGGGTTGGCCAAAAACGTCATTTGGTTTTAAGTAAGAAGGAAAGGCGTTTATTGAACAGTAGAATCCCTAATCCAATGAACTCTTTGGCCAACCCAATACAATGAGAAGATTTGAGGTCCCCACTGTCTGGGCTGTGGAGGGCATGTGGATCAGGCGGTAAGGGAACCCTCCTGGAGCTGAGGTCCCAGGAGGTTTTGTGGGTGCCACTGGGGGCATATGAGGAGCCCCAGCCAGGGGTCATGGTCAGAGAGGGGGCTGCTGTTACCACAGTGTCTTCAGGTGATTGAATGCAGGTGTAGTTCTGCAGCTTGACAGAGACTGTGAAGTTTAGGAGCTGGGTGGGAGCTGTGGATGTCTGGACGTTGGAGCACTGTCCTGTTATAACCTACAACAGACAGCCCTTTGGGGGAAATCACATGCCAGGACGAGGTCCCTTGCTATGCAGGGCGGGTGTGTGTGTGTGTGTGTGTGTGTGTGTGTGTGTGTGTGCGCATTTGATTGTCTAGGGTTGTGTATTGTCTTTAATTTGGAGGGGGGATGGGAGACCTAATTTCAAGTCCCTGTTTCATAATCAAAGTCCTGTTTCATAATTCAAGTTTCTCTGAATCCTAAAAGCAAGTGAGTGTCTCTCTTCCACAAAGAATCCTTCAAGCAGTCTGTGGGAATGGAAGGTCCTGGTAATTCAGGAGCTTCTAACCTCCCTTGCAAACGTATTGACTTAGAGCTGTGTGGTTCTTAACTGAGGATGCCTTCATCCCCCGGATACATTTGGCAATGTCTGATTTCCACGATGGCTCAGAGGGTAAAGAATCCCCCTGTGATGCAGGAGACACAGGAAACTTGGGTTCGATCCATGGGTCAAGAAAATTCCCTGGAGGAGGGCATGGCAACCATTTCCAGTATTCTTTCCTTCAGAATCCCATGGACAAAGGAGCCTGGCATGCTATGGTCCAAAGAGTCACAAGGAGTCGGACATAACTGAGCAACTGTACATGCATGCACGGAGACAGAGTCAGTTGTCACAACTGTGTGTGTGTATGTGTTACTGGCATCTATGGATAGAGGCCAGGGATACTGCTAAACCCCTACAGTGCCCAAGATGCCACTTCACCCCACAACAGAAAATGATCCAGTCCCAAATGTCAATAGTGCCAAGGCTGAGAAACCTTAAGTTAGAGGAGATGAAGATTTGAGGTCTGTTTATGGTCAGGAAAGCTGCCTGGGTGCTTTTCAAAAGAGAAGAGTATTAAACGCCATTTCTTGGCCTGACTTACAATGGGTGATAATTATAACCTGCCTACCTAAAATTTACACTTAAATTTTCAGTGGGTATCTTTCTTCATGCTTAAACAGGCTTAGCGTCCCTGTCTTCTCTACGGTGGGGCAGTTTTCTATGCCTGCGTCGGTTACAGGCCAACAGGAGGTGAAACAATTGGTCTGTGAAGTGATTTGAAACCTTTGGGAGATTGTTGTTGCCGTTCAGTCTCTAAGTCGAGTCTGTCTCTCTGCGACCCCATGGACTGCAGCACGCCAGTCTCCCCTGTCCTCCACTATCTCTCGGAATTTGCTCAAATTCATATCCATTGAGTCAGTGAAGCTATCTAACCATCTTAACCTCTGCCACCCCCCTTCTCCTTTTGCCTTCAGTCTTTCCCAGCATCCGTTTGGGAGACAGAAAGCACTCAAACAAGAATCTTGGGACATTATCATCATTATTAATTATTAGTTATATTATAGCACTTATTCAGCCACTCTCAGGATTCCCATGAGAGTCCGATGAGCACTAAGGTGAAAATCAGATTCTTGACCTTCGGTCTAACCAGATACCGCCTGGAATTAATGTGTTACAGTTAAAAAGCAGGGAGCTCTCTCCCTCTGCAGGGCCCGGCTGCCTGCTCCCAGCACTTGGGGAAGGCTCTGCACTGGCAACATCAGCTTCAAAGCAATCTTCAATCTTCTGTTTGTACTCGCTGTTCCCATATTTAGAACAGAGCGGCACATACTTGTCTATTGCTTCAAGGCAAGAGCAAATGCTGAAGGTATTAAATAGAGCCTCACTGCAAGCAAACAAGGGCAAGGGAGCCCAGAAAAAGTTCAGGATTTGTCTCAACTTTTCCTTCCATGTTAATTATTCAGAGCAGCAGCATTTAAAATTGGAAATCCGGCTACTCACTATTTAATAAACTGAATGATTGCCTTTTTATAAACCACGAAGATTAGTTCATGAAACCTGATTTGGCTTTTTTTTTCTTAAACAGTACTTCAGTGTTAAGCAAGCCTGGACAGCTATGAACTAGAAGGATCTGGGTTTTCCTTTGTAAGGTGGTTTTTTTTTTTTAATTTTGTTCAGTTTTTCCCTGGGATTTCTATTTTTAGAAAGATAGTATCAATCTCGTCCTTAGCAATTTGAAGTTTCAGCAAAGGGTGACTTAAAAATCCTTTTTTGTTGTCTGTTTGTAGTTGCTTCTTTTTGGCCGGGCTGGGTCTTTGTTGCCGTGTGGGCTTTTCTCCAGTTGCAGCAAGTGGGGCTCACTCTCTACCCTCTAGTTAGGGTGTGCAGGCTTCTCATTGCAGCGGCTTCTTTCATTATGGAGCCCTGGCTCTAGGGTGTGTGCGCTTCAGTGCTTGTGAAGCCTGGTCTCCACAGATGTGGCTTAGTTGCTCTGTGGCACATGGGATCTTCCCAGATCATGGATCGAACCCCTGTCTCCTGCATTGGCAGGTGGGTTCTTTACTGTTGAGCCAACAGGGAAACCCGAAGTGTGACTTTGGGGATTTTGAATGGTGATGTATATTGCATCTCCGCTTGACAAATCTCTATTGAAGTCGGATTTGGAATGATCCTAGCAGGCACCCCACTCCAGTACTCTTGCCTGGAAAATCCCATGGACGGAGGAGCCTGGTGGGCTGCAGTCCATGGGATCGCTAAAAGTCGGACATGACTGAGTGACTTCACTTTCAGTTTTCACTTTCACGCACTGGAGAAGGAAATGGCAACCCACGCCAGTATTCTTGCCTGGAGAATCCCAGGGACGGGGGAGCCTGGTGGGCTGCCGTCTGTGGGGTTGCTCAGAGTCAGACACAGCTGAAGTGACTTAGCAGCAGCAGCAGCATGGTTCTTCCTTAAGAATCCATATTATTTCATAGTACAAGTGCTGCTTTTTAAATATGGAGAAGCTGCCCCTGACTTTAATTTGAGGTTTGGTAGCTGATTCATCCTCACCCTTTTGCTGAGGCCCTTAGAAACATGCATTTAAAGGTGTTAGCTGAGGTGAGAGGCAGAAATTTTAGCTACAGGGCAGAAGTATGTCTTTGCAAAGCAAACTAGCATGTCCCAGGCAGGACCCGAGACTCTGACTCCTGGTGGAAATAATCAAACCATGATAAGTGCTAATATTTATTGGCTATTTAGTATCTGCCAATATAAGTCCTGAATTTTCCTGTGGAATGACTCACTTAACCCTTACCACAGTTTTTTTTTTTTGTAATATTTATTTATTTATTTGGCTGTGCCAAGTCTTAGCTGCAACACAAGGGATCTTTTAGTTTTGGCATGCAAACTCTTAGCTGCACGGTATCCAGTTCCCTGACCAGGGATTGTACCCGGGTCCCCTGCATTGGGAGTCTTAGCCACTGAACCACCAGAGAAGGGGTAGGTGCTACTTACAACCTCTGTTTTACAGCTGAGGAAACAAGAGGCTTAGAGAGGTCACTTACTTTACCCAAGGTCGTGGAACAGAAAGACTCCACTAGAATTTGCAACAAGTCATCTGTTTCTAGGGTCCTGGTCTTTAACTTTTTCCTGAAAGACATGATCTAAGAAACATGAATAAAATTAGCCTGTGATTATTACATGAAAGTTGTTCAGTCACGTCCAACTCTTTGTGACCCCATGGACTGTACCCACCAGGCTCCTCTGTCCATGGGATTTCCCAGGCAAGTATACTGGAGTGGGTTGCCATTCTTTTCTCCGGAGGATCTTCTGGAACTCGGGTCTCCTGCATTGCAGGTAAATTCTTGTTTTTCTTAAATGTTTCAGTACCTTTTCTGCCCTGGAGGGGTGATGGTAACTAGAATCCTGAGTGTTGGTTGTCTTATTTACAAAGAGTAGATTTGGACACGGCTGGACGCAAGTTCACACACTCCCTTCCCAGCACAATGTGAACAGACGGCCTGCTAGAACAAACGTGGTGCTCCATGAAACCCCTCCATTTCTCCTCCTTCTCCCTAAGATGAATTTGGGTGGTGGGGTATTTCAGATTTTCTTTTAGAGACACTTTTCTTTTTCTACACTTTTCCTAACACGATGCAGTTGATCCCCTTTGGAAGTTCGATCGCACCTCTGTTGTTGCAGTGCATGAAGGCTTTTCCTCACGGCTGTGTTTCTGGAAGCTAAGTGCATGGCAGGAAAGACGTATTTATCTTGGAACTGAGACTTGAGAAGCGAGTTCCGCCCTTGAACAAGACCTCTCTGCCTGGGATTTCAACCTAGGTACATAAGGGAGCCAAAGGTAAAATTTAAGACTCAAGGGAACAAGAACCCTATTCTATGAGTTTAGATGAAAGCTGATGAAGTGGCGTATAACCGTCTTTCATTTCTGTGGGGTTTTAGTAACAGTGTGTCCACCGATGCCTCCCTGTGCACTGTCCAGGGGTGGGTAGGGGGTGCGCGGGGGAGCAGTTGGCAAATCCCTTTCAACAATGAGTATTCAGGTGTGAATATGTCCTTTTTGCATCAAGCTGAAAATGGAACATTTTGATAACATACAGACAGTTCTTTCTTATGAGACGTGTGGCAACCTGTTGGCGTGGCCTAGGAGGCTCTCTGAAATTGGTCCCCAACTTTCCGCTCCAGCGCTGGCACCTGCTACTCTGTCCTGTGCGGCTAGAGAGTATTCCAGATGGGGTGAAAGGTGAGTTTCGGCCACATATCAGAATCCCATATCAAATTGGGAGGCTGCAACTCTGAGACTTACCAACATGACTAGGGTGGGTGATGTGGTCTCAGAATGCCCTATATGGCAGACCATACCTGTGAGAGTTCAATGTCATAATTTAAGGAGTGTTGACTGGAAAAAAAAAAAAAGGCACAACATGAAAGGTGAGAATTACGTGGGTTTAAAATTTTTTACTTATTTATTTATTAATGTTTTGGCTGCACTGGGTCTTGGTTGCTGCTCGTGGCACAACTCTTCAAGTGGTGAGGAGCGCGGGCCCTGGGGCACTCCAGCTCAGTAGTTGTGGCTCACGGGCTTAGTGGCCCCATGGCAGGTAGAATCTCCATGTCCCCTGCGTTGGCAGATGGATTCTTAACCACTGGACCACCAGGGAAGTCCCTGTGGAGTTTTTTTTGTTTTTTTGTTTTTTTTTTTTCAATTGAAGTGTAGTTGATTGAGCACTTTGTGTTGAGAATTCTGTTATACTTGGTGGCCCCACCAAGGACTGCAGCCTGGGATGGGAGCCTCTCAGCCCTGTAGGACTGTCCGTGCCTGGCATACCCACGTGGATGCCTCATCTTGGGCTGCTGTCCTTCACTTCATCTTGTGAATTGCACTTGTCCTTCAATATCCAGTTGTCTTCCAGTCAGCAGCTTTCCCTGGCCCAGCCCTCCAATTGAGATGCCCCCTCGCTGCCACCATAATACCCCGGGCTTCCCCTGGTGCCCGTACACACCACAAGAGGCCTCAAGAGAATTGTGTTAGCTGGATGAACCATTCCCTTCACATACCCCTAAAGACAAGGGAACTTGGGTAAGTTTCATCATTAAGTCAGAGTGTCTGTCAATGGTGGGCCCATAGGAAGGGCTACAGCCTGGAATTTTCCAGACAGTTTGGGATTGAAAGGATCTATCTTGCTTTCTGCCTGAGTAAACCATACAAATCTAACACCAGAAGTTCCTAATTTGGGACATGGAAAATGTGACTGCTGTATCAGTGGGCTATCCAGAAAGCAATAATAATAATAATTAATAATAATAATAACGGCACCCAGGAAATCAAACGTTTGTTAATGACAAGTACAAAGCTAAGTAAGCACTCTTGCTTGACAGCCAAATGGGGTGGTATGCGAGGGTTTTGTCATCTCAGTTTTTTCTAATGACTTTTCAGCCTCCTTGAGGCCTGACTTGTTGAAGGAGGAAACCAGGCCCAAGTTTGCTAGGGAGCTGCAATAGAAAGCTCCCATTCCTGACCCATTCATAAGTTTATGAATTATTGATGGTGACTGTCATCTGTCAATCCAGAAAGCAGTTCTTGGCCATTCTAACCACCAGCTTAACTTCTTCCAAGGAGGCCTGTGGCTTTTCCAAATGAGGGCTATCCCATTCAAGCAGCTCAAAAGACCCTGTTTGTTTAGAATTATTAAGTATAAGCTTTATGTCATCTGAGTCATGTCCGACTCTTAGCGACCCTATGGACTGTAGCCCACCAGGCCCCTCTGTCCACAGGATTCTCCAGGCAAGCATACTTTTCAACCCACATGGAGTGGGTTGCTGTGCCCTTCTTCAGGGGATCTTCCTGACCGAGGGATCAAACCTACGTGTTTTATGTCTCCTGCGCTGGCAGGTGGGTTCTTTACCACCAGTGCCAACTGACAAGCTTTATAGAAGTAGTTGTAGCATGTAAACTCTTAGTTGCGGCATATGGGATCTAGTTCCCTGACCAGGGACAGAACCCAGGCCCCCTGCATTGAGAGTGCGGAGTCTTGGCCACTGGGCCACCAGGGAAGTCTCTGGAGTTTGTGTGTGTGTGTGTGTATGTGAGTATTTTGGATCCACAGTTGGTTAGGTCCAAGGATGTGGAACCTCCAGATACACAGGGTCCAGTTCGAGAGAAGAGTGCTCACTGAGTGTCCATAAGAGTCCAATCAAGATTTTGCTAAGAACATAATAGCTCATCCTTTCCCTCAGGTTCTCCCACCTGTTCCCTGGCCAGTTCTTTTTCAGGATGTTGGAAGCTCTGCCAGTTTCAGAATATACTTTGGTTCTCAGATCCACCTTGGGTCTGACAAGTCGGGAGGCTCATACCCATCTCTCATGGAGGAATACCAGCAGCGTTGGTATCCTGTCCTTTGGAAGGCTGCCTGAGGCTGCTCCTTGGCCCTGGGCACTCTGGACCAGCTGGCCTCTCAGGCAGCTGCGAAGGAGGACTGTGGGGAAGCAGGGAGGGGAAGGTTCCGAGGCTTGCCTGGCTGTAGCACAGTGCTTTGATTACAGCTCAGGGAGCCATCACTCCCCAGAAGTCCTGCTTCGAGCCATAATGAGACTACACAGACTCTTGACCACCAGAATCAGAAACTGAGCAGATTCCTCGGTGCCGGCTTGGAAGGTGTCTAGGGAACGGGATCACACCAACCTGTCGGCAAACATGCAGCTCTGATTTCGGAAGCATCCTTTGGCAGGGTCTCTGTTGGTGCCAGCACTGGCAGTGTGGCAGGAGGCCCCACCAGGACTCCTGGGTTTGGCCTCTGGGAGACCACCTGCCCTCACTGGGGCCAGGCCCCAGGCAGTACGGCAGGAGGCCCCACCAGGACTCCTGGGTTTGGCCTCTGGGAGACCACCTGCCCTCACTGGGGCCAGGCTCCAGGCAGTGCGGCAGGAGGCCCCACCAGGACTCCTGGGTTTGGCCTCTGGGAGACCACCTGCCCTCACTGGGGGCAGGCTCCAGGCAGCGGGGATCTGTCTGCCTGCCCATTCCTGCTTTCTCAGCACCTGGAATAGTGCCAGGCAGAGGAGTCACCCCATCCACATCGGTGGAGTGAATGAATGCATCACTGAAGTCTGGCCTGAGCTGGGGAAGGGCTTGCCTCTTGTTCCAGAACAGGCCTGGGTGGGAAAGTGACTGTGGTTCTCCTCTGTGGCTCTAAGGCAGCACTATTCCGAGAAGGCTTTGGGCTGGCGAGAACCAAGGTTATTGTTCCTCCCTTATCTCTCTCTCCTGTAACTGAGTCATCACTGAAAGACTACCCTAGAGATGAGAGAAGCAAAATGTTGCAGGGCATCTTCAGATAGGGGCATCCGGGGAGGACAGTAGGAGATGGGCACAGTCAGGGCGGCACCTTCTGGGCAGGGGCAGGGGTGGGGCCATTTGGAGGCAAGTTGCATATATTTGCATCCAGGCTCACCTACAGCCAGACCTGCAAAGGGCCCGTCCAGCTCTTCCCACCTATAGAAAGCCTAATCTTTCTTGGGCTCTCTCCTTCGCAGGATGTGCTAAACCAGAATTTAACTGCTAAGGTTCTAGCAATCTTCGGGGCAGGGGGTAGTGGTTGGGGGAGGAGGGGACATGAAGTGAACACATCATTTAAAATTTGAATTTCCAAATGTAATTTCTAGTTTTTATTCTTTATAAATGCTGTGCTTAGTTGCTTAGTCCTGTCCGACTCTTTGTGACTCCACGGACTATAACTCCCCTCCCCCCATCCCCTCCAGGTTCCTCTGTCCTTGGGATTCTCCAGGCCAGAACACTGGAGTGGGTAGCCATTCCATTCTCCAGGGAATCTTCCCAACCCAGGGATCGAACCCAGGTCTGCCACATTGAGGCGGATTCTTTACCTTGTGAGCCACCAGGAAAGCCCTATATAAATAGAGGAGAGCATATTTTGAAGACTTTCCCAGGAGGGAGAAAGGCAACTTAGTCAATCCTGAATCTTCAGTGAGGAGGGGACTGGGTTTCCTCTTTTCCTGTGTTATCCGTGTGCCCTGCGGTCCTCCTGCCTCGTGCCAGTAAAGGACGAACGTGGCTCGGGAGAAACTGGGTGCGTTCCTGCTTCAGGCTCACCCTACATTTTCCGAGCAGAAAATGGACTGTTGCTGCTCTGGAAACCATAAAACCCGTGTTCGTCCTGTGTTCTTTAGAAAACGCCTCCCAGCGCAGCCGTGCGTTGTGTTACCCGCCCGGGCGTCACATTGCCCCGAAGAGCTGCCCAAGCTTTTTCGTGCAGTAATAAGCTTGATCTTTTTTTAAAATTCAACTGCAAGGAACCACCACCGCTGCCCGCTCCAAGTCACGTGCCCCAGTCACGTGGTGCTGAGACGCAGAAGCCGGCTGGCCAGCATTAACTAATGCTTACTACCGGGGAGAGGGGGGAAAAAAATGAAGGTTTTAAAGACACAAGCTCTGTTTTTATTTTAAAAAAAAAAAAGAAAGAAAGAAAGACTGCAACGGAAGGTATATCCAAGGAAAGGAAGAGAACCAAAAATACTCCCGGGACTCTACACCGCGGGGCGGGCGAGGCGGGCCATTCTGGCGCTGGCGCCGGAGGTAAAGGACCGCATCCTTTAGGAGCAGAAATCCCCCCCTCATCTGTTCCTTCTGGAATTCCTGCTCCTGGGCGGTGGAGTTCGGGGAGGAGAGGGCTGGGGAGGGGAACGGGGAGCCCCTGGGCGCTTCTGGAGTTTTCAGCAACTTGCCAGCCAGCATCCCCAGCGTGGCTCCTTTAAATCTCCCTGCGGTTGCAACACACTGCAAGGACTCTTGCCCACCTGAATGTTTCCTTGTTCAGTCCTTTGAATTTAGAAAGAAGTTCTTTCACTTTCTGGAGCTTGTCTCGTGTTACTTTCGCTCTCAGATACTGGAATTACCAAGCTGAGTTTGTCTGATTTTCGCCTAGAAGCGACAATGGTGGGAGTGAATGAAGAGTTTAGAATCTTGGCTGGAGGGAAAGCTATATACAGATAAAAGGCCCCAGCAGAAACTGACAACAGTTTAAACAAACAAACAAACAAAAACTACCTATTTTATTTCACATTATATATAAAGTAATTTCCGAAACACTGTGATACAGACTCAAATGAAGTCGCTCAGTCGTGTCTGACTCTTTGTGACCCCATGGACTGTACCCTACCAGGCTCCTCCGTCCATGGGATTCCCCAGGCAAGAGTACTGGAGTGGGTTGCCGTTTCCTTCTCCAGGGTATCTTCCCCACCCAGGGATCAAACCCGGGTCTCCAGCATTGGAGGCAGACGCTTTAACCTCTGAGCCACCAGGGAAGTCCCTAAATATTTCTGTGAGCCTCTTTTTTGGGCAGTTGGGGGGGAGGCAAGAATACCGGAATGGGTTGCCATCCCCTTCTCCCGGAGATCTTCCCGACCCAGCAATTGAACCTGGGTCTCCCTCATTGGAGGCAGACGCTTTACCGTCTGAGCCACCAGGGAAGTCAGTACAGATGGAAAGAAAATCCACTGATGTAATCTGGAGCCTTAAATTGATATTTTCCTCAACTCTCTTCAGAAGGAACAAATACACAAGGAAATGTCCAGGGTTCTAGATCCACTGTATCACTGGGATATAGTTATTGCAGGACATGTAGTTAACTCCCTCTTCACTTTTCCTTCACTCTGCTCTCTTCAAAATAGATGAAAGTATGTGATCTAAATGGATGGATCCAGTTTTTGTAGGGCCTGAAGCTTTTACAGTTTGAGAGGCCCTTTTGAAGAGAATAGAAAATTAGAGAGAAAACTAGGTATCACAGTATCAGAGGGGACTTCCCTGGTGGTCCAATGGTTAAGACTCCAGGCTCCCAGTGCAGGGGGCCTGAGTTTGATCCCTGGTCAGGGATCTAGATACCACATTCTGCAATGAAGATAAAAGATCCTGCCTGCTGCAACTAAGACTGGGCACAGCCAAATATTAACAGGAAACACCTAATTTTTTGAAGTATCACAAAATTCATAAAAATACTTATTGCTTGCTTGACACACCTCTAAAATCCTTTCAACTTGCATTTTGAGGGTGTATATTCTTTGATAGACTCATCTTCTTGAAAGGAGAGAACTTTATTGTTGAGCACTTAATCAGCTTACAGTGTGCCTACAATTGTACGAGCTTGACGATTGGAATGATTTCCTCCAGACTAGCTTCAGACTGGTCTCTTCTGGCTCCGTTTCCAATCTTGCTTCTCCTCCCCACCCAGAATACTTCTGGTGCCAGACCCCGCAGGACATGCTCGAATTGCGACCCGCCCTCTGGATCTGAGCCTTCCCATCTCCTTGCAGGCTGGGGAGCTGGGGGGAGGGAGCCGTAGGAACATGCCTGGAACCTTCCCTACCCTAGAGCAGCTTTCAGTAACTCAACTATAAATACAGTTTGTAAATTTATAAATCTATCTTAAGCCAAAGTAAAGGTATCTTTAGCTCAGGTTCCTCTTTGCCAGACCCAGAATATCCGTGGCCACTCCAGAGTCACCCAAAAAAAGGAGGACTATGGCCAAAGAGCAGTCAGAGTAGAAAGAAGCAGCTATCTTAAGCGATTAAGGTCATAGTATCTCACCACTGCCAAGTTTACAGAAGCGAATGACCATGAATGTGTGGCTGGGGCTGCTGCCTGGGCCTCCCCTGGGGGCTGGAAAGTGAGAGGCCTGAAGTTTCGTTTTCATTAGCTTCAGGCTCTATCTGCTTCTGTGTCCATTGTAAGTGTGTCTCAAGGAGTCGTCTTCTGGGTCCTAGACTCACAAATGCTTGTTAGAGACAAGCTTGCTTATCTGGACATCTCGCATGGAATGATGCATCAAGGTAAATTCCATCTAATAAAAAGCCTTGGCCAGGGTCCCTTCTCCCAGTCACACACAGGGAAAAACAATCTCCGTCACCCGTGCCAGTGCAGGGAGCAGGTAGGGAGGGCAGAACACGGTATTTCCTCCACTCTGCGCCCAGCACCAGCGCGTGCCTTGTTCCACACATCACACCGCAGGAGTGGCTGATAATTAGTCCTGCTGCAGACGAGAGACTCAGGAGGCCCAGAGAGATTGTTTCCTGGCCGCAGTCACACGGCGAGAGCGTCTCAAGGCTGGAACTCAGAACCAGCTGTGTCTGACTGCAGGCTGGTTCCTTCCTGGCAGGAGTGAAGTTGCCATTGACTGTAGCCTACCAGATTCCTCTGTCCATGGCATTTTCCAGGCAAGAATAGCAGTGGGTTGCCATTTCCTTCTCCAGGGGATCTTCCCGACCCGGGGATCAAACCCAGGTCCCCCACATTGCAGGCAGACACTTTACCCTCTGAGCCAACAGGGAAGCCCCTGGCAGAACTCTGACCTTCAGCTTCTTGTAAAGTGAATGTGACTAACGTCTCGTTTTAGTTCCTTGAGTGGAGGAGATATGTTTGCAGCGGTATCGGGTCGGGTCGTAGCTCTGCCTTCACCTCCCTCCCCGCTGCAGAGGGTGATTCCCTGTTCTGCTCACGTAAGTGGGGACCAGGATTCCTGACCACCCTTCAGGGCCCCTCTCCTCCTCTGACGGTAACGTTCTTCACTGGCGTTGTCACCTGCTGGGGCCCCTGCGACCTTGTCGATGCCACTTCTCTCTTTCCCATGGACCCCCCCTGAGATACACAGCTGCACAGAGGAAAATCGCCTGGTCAGATCACGCGCCTAGCTTGTCAGGCAGTATTTTGAATTCGCAAAGGCTTCCAACATATTGTTTATTAGGGAGAGGAGGCTGGCAGTTCTGACAATCAGTAGATGCACGAATTAGCCAGGTAAAAGGAGCCTGAGTGTGAGTGGTCATCTCCCTTCCCTCACACCTCCTACCAGCTGCCGTTTGACCCAGCTTCCAGCTTCCTGATGAGAGTAGTGGGGGCCCTTCATCCTCCCCCGCTGCTCCTTTCGCTGGGGCCCCACCTCCCCCCGACCATTGTCATTGAGGGCTAGACGGCAGGGGGTGCGGGGGGTGGGGGGGTGGGGGGTGAGGGGTGAGGGGTGGGGGTGGGTAGGGCAGTGGGGACTCCCCCTCCCCTCATGCTCTGTAGAATTGATTATTAGCCTCTTGACTGCTACCCAGTGGTTCCCACTCTGCAATGGACACACCACTCTGGCAATGAAGAATACCCTCTGACATTACCAAATGTCTCCTGGGGGCCACATCGCCCCCGGTTGAGGGCCACCATCAGCTTCCAGTTGTGTGGGTTTGTTTTTCTTTCTTCTATCCTTTTGTTTGTCAGCAAATGTGTTCTGGTATCTTTCTCTTTTTTAGTATGTGAGGATTCTTCAGGTGTGGGGTCAGGCCGTCTAGAGAGATGACCACAGGGGGAGACCCAGGGCTCCCAGGCCAGCACTCCTGGGTGGGAGTGCCGTGAGGAGAAGGGTCATGCTCCTAAGGAGAGAAGCACACTCATTTCTCCACTGTTTATTTATTTGTTGTTTTTTTTGATCCTGTCATCATGTCTGTGATGCATGTTAGTGGCTTTGGTACATGGAAGAGAATGTTTCTTTTTCTTTTGGCTGTGTCGAGGTGGCACCTGGGATCTTGGTTCGTCAACCAGGGATTGAACCCAAGGCCCCTGAGCCTGAGGGGTCTTGGTGGTTGAATTCTGCCGTCAGAGACCTAGGTTTGAGTCTCAGTGTTGCCCCTAATTAGCTGTGCAACTCTGAAGAAGTTCCCTTACCAGTGTCTTGGTTTCCTAGCCTGTCATCTGGGAGCAATAACATCTGTAATGTGGCATCGTTCTCAGAATTCAATGAGGTGATGCGTGTGCTTGACACAGAGTAAACGTCTAAACAATGTAACCCTTTCAAAAATTTCTGAACCAATCTTTGATTATTTCTATTTTTTTAAAAAAATTGCTTACCTTAATTAGGCCTTATTTTTTAGCTTATTGGCTGGGCTGCGCAGGATATGGGATCTTAGTTCCTAGACTAGGAACTGAAGCTGCACCCCCTGCATTGGGGGGACGTAAGAGAGGATGGTTCAGTCCCTGGGTTGGGAAAGATCCCCTGGAGGAGGGCACGGCAACCCACTCCAGTATTCTTGCCTGGTGAATCCCATGGTCGGAGGAGCCTGGCGGGCTGCAGTCCATGGGGTCGCTGAAGCGACTCAGCATGCACACATACCTCTGCATTGAAGCCTAGAGTATAAACCCCTGGACTGCTGGGGAAGCCCCTGATTATTATTTTTTAATTATGTAGATAAATAGATTTCTGCCCAAACCTTCCATAGCACTGTGTCCACCTCCTGCTACTGCTGATTCTGGAAACAGTGTACCAATCACCAGCTTTGGAATCTCCTTGTTCTTTGTGGGAGATACAGATGCCCTCTCTGTGGTTACAGCAAAGCTGTGCTCTCCCGAGAAGGCTCTGCTCGCCCCCAGCGACCAGGGTCAGGGTCTTGGCCGAAGTTGCCTTGGTTTGCAGCGTGCTTGCTCTGCTCATGCTGAGCCAGAGGTATCTGATGAACATTTGTAACCCCATGTCATGTCCACGAGCAGTTTACAAGTGTGAATTACAAGCGAGAGGTAATTTAAAAAAAATGGAAAGCGGTGAAAAAATCCTGAATGTTTTTGGCTTTGGGCATGGACCAAGTCATTCAGCGTTAGGAAAGGTTCTAAAAGGCAGTGTCTGAAGCTGCCTCGGCTCAACAGCCAATGATAACCAGCAAGAGACGGGTCGCATGATGAATGAAACCCAAAGGCCTGAGAGCGTCCAGGCTGGGAGGTTCCATATGGACAGCCTCCCAGCCTCCCCCCAGGAGCCTGCCAGGACTTTGTTTGAAGACTTGGAGGCTGGAGTGATGAAACGTTGGCCCCTGGCCACGGATACTTCCTCCGTACGAGGCCCCTTTGAATTTCCCTGACTTCAAAGTGGGGTGGGGTGGTGGCTGTGAAACAGCTGGGGAGAGTCTTGTAGTCCTTGCAGATGGCCTCCCTCTCAATGCACTGCAGCCGTAGAAAAGCCCTGGGAAATGTGCTGGGAAAACATGCCTGGGAGGACAGACACCAGCTCAGAGGAGCAGCACAGGCTTGGCTTTGAAACCCTCCGGTTTGGTGGAAGTATATAAACCTGAGGGCTGCAAACGGTAAACCCCTCCCAGCCAACTGAAAGGACAAACAGTACTCTTAAGAAAACCTTTCAGGACTTAATGTGCTGCTTACACGGAGGAGCTTCTGAACATGAAGAGTCTTGCTACCGGCTGGCAGCTGCTTGCTTATTTCCCCACAAATGTGACATAAAAGCTCAGATTTGTAAGCATGGAGATGGTTTGAAAATTCCAAGGGCATAAACAGGCGTTACCCGTCCAGCCTACACGCTATCATCCTGTAGTCTTCTGGACATGGTGAAAGAGTGTCCTTGGGGGTTCGAGAGCTGGAGAGCCAGAGCAGAAAGGAGCTTAGAGGAACACAGGAAGACAGCTTCCACCCCAGAAGCTGTTCGCTTCCCCTTCCTCTTCCTTTTTCTAGTTCCACAAAGCCCAAGGCCTGGGAATTGTAGCCAAACCTACTGGCTGATGTAGAAAAAGGGGCAAGAGGATCCCGGACACCAACTCACACATCCACTAGGGTTGAGCTCTTGTGTGATTTATAAATCCACATCGTTACTGAGGCTTCCTTGATGGCTCAGTGGGTAAAGAGTCCTCCTGCAATGCAGGAGACACAGGAGTCGTGGGTTCGACCCCTGGGTTGGGAAGATCCCCTGGAGGAGGGCATGGTAACCCACTCCAGTATTCTTGCCTGGAAAGTCCCATGGACAGAAGAGCCTGGTAGGTTAGAGCCCAAAGGGTTGCAAAGAATCGGACATGCCTGAGAGACTTGGCACTCACGCACATCGTTCCGGGGGAACCTCAGCAGTTATCGGGGACAGATCAGCTTTGGATGTAAGATGACGTTTTAACATAGTACGTACTTAACAACAACAACAACACCTTTTTGGGGAATTCCTTGGAGGGTTTAGGACTCCGTGCTTTCACTATGGAGGGCCAGGGTTCAATCCCTGGTCGGGGAACGAAGATCCCACAAGCCACGTGGTCCAAACAAAAAAACCTTTTATTTTGCAATAATTTGAGACAGAAAACTGAAAATAGTATGGAGGATTTTCATATTCCCTCACCCAGCTTCCCCTAATGTTTACGTCTTACATAATCATAGTACAATGATCAAAACCAGAACATTAACTTTGGTGTAAAACTTCAAACTATGGGTTTATTATTTGCAGCTCATCAGTTTTTCTGCTAAATGCCCCCTTTTTTGTCCCAGGATCCCACATCTTGTTTAGATGTTACTTCTGCTTAGTTTCTCCCAGTCTGTGACAGTTCCTCAGGGTTTACGTGTTCACTTTCATGATTTTATCACTACTGAAAACCATCAATCTGTTATTTTGTAGAATGTCCGTCTACTTGGGTTGGTGTGTCTGCTCATGATGAGTTTTTAGCAAGGATACAACAGAAAGGATGTGCTCTTCTCAGTCCAGAGATTCATGATGTTGAGAATTCTCATTACTGGTGAGGTTTACCTTCCTCCTTTGCCTAACAGACTAGGTAAAGTTACTATTTTTCCTATTTCACTTAATACATATCCTGGGCTGGGGGAGGGGCAGGGGCGGGGGTGGGTGGGAAATGCTGTCTTGAACTTGAAACTACCCTGCTAAATACTGTCTTCAAAGCTCCAGGGTTTTTTCTTCATTCCTTTCCTCTGTGATTATATTTTTCATTGTTAACATTTAGGTTAATTTGTTACCACTTACATTTTTTGGGCGGGTGGGGGGTGGGGGGTGGGGGGCGGGTGGGGGGTGGGGGGGTGGGGGTGCTGGGAGGGGGCTTTCTTCCATATCCTGTTTGTTTGTTTTTTTTTTTAATTTGCACATAGCAAATTTCATTCTTTGTGATGTGCAGCCCTATCTATGGGTTTTGACAAATGCAAGGAGCAGTTAAGATACAGAATAATTCTATCACAAAAATGCCCTGAAGCTCCCTCTTTATGGTCGGCCCCTCCCTGTACTTCGTCACCTAGTGATCACTGACCTGTTTTCTGTCCCTGCACAAAGTGTGTCCTTTTCCAGAATGTTAAATAAATGGAAACATATAATAGTCTTTTGGATCCGGTTTGTTTCATTTGGCCAAAGGCCAAAAAGAGTCATCCATTCTATTGCACGGATCAATAATTTGTTCCTTTTTATTGCTGAGTGATATTCCATCCTTGGCACCTCGGGCTGCGGCTGCCATAACTGTCACACTGCCGAAAGTCAAAGCTGGATATTGCAGAGGAAAAACTGATGCCTGCACCGCTGGTTTGGTGGTACTTTGGATTCTGGTCTTCATCAGTCTGTCTGCTCCTGTTTATTTTTTGAATTCCTCAGACAGCTGCTGTGTCCTTCTGTCCAGGTTTTATAAGGGCAGTCTGCAGGAGAGTCTGGGTGGAGGATCCGCTTGCCATCTCACCTACAGCTGCGCCCTCTGTCCATTGTCTTTCTGCTCTTAAAAGTCAGTGTGTTTCCTGATCCTGGTGGTTGACCTGTTTTATCTTTATGGAAAACCCGTTGGGTCTTGTTTGGTCCCAGTGTCTGGAAGTTCCCCTGTGATGTTCCTTGGTCCGTTTTCATCCATTGTGTTAGGTACTTGGTGGACACTTTGATTCTGGAATCTCATGTACTTCTGTTCTGGGGAAGCTTCTTGAATAGTTTTGTAGCTGGTTGCCTCTTTTCTATTTCTCTTTCCTGTATTTCGTAGACTTCCATTATTTAGACATCACACTTACTGGACTTAGCCTCTGTTTTTCTTTTCTCTAACGTTTTAGGTTTTTTTGCTCTAGTTTCTAAGATGCTTCCCACTAACGTTTTTTTCCCTGCCTCTCTTATTTAATTTGTCATCTGTGCGTTCGTGTTTTTAATTCCGAAAGCTCTTTCTGCTGTTGTTCTCTACATGTTTCTTTTTAAAATAGCTCTGTTTCTTTTGCATACATCCTCTCTCATGTCTCTGAGGATACTAATTATTTGGGGGAAAGTTCTCTTCTCCCTGTGTAATCTCCCAGTTGCTTTTTTCTCTTGTTTTATATCTGTCTTCGTGATAGAGTTAGAACTGAAAAATCTAACTGGAAACTCTGAGCTCCAGGCTGGATTGGTGGAGAGTGAGCTTTCCTGTAGGGTGAGCTGGCCGTGAGCATTCCCTAATTTCAGTATCTTTGGCTTGTTTCTCTTGGCCTGGTCAGATTCTCCATGGCAAAACTTTAGCCTCCCGCCTGGAAGCTTAAGCTCTGTGCTTCTGGAAGCTAAGCTCCGGGAGGAGGGTGGGAAGTCTCAGCACTCCACGGTCATTGTGTGAACAGTCATTTGCTCTCCTTGGTTTTGACATGACACTTTCAGCTTCTATCTTTCACTCCTAAGAGAGGGAAATCTCTAGAGTCTGATCAGATGGGGGAAAAGCTGTCTGCCAGGGGCCCTGAGTAGGGGGAGCAATTTAGAGATCTGTATCTCTGGGGTTTTCACCCAGTCCTTCCCTTAGCCACCCTCTTTGTGTCTCCATCTGCAGGGGTGCCGGTTGGTGCCTGAGCTTTGTGAGGGGCCCGGCGTGTGAAGGGCGTTCGCCCTTGGCCTTATCTCCCGCCAGCCTGCCGGTCACTCACTCACCTGCCTCCCAGCTGCTGTCAGTCTGTTGCTGTCATTTCCTCTCTTGCCCTGCCTGTCCTTTGGGCTATGTATCTTTAAAACGTCTCTTTACGATGGTTTTAGTGTGTTTTGGAAGGGAGCAAGTTAGATGTATATATATATATTCTTGCATCCAAAAGTGGAGGTCTAGAATTTTTTTTTTCCCTAGTCAAGATTTAAAATTTCTTTCATTTACAGTGAGACAGACCTGGGAAATCCAAAGTGTTAGTTTTACAGTTTACTAATTAGCAATTATTTCAACATGGTGAAAGGAAAAGAATATCAACCAACTGTAATTAATTAGAACAACCAAAAATCATGTCTGCAGTCAGTGCAACTTCTATACCAATATTTTATAAAAGGAAGAAAATAGGTTTGTACCCAGTCATCAAGAGTTCAAATCCCAACCTGGTCACTTAATAACTTCTGTAGAACATATATATATATATGTATACACACACACATTGTATATATATACACAGTGTATATATATATATATATATATACAACAGAAATTACTATTCGGGGCTCACATGGGACTTGGACACCATCTGGACTTTTCCAGGCCTCAGCTGGACATGGGACTTCTGCAGAGCCACTCAGAGCAGTGGTTGAAGGTCAGCTTTAGAACCTGGGGCCCAGGTTCTCTTTGTTCTTCTGTACACCACAGTGACCCTTATCATCATTGCCAAGTAACATTTTTAAAATACTTTTATTCTGAACTAGATTAAGATTCATAAAAAGCTGCAAAATAGTACAGAGAATTCCCATGGACACTTCACTCAGTTTCACCTGCAGTCTTTATATAACAACAGTTCATTGTCAAAACCAGGAGCCTGATGTTGGCACAGTATCTTAAGTCAGATACAGACCTTCAAGTCACATTTTAAAGACACAAGTTTGTGTACTCTGCTAAACCAAAGCCAGAAAAAGACCTGTTCTTTCTGTATTAAGGACCTTGCCTTCTGAATAGACTTACAAAGATAACTCACCAAATAACAGCACTCAGATACAATCCCAAATATGTTTTAGGGTCTTTTTTCAGAAAAGTGAGGAGTGGTGGAGAAGCAAGAGTGGGCTTTTAAATCAGACAAATCTTGATCTGAATTCAGCTTTGCTGCTTCAGATTTGTGAGTCCCTGGGCAAGGAATTTCCCCCAACCTCATTTTACTGATATAAAAATGGTAACTATTATTATTTACTTCTTACTGTGGTGAGAATTAAGTTATATATAGTCTACAACAGTGCTTGACATGTGGTAGATAATAAATGGTCACCATAATAATTATGGAAAAATTCATAATCCCTTAATAATCATAATTTTCTAGTTGCCCACTCGATTTTGAGTCCAGCTCAGATATCGTGTAGGTCTTCCTCCCTCTTGATTTACTCTGTGAGGGTTTCGGTGGAAATCAAAGAATCCGCAGCAGTTCCTTGTGAAGAAAGGGACACCCGGAGAGGACAAAATGACTTCCCCAAATCGACAACACAGGTGGTTCCTTAGATCCTCCACCTCCCACCTCAGCATTGAAATAATGTATGGAAGGTTGTCAAAAATGTAACTAAATGCAAGCCATTTACCTATTCTTTTAGAGAAGCCTCTGGAAAAAGGACTCTGATTCTTTCAGGTGTAGTATAAGGTTGGGGTGAGTATCTGACAGCCACAGGAACGACGCTTAGGTCACACTCACGTTATCAGTTTATACCCAGGTCTCCTCAAGCCTGAGGTAAGGTATTTGCTCCTCTGGGGCTTCTTGGTGGCTCAGATGGTAAAGAATCCACCTGCAATGCTGGAGACCTGGGTTCAGTCCCCGTGTTGGGAAGATCCCCTGGAGGAGCAGCTACCCACTCCAGTGTTCTTGCCTGGAGAAGCCCATGGATGGGGAGCCTGGTAGGCCCGATCCCTGGTCGGGGAAGATCCTACATGCTGTGGAGCAACTAAGCCCGTGCACCACATGTGTTGAAACCTGTGCTGTAGAGCCCGGGGCCACAGCTACTGAGCCCGCCTGCCCTAGAGCCCACGTTCTGCAACAGGAGAAGCCGCTGCAATGAGAAGCCGGTGCCCATAACTGGAGAGCAGCCCCTGCCTGCCTCGACTAGAGAAGAGCCCGGGGAGCGGTGAAGACCCAGCACAGTGAAAACGAAATAAAATTAAAGAAAGATCTTTGCTCCCCAGTTGCACATAAAAGTCCAAGAGGCTCACCCCAAAGGGGACATTTTCATCACAGGCCCAGTAAGAATGCTTTGCAATCTAGAAACCCATGCGCATTTCTAAACTAAACTTTATTCGATTCAACAAAAACACAAAGGCCTCACTTGGCAGGTGCTTATCCACCGAGCATCCTGCTTCCTGCCACACGGAGCTCCCCACCTGCCTGACTCTGGCCTGAATTTCCTGCCCTTGGCAGCTACCGAAAGAGGGGCTCACAAATGCAGCAGCTACCAGTTTGGCCTCAGAACGAGGAAGGAGCTCTGCCTGGAAATGTGGTCATTTAAGTTGTAAAGTGATGATTTTCCTTTGGGGGTTGGGGTGTTTCTGCAGTGACCTGGGACAGAAGCAATATTGTAACAAATTCAATAAGGACTTGAAAAAAAAAGAAAGAAAATCTCTCTTTTTGAATCATGCAATTCGAATAACCAGAATATCCTAAAAGAAATTAGGCTGTTTCTAAATGAACTGTGTGGTAAGTGCTGTAATCTATGCAGAGACATGGTTTGTTATGGGCTGAATTGCACCTTTTCCCCCAATTCCTGTGTTGAAGCCCTAACCCCCGGAACCTCACACCATGGCTGTATTTGAAGACAGAGTCTTTAAACAGGTGATTAAATGAAAACGAGGCCATTAGGCAGAGCCATAATCACATATGACTCATGTCCTTATGAGAACAGGTGATTAAGACACAGACATCAACGTACGCAGAGAGAAGACTGTGAGGATGCGGGGAGAAGGGGGCATCTGCAAGCCAAAGGGAGCGGCTTCGTAGGAAACCAGTCCTGCTGGCACTTTGACCTTGGACTTCTAGCCTCCAGACTGGAAGACAATACAATTCTATTGTTTAAGCCACCAGGTCTGTGGTTCTTTGTTATGGGAGTAGCAGACGGATCCAGGCTTTAATCATAGCTGTGCTGTGATTTTAATCAATCAATTTGCAAAGGTTATTGTGAATAACATTGTTTAAATTGCCATGTAAATTAAGTGTGCTTTTTGTTTTATGTTTTCAACAGCTTAATTGAGGGGTATTTACCATACAATTATCTGTGTATATTGACACTTTAAATATACAATCTGATACAACGACATAGATCTTCTCTCATGAAACCATCATCATGGTCAAGATAATGAACATATCTGTCATCTTCAAAAGTTTCCTCAAGCTCCTTTGCTGTCTGTCTGTCCCTCCCTTTTCCTCCCCTTATTCCTAGGCCATCACTGAATCTCCTTTCTGTCACTATAGATTAATTTTCCATTTCTAGAGTTTTATAGAAATGGAATCCTATTTATGACTCTTTGTTCTTTAACTTATTACATTTTGCATAATGATTTGGAAATTCATCCAGGTCATTGTGTGTATCAATAATCCATTCCTTTTTCATGGCTGAGTAGTAGTCCTTGGGATGGACCACTACAGCTTATCCATTTATTTGCAAAAGGACTCATTAAGGCTTGTTTATAGTTTCTTTCTGATAGAATGTTTTCACTTGTTAATAGGAGTATAAGGTGATTAAGTGCTGCCTTGTTTTTATGTTATTTTATTTTACAAATATGAAGATAATTATAATAGCTCTGCCACTTACTAGGTGGGAGACAGCTGAGCCTCAATTTCCCAGCCTGAAAAATGGAGATAATAAATCTACTTTATGGGGTTGCTTTCAGAGCTAAATGACCATGTTAGCTCTGAATGACATTAGCTCAATAATGTTATTTATTATCATCATCATCACTGTCATCTCTGGTTATCCCCCTCCTTCTTTCTAGTCACTGTCGCCTACTTAGTTCCATTAAATGCAGCATGCACTGTCTTTTAAATTTCTTTGATTGCGCTATTCTGCTGGAAGGTTTTCCTACATTCTAGACCAGTGATCACTAAAAGTGTTACCCACAGAGGTGCAGGGTGAAAGCATTAGACTTTTTGTTTATTTTGACTATTGATATTTGTTCATTGAAAAATCTCATCTGCTGTGGTTCTCTTTATATGTGTTTTATGATATACTAATAGAGTGTTTATAAAATTTAGGAATAAGCGTTGTTTATAAAATTTAGGAATAAGTATAACCATTGAGGGTAGATGTTCAAAAACTTTGAGATGGACATACTGTAAAAATAGTTGAGGGATCACCATTTTGGGCAGGATGAAGTGCCCCTATTTTGTTCTTCTCCAGAACACCCTGCTGTTTTGTCATCATCGATTATGTTCCTCATAGACAACATGAGAGCAGGGACTGTGATTCAGTCAGGGTTAAGTTGCAGACATCAGACTCCGCTTCAGTTAGTTTTAGCCGAAGTGGACTTACTGTAGGCTGTTGGCTTATAGCACAGATTCCTAAACTTTAGCGTGCATCAGAATCTTCAGGAAGCCTTGTTAAAGCCAAGATTCCTGGGCCATACTGCCAGAGGCAGTAGGTCTGGGGTGAGGCCCAGGAATTTACATTTCTAACGAGTTCCCAGGTCCTGCCTATACTGCTGGTCCAGTGACCCCTGTCTTTGAGAACCACTGGGTTACAGGATGGTGGTGAGTGCTGGAGAGGAAAGCTACAGACAGGGCCTCCAGGTCCAGCTGCAAAACTGGCCTGGGCAGGTAGTTGCTGCCCAAACCACACTGCGTCTGCTGCAGACGGGAAGGCTGCTGAACAGGAAGCTGTGTTGGGCCGCTCAGCACTCGTGAGGTTGGAGACTGACCAGACATTCGTGCCTCTGTCACTCCTGCTGGAGAGGCTCCAAAGCACCCCCACCTCTGTGCTTCCAGAGGTCACTGACACACTCACATGCCTTCTGGAGCAGGGAGTCAACCTGGAATAAGATGCTGCTGTTATGATAATTGACCTGGGAGGTTACTTACAAAAACCCCAGGGCAGGGGAGTTGGAAGATCTCTAGTGTTGCAGAGTTGAGCACACGGCAAGTCTCCCTAAGAGGTTGGAGAGGTTTTGAGTGAGGCAGGAGTAGCATCTGCTGTGGCTGCTAAATATAATTTTAAAGATTTATTTATTTACTTATTTATTTTGACTGCGGTCAGTCTTTATTGCTACACGCGGAATCACAGTCCTTGCTCTCCTGCTGCCCATGAGGAACATAATCAATGGTGACAAGACAGCAGGATGTTCTGGAGAAGAACAATAGAGGATGAGTCCCTCTGGCTTTCTCTGGTTGCGGAGCGGGGACCACTCTTCCTCACGGTGCGCAGGCTTCTCACGCTGGTGGCTCCTCTTGTTGCGGAGCACAGCCTCTAGGGTGTGTGGGCTTCCGTGACTGCAGCTCCTGGGCTAGTAGTTGTGGCTCGAGGACTCCAGGGAGCTGACTCAGTAGTTGTGGCCAACAGGCTTAGCTGCTCCTAGGCATGTGGGCTCTTCCTGAACCAGGGATGGAACCAGGGTCCCTTGCACTGCCAGACAGATCCTTAACCACTGGACCCCCAGGGAAGCTGGAGGACCCCCAGGGAAGCTGTAGTTTTCATTGGTTCAGGGCCTGGTTCCAGCTCCCTCCTGCCACCTCCTTTCCATACCTGCTATCCTCAGTCACGCCTCTACAATATGCTTTTGGCTCTTGGTGGAGGGTTTACCTGCCTCCCTGCTGGGGACTTCTCTCTGCCTGTTCCAGTGATAAGGGGGACTCCTTGAACACACTAGCTATCCAGGGGAGCAGTATGTTGGCAACAAGTCTGCCAGACACTGCGCCCACCTAGGAGGGGGGCCGCTTGGCTCCCGGTCATCTAAGTCACTGTGTCTCTCCCCAGAGACATCTCTCCGAACATCCTCTCTCCATATCCTCAGCCTCAGAGCCTGGAACCCAGGTGTGCCGCCTCTCTCCAGCCTCTGATTCCATCCTTAGAAAGCGGACCTGACATCCCACCACCCAGAGGAGTTGCGGAGGGGTTTGCAGAGAACCCTCTCACCTGCAGGTCTCACAGTCATTTCCAAGGTACCCTTTGGGCAATTGATGCCAATGGTCAGGTTGCCTGGTGACTAGCTTAGGTTGGTGTCTTTTCGGCAGCTTCTGAGGCTCCTGAGTAGGAGCCTGGAGGCACGATTGTTGTTGCTGTTGTTCAGTCTTTGAGTTGTGTCCGAGACTTTGTGACCCCATGGACTGTAGCACACCAGGCTTCCCTGTCCTTCACTATCTTTGCTCAAACTCCTGTCCATTGAGTCGGTGATGCCATCGAACCATCTCATCCTCTGTCGCCTCTTTGTCCTATTTCCCTTCTCCAGGGGACCTACCCGACCCAGGGATCAAACCTGGGTCTCCCACATTGCAGGCAGATTCTTTACTATCTGAGCCCCTGGGGAAGATCTCTGGAGATGTGGGTTGGGGATAAATAAAGATGTGATCAGGGTTCGGGCAATACTACCTCTCAGCATGAATTCTAACCTCTTCCTTTAAGGCCACGCTGCCGTGTCCCTTTGCTGACCATGATGTAAGCAAACTGTTTTAAGATGTTGGCAGCGCTCACAGGGTTAGAAGCCAAGCTTTAAACAGAGGGGGCATGGCACAGTGGGTGGAGCCTGGGATGTGGAGATAAAAAGGCCCCAGCACTGAATCTTCTCTCATTGTTGATCATATGACTCTGGACACGTTTCTTAACCTTTCCTTCTTCACCTATAAGAAGAGAAAACTCCACATTAGAGACTTGTGAGGATTTAATATGAAGTTTTTGATACATTGGTCAAATAATAGCCATTATTAACATTTATAGTGAAGCCCCCCCACCCCCCAAGGTAGTCACAGACCTCCTAGCTTATTTGATGTGTTCACAAACCCACGTGCTCGTCTCACTATATTTACAGTCTGATTGGGATGGAGATTGTAAACTTTCCTCAGTTGCTAGCTCAAATCGTGTCTGGAATAAGGCAGGGTATAAAAATTATTTTCTCAGTTATATGCTCATTTAGTAAGGGAGCTCTTCCCATGTTAGGCACTGGGAGTCCAGATCTGAAAGAGACAGGGCTGCCCGCCAGAATCTCACAGGGAAGGGGAGCGTCCAACACTCACACAGAGCTAATTGCAGGACAGTGAGGTATGCGTGGTCGTGGGGAAGAAGAGGGGTGGCCAGCGCACAGTCCTGCAGGTTTCTGCACGCCCTGTGAAGGCACGGGGACTCTGTTCTGCGGATGGTGGGGAGCCCACTAGAAAGGAGAGTTGGTGGAATTTGCGTTTGGAGCCCTTCCTGCTGCAGCGTAGCTGGAGGGACAGGGAAGGCAGGACTGCAGCCCAGAGACCACCAGCCCAGCGGGGGATGTGGGGGCAGGATGAGGGAGCAAAGACGACGGGGGATTCCAGGCTGGCGAGAGTACACGCAACAGCACGGGGTGACCGGCTGCATGCGTGTGTGCCAAGTCGCTTCAATCGTGTCCGACTCTTTGCGACCCCATGGACTGTAGCCCCCCAGGCTCCTCTGTCCATGGGATTCTCCAGGCAAGAATACTGGAGTGGGTTGCCATGCCCTCCTCCAGGGGATCTTCCCGACCCAGGGATCAAACCCCGGTCTCTTAAGTCTCCTGCTTTGGCAGGCGGGTTCTTTACCACTAGCGCCACCTGGGAAGCTGGTGACTGACTGCACATAGGGATAAAACCACAGGTGAGAACACAAGTGACTTCCGGGTGACTGGGTGGGTGATCATGCTTGAGTCCACCCCACCTTTGAACACAACAACAAGAAAAAATCCTGGCATATTCGTTGTAACTCTGATTTCCTGTGGGTTGCTTTTGGAACCAGAGTGTAGTCAATTGTCCCATCTTTTCTGATGAAATTCTATCCCATACCTCGCAGGGATAGTGAATAAGAGCAGGATAAGGGCAGGAGTCTTTGCCTGTTTCTCCCCCAAGGAGGAAGCACTTCAGGTAGTGTGTCTGTTGACTCACAGAGCCTTCTGGAGAACAGAGGGGATGAGGGAGCGCTTGGCAAGGGCAGTACTGTGTGAAGCTAGACTGCTCCGGCTGAGCCACTCTGCCAGGTGCGAGCCCCACAGGTTATGAAATATTTAATACTTTAGCTGTGTGGGAGAAATACCGTGAGGAGAAAGAAATGTGTTGTAAAGCGAACCTGATCAAATATTGCTCAATTGATCAGCTTGAAGAACAGGAACCATTCTGGCAGATGCATTTAAGGAAAAGGAATGAACACAAAAGCGATCAACTTGTGCTTTTCTCATATTTGAGTAAACTTGGAGGGAGGCTGCTTTCTCAGTTTGAAAATTTCTCTTCCAATTAAAACGAGGTAAAAAGTGAAAGTCCGACTCTTTGCGAATCCATGGACTATAAGCCACCAGGCTCCTCTGTCCATGGAATTCTCCAGGCAAGAATACTGGAGTGGGTTGCCATGCCCTCCTCCAAGGGATCTTCCCGACCCAGGGATTGAACCTGTGTCTCATGTCTCCTGAATTGGCAGGCAGGCTCTTTACCATCTGAGCCACCAGGGAAGCATGAAGTTGAGTTTAATTATAGTGAGCCAAGGTAAACTAAATATCTATTGTCCTGAATTTAAGAAGACCAGGAAGTTTATGGGACTTCCCTGGTGGCTCAGTGGTAAAAATAATAATAATAATAATAATCTGCCTGCCAAGCAGGAGAAGCAGGTTCAATCCCTAGGTTGGGAAGATCCATGGAGAAGGAAATGGCAGCCCACTCCAGTATGCTTGCCTGGGAAATCCTATGGGTGGAGAAGCCTGACAGGGCTACAGTCCATGGGGTCAAAAAGGAGTTGGACGCAACAGAGCTACTGAACAACAACAAGGGAATTCATGTCAGAAGATGCAGACTCTGGCTGAGTCTGAGACAGAGCATTCAAGTGTCTTTTGTACTGTTGAGGCTGAGATTTTAAGCTGCAGAGCATATATACTTGTTGTCGGAGTGTGTGTGGGTGTGTATCACACCAAAGACTGAAATCACGAAGCAGCCCCAGTTACACTGGATGTAATGATCTCACTACAAATGCCCGGGCATACTGTGGGTCGTCGCCACATGGCTGTTTCCTTCAAACATATCTTTCAGGTATAATGTTCCCTTCCTGAAAGCAAGCAGCTTCTAACAGTGGATGCTTGAGAGTATTATTAAGCTTCTCCAAACACAAGTACATCTACTACATTTAAAAAAGTAATGGCCTGCACAGCTCTTTATCTCTGTGACCAATGATACGTGCAGAAATGGGATCTCAGAAATGTTATGAAGTAACAACCCTTAAACACAGAGCAGTCAGAACCAAGCCTCCCAGTCAACACCAAAGTGTGCAGTGAGGGGAAGCGACGTTGCAGGTCAAAGCTTTGCTGAACGTCTTGTTAACTGAACTCATGCAGAGCCGTCTGTGTGCAGGTGTCTCCAGATTCCGGGGCGCCTGGGACCCCGAAGCTGGTGGGTTCAAGGTTGTGTGCTCATTCTGTTCAAAACAAGAGGCGGGAAGGGACGACAGCTGAAAGATGACTTGCAGTTTGTAACCGATGGGTTGTGCTCAGTGAGATTCATGTATTTATAATCTTTCAAAGCCAAGCACAAGGGGCTCCTGTGCTTCATTAATCATCCAACTGCAGCAGTCCTGTTTATCTCACTGTTTGTCACAAAGCCTGAAATCAAGTCAATTTTTCCATCCCGAGTTTTCCCTCGTACCATAAGGGCTATTGATGCTGAAGCTGATGCTCCAATACTTTGGTCACCTGATGCGAAGAGCCAACTCATTGGGAAAAGTCCCTGATGCTGGGCAAGATTGAAGGCAGAAGAAGAGGGTGACAGAGGATGAAACGGTTGGATGGCATCACTGACTCCACTTCACTGAGTCTGAGCAAACTCGGGGAGAGAGTGCAGGACAGGGAGGCCTGGTGTGCTGCAGTCAGTCCATGGGGTCGCAGAGAGTGGGACACGACTCGGGAGCTACGACAGCAGAAGGCTACTGCCTGACCCTTTCTAACTTGGAGCAGCAATGTCTTAGTTCGGGCAGCTGGTCCCTGGGGGCTCTGATTGCAGAAGTCTAACCTGGCAGTTAGCTCCTGAGGCCCCAGAAACCGCCAGGGCACCAACGTGCTTCCTGCCAAACGACCCTGGGCAGCTGAAGGAGAAGGGGCCCACCTGCAGGCGCGGTCTGTGTGCTAGGTCTCTGATGTTCCCAGGGAGCGGACGCTGGGGAGGGGGGCACCGTGGAGTTGTCTGCTGAAAACATCAAGTCAAGACTCAAAACTCTGAGCCCTTGCTCTGCTACCCCATCATTTTCTGGCTCATGCAGTGGCTTGGTTGAGTGTTAGCTGGCAAGACTGTTCTTTTGCTTTAGTTGTCGTAAAAAGAACTGTTTCTGAGTATGGGACATTTCCTACTTTTGAATTAACCTGGAGCACATTTCCTACCAACAAGATAAGCAATGTCTGTATGAAGATGCCGACTGTCTTGCCCAGTCTAACCCTTGGGAGTGGAGGCCTGGCTCCTTGGTGGAAGGCATCAAGGCCGTGTGCATTGTTTGGGGGTGAGGATGTGGATTTGGAGGACCTCGGCCCCGGCCCGGCTTATGTCTCAGGCCCCTCTTTCCTCATCTGTAAAGTGGGGTTGATGAGCTACACACGCACACATGAAGGCAGTGGTACTTGGGTAGCCCCCACAGCGTCCCTCGCCCTATTCTGCATTAGCTCGCTCATTCCCCAGAGTCACCCTCTGACGGAGGCAGCACTGCCCTCATCCCATTTTGCAGATGAGAAGCTGAGGCATAGAGAGGCACTGAGAGTGACTTCCCCAAGGTCACACAACCACCAAGCGCCAGAGCTGGCATTTGAACCCGGGTTTGTCTATGGGATTCCCTGATAGCTCAGTTGGTAAAGAATCTGCCTGCAAGGCAGGAGACCCCGGTTCGATTCCTGGGTCGGGAAGATCTGCTGGAGAAGGGATAAGCTACCCACTCCAGTATTCTTGGGCTTCCCTCGTGGCTCAGCTGGTAAAGAATCTGCCTGCAATGTGGGAGACTGGGTTTGATCCCTGGCTTGGGAAGATCCCCTGGAGAAGGGAACAGCTACTCACTCCAGTATTCTGGCCTGGAGGATTCCATGGACTGTATAGTGCCTGGGGGCGCAAAGAGTCGGACACGACTGAGCGACTTTCACTTTCACTTGTCTCTGGAGCCTAGGTTCTCACCCATGACATTGAGTCGCCCTTTGTGAGGTGGTTGGTGAAGGCCATGCACTTGGTAAATACCAACTAAATATCAGAGAGGGGAAACAAGACTGGTTTCCATGCCAGAAGCTGTGTTTCTTGTCTCTGACACCATGCTAGGAGGTATGGGCGGCCCTTTGAAGGCCTGACTGTACTGTCCGCTTCTCGAAGGGTCAGCTCCTTCTCTGAGGCCACGTGGAGTTTGGGCAAACAGACATCTGGCAAGGAGCCAAGCCAGTCATCAGTCCGGGGATGGAAAGATGATACCAGGTGGCTGCTGATTAGGGCCAGGCCAGTGTTGGGACACCTCAGGCCATGAGGGGAAGCGGGTTAGGGGCTGCATGGGAGCAGAGCTGGGCAGAGAGGAGACACTTGACCTGTGTGTGTGTCTAAGGAGGTGACAGAGCACCTTAGGAGCTTCAGGTTCTGGGAAACAGCTTGGTGGGGTGTTGGGTCTTACCTGATGTCTCTTGTAAATCCATATGTGGAAAGGGAGAAGGATGATCAGGGCTGAATGAAAGAGGGCAGTGTGCGAGCTCCCCTACCCCTGGCCTCTGTTTCAGAGACGGGGAGCTGTCTTAAGAGTCAAGGGATGCCCATACAGATGTACAGGTTTGGCGGGGCCGGGGGTGGGGTGGGGTGGGGGTGGTGGTGACCACAACTGACTCTTCCTCGAAGAAGGCTGGGGAACCCAGTTCTTCTGTACTGCAGCCGGCTTTACATGTTCCTCCTCCATGAGATTCTACTCTAGGACTGCTCTGTGAAAATGAACATGTAAGTGTCAGTCACTCAGCCGTGTCCGACTCTTTTGTGAACCCATGGACTGTAGCCCACCAGGCTCTTCTGTCCATGGAATTCTCCAGGCCAGAATACCGGAGTGGGTTGCTATTCCTTCTCCAGGAGATCTTCCCAAGCCCAGGGATCACACTGGAATCATGTCTCCTGCATTGACAGGCAGGTTCTTTACCACTCAGACAGTAAAGAATCTGCTTGCAGTGCGGGAGACCCGGGTTCAGTCCCTGGGTTGGGAAGATTCCCTGGAGAAGGGAATGGCAACTCACTCCAGTATTCTTGCCTGGAGAATTCCATGGACAGAGGAGCCTGGGGGACTATACAGTCCATGGGGTCTCACAGAGTCGGAAAAAAATGGAGTGACTGACCCTTTCACTTTCATTTTCTTTACCATTAGCGCCACCTGGGAACGTGGCGTAGGGGATAAAGGTGGTGAAATTGGGGCTTGTGTCGTATGTGAAGGAGCTGGGGCTCTATGAAACGATGGTGTCATTGGTTATATGAGTTGTTTTATGTGCAATAAATATTAATAGGATCCTCTGACAGCCTTACCGAGGATGGAATTTACGAGGAAAAGGCTGAGCCTGGGAGACCTGTTAGAGTAAATCCAGATGGGAGAGTGAGGGCTTGAGCTAGGACTGTGATCATAGGAGGGCCAGGTAGATAAGATGTTTCAGTGTTTGATCAGCTATAGGCGAAGGGTCAGGGGAGAGAGAATGAGAACTCAGTGAGGGCTCCAGGCTTCTAGCTTGGGCAGCCCAGTGGAGGGTGGTACTGCCCGCTGAGTCTGAAGTTACAGGAGAGAGCTGGGTCAGAGGAGGAAAGGATAAGGTCAGTCTGGAATATGTTGAGCTGGAGGTGCCTGATGGCTCTTTAGGTAGCAGGTCGAGAGCAGCCCCATAAGCCTGCACCAGTATTGTCGGCCAGAGAAGGCAATGGCAACCTACTCCAATGCTCTTGCCTGGAAAATCCCATGGACGGAGGAGCCTGGTAGGCTGCAGTCTATGGGGTCTCAAAGAGTCAGACACAGCTGAGCAACTTCACTTTCACTTTTCACTTTCACACACTGGAGAAGGAAATGGCAACCCACTCCAGTGTTCTTGCCTGGAGAATCCCAGGGACGGGGGAGCCTGGTGGGCTGCCGTCTGTGGGGTCGCACAGAGTCGGACACGACTGAAGTGACTTAGCAGCAGCAGCAGCAGCAGTATTGTTGGCATCTAGAGACTGGTCAAAACCTCAGAGGAGAGGCGGGCTCAGCTGGGTGCAGAGGGGCAACTCTGGCCATGTGAGGCTGGGGTGGCATAAGCTCCAGTCTGAGTAGCTCAAGGTCGTGGTGCCAACCGGGCTCCAGTGGGCAGAGATGCTGTGGTCCACGCTGGCTTTGCAGGAGGACCAGGTGCAGAGGCCTCTTTCAGGGCTTGGGACATCGTATCCCAAGGCTGGTTCTCTTGCTGGACAGGGGAGAAGGGTGGGCTTGGGGAGGAGACGTGAGTCACAGCCCCCTACTGGCCACAAGGACTGTTGAACATGGGAGGTGAGCTGGGGTCATGGGGTCTTGATCATGGGGTCCAGGCAGAGGTTCTTAAGCAGGTGATGGGGTGGGAGGATTGCCTGCAAGGCCCTTTCACATTGTGCACGGCCTCCTCTGGGCTTCCCAGGGGCCACTAGTGGTAAAGAACTAGCCTGCCAACGCAGAAGATATAAGAGACTTGGGTTTGATCCCTGGGTCAGGAAGATCCCCTGGAGAAGGGCATGGCAACCCACTCCAGTATTTTTGCCTGGAGAATCCCATGGACAGAGGAGCCAGTGGGTGGGCTACATGACCAAAGTGACTTAACACATACACACGTGGCCTCTGCCTCCCCCAGGCCTCTGAGACTTTCACAAGCCAGAGGCTTGAGACAGGCCTGGGGCTGAGCTATTGTCAGGGGAGGTGGGGGTGTGGATCCATTTGGAGGAAGCTCCTGGAGGGCGATTCCGATACAGCCTCATGGATGGGGGGCTTATGCTGTGGGGGGGAATCACAAGGAATGGTTGAGGGAGCTTGGGACCCTCCTTGTGTTTTGTATCCCTAAACTGAACCGTGTTGCATCAGCCCTTCTAAATGTCCTCTCCCCGCCTAACAGTGCTGTCCCACACACAGAATGTCTCCACTCTCATCCACAGGGCGGTGCAGTAATTATACAGTCTTCACTCTGCCACGAGACATTCAGCAGGCAAAGGAGGGCCCTTGAAGCTGCCCTGCTCTTTGTAGAACACCATGAAATATTGATGTAGTTGTTTCTATTAACTGATCTAAGAACAATTTTATGGGTGGAAAGGATGACTGTATAATGTATGTATGCAATCTAAAATTACCACCAACTGTCTTGAAAAAAAAAAATCAGGCTGTCATACCATGCCTAATTGGTTATTTCTGTTTTTCTGCTCATTTCTGTTAGCTCTGCTCATTTATTTGCTTTATTGTATCACTGTTCACTGGCAGATAAGGGGTAGCGGTTGCCAAAGTTTGAAGAAAAATTTAAGAGATAAATTTCAAATGCTTATATTGAGGTTGAAGTGCCTTTGGGACACCTGGGTGCTTCTGTGCCGTGCTGTGCTCAGCTGTGTCCGACTCTTTGTGACCCCATGGACTGTAGCCCGCCAGGCTCCTCTGTCCATGGGATTCTCCAGGTAAACTGATAATACCTGCAATTATTTAATTTTGCCTGTAGAATTCCTGAGTCTAGTTTATGGAATAAATTCAGGAGCATAGTTTGAGAATCACTTGCTTCAGTGATCACATTTATTGATTCTTTAGCTATCAAACAGCAGCAGTGTTTTTCTATATACACTCCTGACCTGAGTGATGGGCATGCTTTGTGGCCTTTGGGGACTCTGGTCACAATGAAGATTTGTGTGCTCTGGTTCTGGAAATCCATCCCCAGGTTCTTTCCACTCCAAATGCCTTCTCCCCTCCGTTCACACCAGCAATAAGCCTTCCTTCCAGGCTCAGCTCATAGGCCATTTGCTAAAACCATCACACAAAAGCTGAAGGACCTACAGAGGTCTCTTTTGGTGCTGGCATGCGCCCAACACATCACAGATGTCTCCAGCTTCTGCCAGAGTACTCTGGAGCCAGGGAGCCCAGTCCTGCCCACAGGAAAGGTTCTCATCTAGCACTTCTGGTTTTTATCTCATCTTCTAAGATCACCCAGCTCTTAAATTCTGCTCTGGTTTTGCCATCAGCACTTTCCCCTCCTCATATTATCATTATTTGATACTTAACACGTGACACAGGGCTTCCCAGGTTGGTGCTAGAACCTGCCTGCCGATGCAGGAGATAGATGCAAGAGGCACAAGTTCAATCCCTGGATCAGGAAGATCCCCTGGAGACGGGCATAGCAATCCGCTCCAGCATTCTTGCCTGGAGAATCCCATGGACAGAGGAGCCTGGCGGGCTACAGTCCATGGGGTCGCAAAGAGTTGGACACAACTGAGCGATAAGCATGTGACACGGTGATAAGGGGTCAAGCTTTTGAATCACCTGGGCCAGAGCTCCCAGTTTGTAATTACATTCACTGTTTACCAGCTGTGTGACTTTGGCAGGTTACTTAACCTCTCTGAGTCTTAGTGATCACATATGTCAAATGAGAACAGCATCAGTGTCTGTTTCGAGGATTATTATGAGATCTAAGGTGATTGAAGGAAACAGCCTGTCAGAGAGAAAGCTGTCAATTTTGCTTTGATATTACTATCGGCATCCCCTCTCCTAGATTACAGCGTCACTGAAGGCAGGGACCTCTTCCAGGATATCTTTGAATCCCTCCGTTAATGACCATATGACATGAAAGAATCTGGGCTTAACAGGAAGCAGGAAGCCAAGACAATGATTCGAAGTACGTAAAGGCATCTGAAGTCTCACAAATGCAATGCCAGTGCTCCTGTAAAAGAAACGTGCAGCGCAGAGGGCAAAGAGTAGGGAAACACTGGGGCAGGAAGTGGAGGGGAGGCTGGGAAAGGTCATGCAGAGTCAGGTCAAGTTCTGGAGGTTGGGGTGAGCACTTGCTAAAGGGGTTAAGAGACTGTGTGGTACAGTGAATGCCAGCAGAGCGGGGTGCTCGGCTGGCCTGACTCGATCTGACGAAAAAGGAGAACAGTCTTTCCACCGCCCAAGTCATTTTGTAAACCTGCAAACATCCAGGAATCTTTTCTCCAACTATCATCACTTTGTGGATGAGGTGTTGATGGCAGGTGGGGGCCTCCAACAGGAATTATTATTAGAGCCGGCTCCTGATGACTGTTGAGGTCGAGCCCCTTCCTGCCTCCCTTCCTCTCTGCCGGCCCGGAGATCCTCATCAGCGAGCAGGAAATGACGGCATGCTTGCTCTTCTGCAGTTAGTCTTCCAAGGGGAAGAACAAAACCAAACAAGAAAGCTGGATGGTTAGGGTTAGTCCAAAAACTTTTATTAAAGACCGGCTAGTAATTCAGGCAAAGGAATGAAAAGTGGAGGCTGGTTGCTCAAAATCTCTGGATTGACGACTTGCGGAAATTCGTCTTGGGCTAGCTTATGTTTATCCTGCACTTTGAAGTGACTCTGAAGGTTCATTTGGAAAGTCCAGCCCAGGAGAGGCATCCCGTGCAAAACTTTGACTGTACACTATATCTTTTGAAGACTGGAGACCACTAGGGGAGGAGCCTGGGAGATCAGGTACAGAAGTCAGACCCCCCCAACCCCCACCACCACACACCCACCATTCATCCTGGAGATGGCTGGCATGCCGGGCAGTGGCCACCCTGCCACCCCTACTTGCCCATGCTACCAGGGGGGAAACACGTGCTCCATCGGTGGAACGTGTTGTGTGTTGTAGGGCCTAGTTGCCTGATCACACAGACTGTCTCCCAACCCCAGTGTCAAGGCCAGGCAGAAACCAGCAGACGCTGCAAAATCAGGGCTGTTGTCCCTACCCAGAGAATCAGCCGTTAAACACTGATCAACCCGCCGCTGTGTATAAACACAGACCAAGAGAAACCAGTTAACCTGTTACAGTGAACAAAGAGAACGTAGAACTGTGGGCAGATAAGCAGATACGGTTAATTATATCATGTGTCCCTTCATTAATGAAAACCTGATAGGAATTTGACCTAAAGCGACTTTCAGTGAGTTCCCTTTACGTGTAATCAAATGGGCTTTAGTTATTTCCTTTCTTTCAAGTTTTGCTCCCCCCACCCCAAAAACAGAGGCTCCCAACTACAAAACTCCCAGGGGACAGATGTACCTGATGGTCTTGAAGAGCCCACGAGTGTAAAAATTCAGAATGTTCCCCGTTACTGGTAGCCCCAGCCACCGCGGTGGCAGCTCACAGAAGTGGGGAGATCCTGAAAGTGTGGACTGGAGTCTTATTATTCAGTCGCTCAGTCGTGTCTGACTCTTTGCGACCTCATGGACTTAAGCATGCCAGGCCTCCCTGTCCTTCAACCCCCAGAGCTTACTCAAACTCATGTCCATTGAATTGGTGATACCATCCAACCATCTCGTCCTCTGTCATCCCCTTCTCCTCCTGCCTTCAATCTTTCCCAGCAACAGTGTCTTTTCCAATGAGTCAGCTCTTTGCATCAGGTGGCCAAAATATTAGAGCTTCAGCATCCGTCCTTCCAGTGAATATTCAGGGTTGATTTCCTTTAGGATTGGCTGGTTTGATCTCCTTGTAGTCCAAGGGACTTTCAAGAGTCATCTCCAACACTACAGTTCAAAAGCATCAATTCTTTAGCGCTCAGCCTTCTTTATGGTCCAACTCTCATATCCATATGTGACTACTGGAAAAACCATAACTTTGACTATAAGGACCTTTGTTGGCAAAGTGATGTCTCTCCTTTTTAATACACCATCTAGGTTTTTCATAGCTTTTCCCCCCAGAAACGTGTCCTTTAATTTCATGGCTGCAGTCGCCGTCCACAGTGATTTTGGAGCCCAAGAAAATAAGGTCTGTATCTCTTACTGTTGTTTCCCTGTCTATTTGCCAGAAGTGAAGGGACAGGATGCCAAGGTCCTAGGTTTCTGAGTGTTGAGTTTTAAGCCAGCTCTTTCACTCTCCTCTTTCCCCTTCATCGAGAGGCTCTTTAGTTTCTCTTCGCTTTCTGCTGTAAGGGTGGTGTCATCTGCATATCTGAGGTTGTTGGTATTTCTCCCGGCAATCTTTCTCCACCAGATTGGAGTCTGGTGTCTTTGATCTCGAAGCTGAACTCTGATTCCTCTCTTTTAAACCCTACGATGATTTTCCTTCAGAAACCCTCTGGAGATCAAGTGCCAAGTGCTGTTGAGGTGGCGAGCAGTGAGCCAAACGTCACAGTGGACTTTGGAGGGAGACCTTTCTGTGTGGTTTGGGGATTGAGCTCCCTATGTCCCCACCAGATTGCAAGCCCCGGGGTCTCCTCCACCAGCTCATCTACTTTTTCAGCTGAAAGACTATGGCCTGGCTCCTCACAGTCCTCTGCCTTCCAATGCAGGCATATCTGCATTGGAATATAGGCATATCTGTCTATAGATATGCTCGCCAGGTGGGTGCGATTGAGTTCATTTCAAAGACCCACGTGGTGTAATAGAAAAAGGGCAGAACATGGAATATGGAGTTTGGCATCAGAAGACAGGTTCAAGGCAAAGTCATCTAGGGTGGAGAAGCCAGAAGGTGGTGGCAGGATTCCTAGGAGAGGGGTGTGTGTGAGTGCAGTTTGTGGGTTATGGGGATGTTCCAGATCCTTTTAGGGGGGTATTTACACAAGTATATGCATTTGTCAAAATTCATCAAACAGCCCTGGAGATCTGTGTATGTTATTTTTGTTTGCTGCTCCTGGGCCTTGTCTAGTGGTGGTGTGTGGCCTCTCATTGCAGGGGCTTCTCTTGTGGCAGAGCACAGCCTCTGGGCACCCAGGCTTCAGTAGCTGTGGCACACAGGGCTCATCAGTTGTGCCTACTGGGCTCTAGAAGGCATGGGCTTCAGTAGCTGTGGTGCATGGGCTTAGCTGCTTTGTGGCACGTGGGATCTTCCTGGGGCAGGGATTGAACCTGTGCCCTCTGCACTGACAGCAGATTCTTAACCACTGTGCCACCAGGGAAGTCCCTGTGTATTTTACTGAATGTAAATTATACAGCAGTTTTTAAAAGCGTAAGTTCAGCTCCTGGCCTCTCATTCTCAGTCTTGACAAGTTCTTCACCTCTTTTGACTGCACTGGATCTTTGTTGCGTCCCGGACTTAGTTGTTCCAAGGCAGGCGGGATCTTAGTTCCCAGACCAGGGATTGAACCTGCGTTCCCTGCATTGGAAGGCGGATGCTTAACCACTGGACCGCCAGGGAAGTCCAGGTTCTCTACCTCTTTGAACCTTGCTTTCCTACCATGAAACAGAAGGACCATTTACACCTGCGCCGTGGGCGATCAAGGACATTAAATGAGACAACGTGAATCCAAGTCTCTTGGAGATGATGGACAGCCTTAAATGCTGATAACCTCCCTTGTCCAGCTCCCCACCCCACTCTGCCTTCAGAGCAGATTCCTGAGCTGGTACAATTCCGTGGGTTCTGCCTGCTGCTTCCCTTGGAGCTGAGTGTTTATTTTAAGGAGACTCTGGAGATGCCAGAATGCTGTAGAAAAGCAAACGGAATATGGATTTTCTCTGGAAAGGAGAGAGGGCTTGAAGGGAACAGCTGGGGAGAAAGCCAGGCATCCAGCCTGGCAGTGAGACCAGACGGACGCCGAGAGGGAGTCGCTGAGCGCCTGTGAGAGAGTCGTGACCAGGGAAAGCAGCAGGAGTTAAAAAAATCCGCAGCTTGCCAAACAAACTGGGTCACATTTGTGATGGAGTGAGTCACTGAGCAGAGACAGGAAGGCACTTTCAGGGAAAAAGCAGACGGTCTGGGGACCATGGTAATTCGGTTGGTAGTGGCAAAGCCCCTTGTGCCCCCTGGCTGGGTTTGGTCATTCAGTGAACCGTTCTTCTCGGGGCTCCTGCAGTGCGTGTTGGTATCTGGGATTTGAACTTGACCTTTACTCCTAAGGACAATCACGAACATTTATGTTGGAAGCAAGAGCACAGCACACATTTAAAAATGGAAAATCTCAGAAGTCAAGTGAAATGGAGACATGGAAAGCGGGGAGGTTCTTCTGGGGTTTACCCTGGGAATTTGAGCGGAAAGAGGACTGCTGCTGGAACGTGACACAGGCAGTTTCCGTTTAGAAACTTTAAAGTCAGAGCAGAGAACAAGTGCCCTTAGGCACCAAAACCCTGCACAATGAATGGACTATGCTGAAATCAGATTTTAAATCGTTAGCCACTAAAATAAAGTTAAAATAGGGTAAGACTGAACAGGAAGAAATAGTCTACAAGAGAAATCTGAGGTGTGAAATTTTGATTTTTATCCTCATTATAAAATTTTTGGTGCTTTCTGCTAGAGATTTCTGCCAAGAAATGTGATATGTTGAAAAAGAAGAGGAAATGTACTCTAGATGCTGTGATGAGGAAAGGATGTTTAAAGTGACAGGAATCAGTTGAGTTTCTCCCAGTGACCAAGGTTATAAAAATCAAGCTCTGAAACTCCCAAAGCTGGGTGAGAAAACAAAACAACCAACCAACCAAAAATAAAATAAAAACAAAACAAACAAGAACTTGAGTAAAAGCAACATCTAAATCTATGTTGACATAACTTACATTTCCCACAATGTTTGTCTTATCTTTGTTCATGTCAGATCTCTTATACTGTTAATTCCCTCTCCTGAGAGCCGTCACTGCTGGAGCAAGATAGGCAGCTGGGGAGAGGAGGCGGGGTGAGCGGGTACTGTGAGAAGCAGGGCTGTTTTTCTCATGACCTCCGAATCCAAAAGGTGCTGCCACACTCGTGGGAGGTGCATCAGGCTGTCAGTCCAGTGCTCAGGATGCAGAACAAGCCAGGTGGGAGGAGCCTTCCCCCCCAGGTCTCAGTCACAGGGAATCTGATGCCTTAAACCTCCATCTCAACACTCAGTGACTTCAACTGCTGGCTGTTAATTAGCATCTGTGGGCTTGGGTAGCCTCAGCCTGCAACGGCTTGGAGCCGAGCTTGGGCAGGGTCGCAGCAGTGCGAGCACCTGATCTAGCCGCTAGACCAGTGGTCAGTGACAAGGGCCCTGGCCCTTTGGCTTTGCAGAAAAGAATTGCCACAAAGATGGAAAGCAGCTAAACACGTATTTATTAAGAGGAAAAAGAGTACAGTACGTGTGGATAGGCACATGGGCAGACTCAGAGGGAGAGTGCCTGAGTCGCACCCTCGTGGTCGTTTGAATTACCTTTGTGGGGCATTTCTTCCAGTTTCTTTTGGCTAGTCATTTTGATTTGCCTGGTTTGCAATTCATATTTGGTATACTCAGGATCCTCCCATGGATTCCCATGCATCTCTTAGCCAAGATGGGATTTTACTGCAAAGGCATCTGGGTAGAGCATCCCTTGACAATTCTCCCCTTTGGCCTCCAAGGAGCCTTTCTGCACATGTGTGGTCGGGGAGGTCTCCTGACTCTAAAAACAAGAGATATGTGGTCTGAGCAGGGCCCAGCCTCCTCCCTTAACTGTCCTGCTATTCTTGTCTTGGAGTTTTGGTCAATAGGGAATGAATTGCTTTACCCAGGGAGGGTGGGAAGCATCTGCCTCCTGCCTCACACAGAGTCTGAGATGGGCTTTTGCATCCCGTGGACTTCTTCCACCCTTTTCTTCTAGGTCATCTGAAATAGTTAAAAATACAGCTTCTTCCCAGGTTGCTTGTGGGCTGTGAACCCTGTGAGAATCCTTCATTTCTCCCTGGCTTTGGGGCTTCCAGACTTGGGTTTGAAGCTCAGGCTCATCACTTACTGGACAGCTAGGAAACCTCTGTGAATACTGATTTTCTTGCTTTGAAGACAGGCACGGGGTAGGTTAGCCACAGACACTCATGAGCTCTGATGAGGTGCTTCATGCTTTGGCAGCAGCTCGAATGGATCTTGGTGTAAGTTAGCAACTCAGCAGACGGCTATCTTGTAACAAACAGATGGGAGCAGACAAGGGAGACTCATGATCCTCAAAGGCTATGTTTTTGTCCCAAATTGACTTTCCAAGTACAGAACGAGGGGACGTGTGAGTTAATGGTAGCACCTGTGTGATTCTATGACAGAACAAGAAATCTGTATCTGGTCACCATTCCCCAGTTCCTGGTACAAGAGCTTCTAAAACCTTTGGAATTTCCTGAGTCGTAGAACTGAAAGTGTTAGTTGCTCAGTCATGTCCAACTCTTTGAGACCCCATGGGCTGCAGCCTGCCAGGCTCCTCTGTCCCTGGGATTCTCCAGTCAAGAATACTGGAGTGGGTCGCCATTTCCCTCTACAGAGGATCTTCCCAATGCAGGGATCAAACCCTGGTCTCCTCTGCATTGTAGGCAGATTCTTTACCATCTGAGCCACCAGGGAGGCCCCAGTAGAGCTGAGAAGAGCAACTTTTGTTGTTCAGAATAAGCCCCTTTCAACCAAACCTGAGATTATGCTAATGAAGTAACTTTTATTTTCAGGGAAGGGGCACTTGAGAGTTTCTGGATGGTGGCTGCTTACTAGAGGAACCAGCTAAGTGATTAAAGCATCGGAACTTTCCACCCCACCTCCGAGCTTCCAATGAGGAGAGAGGGACTAGAGACTTGAGTTAATCACCAGAAGCCACTACATAATGAAAGTTCCACCAAAATCCCTAAAGGATGGAGTTTAGAGAGCTTCAGGGTTGGTGAACACACTGAGGTCCTGGGAGGGTAACATGCCCAGTAAGGACGGGGAAGCTCCATCTAACACCTCCTCTAATACCATGCCCCATGAATCTCTTCCATCTGACTGTTCATTCCCTGGTGGCTCAGAGGTTAAAGCGTCTGCCTGGAATGTAGGAGACCTGGGTTTGATCCCTGAGTCAGGAAGATCCCCTGGAGAGGGAAATGGCAACCCACTCCAGTACTCCTGCCTGGAGAATTCCATGGAGGGAGGAGCCCTGTAGGCTATAGTCCATGGGGTCGCAAAGAGTTGGACATGACTGAGCAACTTCACTTTCACTTTCATATCCTTTATAACACACTGGGCTTCCCTGGTCGCTCAGATGGTAAAAAGTCCGCCTGCAGTGTGGGAGACCAGGGTTTGATCCCTGGAGAAGGGAATGGCAACCTACTCCAGTGTTCTTGCCTGAAAATTCCACGGACAGAGGAGCCCAGCAGGCTACAGTTCATGGGGTTGCAAAAGAATTGGACATGACTTGGTGACTAAATATGGAGAAGGAAATGGCAACCCACTCCAGTATTTTTGCCTAGAGAATCCCATAGACAGGGGAGCCTGGTGGGCTGCTGTCCATGGGGTCGCACAGAGTTGGACATGGCTGAGGCAGCTTAGCATGCATGCATACATTGGAGAAGGAACTGGCAACCCACTCCAGTATTCTTGCCTGGAGAATCCCAGGGACAGCGGAGCCTGGTGGGCAGCTGTCTATGGGGTCGCACAGAGTCGGACACGACTGAAGTGACTTAGCAGCAGCAGCGACTAAATGGCAACAAAAACTGTAAGTAAACTATTTCCCTGTGAGCTATGGTAGCAAATTATTGGGTCTGAAGAGGGAGTTGTGGGAACCTCTGATTTTCTAGCTGGCGGGTCACAGGTCAGATGACAGGAGGCCCCGGGACCTGCAGTTGGCACCTAAAGAGGGTGCAGTTTTGTAGGATTGAGCCCTGAACCTGCACGATCCCTGCTAACTCTGGGGAGTAACTGTCAGAACTGAATTAAAACACCCAGTTGGTGTCCCAAGAGCTGGAGAATTTTTGGTGTTGGGGGAAACAAACAAACAAACATAGATACCTTTGGTGTCATAAGTGTGAACAGAAACAGATCATAACCTGTGAAAGAGATCTGGAGTCTGATCCACAATGCGCCCCTGTTGGGACAGATACAAGGGCAAGGTTATCTGATGAGGTCAGAATGCTTTAGCTGCAAGCGATGGAAACAGTCTCTGACGCACTTAGTTGTGTCGGAGGACTTTGCTGGAAAGGAATAGTTGGATGTGGAAGGGCCAAGGCTCAGGAAGACGAGGACCGGGCGGTTAGTGGGAATGAATGGGCAGACTCTGTCCCTCGGTGCTCCATCCGCTCCAGTTTGCTGTTACATCATTCTCCCCAAGGCTCACAGTCCTAGGAACCAGAGTCTGAATGGCTTCAACTGGGTTCTCTGTGCCCCCTCCCACCTCAGGAGGAGGGGACAGGGAGAATCCTGACTGAGGTACCCTCAAAACTTGTCAGAATAAGGGAAGAGGAACTTCCTAATGGGAAGTCAAAAGGCTTTTACCCGAAAGAGGGGAAAGGCTTGTTAGGTTGAAGAAGCAAGAAATCTCTGGCCTGCCATGTATAGGCTCCATTGTTTAAAAGAAAAGGACCACAGGAAAACAAGGAAATGATTCCATCTCATCCTTCCCTGGCCAGGGGCAGGCCCAGTTCTGGGCAGCACACTCTCAGCGGCCTTTGACTGCTTGGAAGATGGATGTTCAGACAGAGAACTACAGTGGTGGACATCTGGAAAACATGCCACATAAGAAATCGGTGAAGACTTGGAACTAAACCCAAAGAGGAGAAGACTGAATGGACACCTGATCGGTGCTCTCAGGCATCTTAAGTCCTAGAATGTAGGCGAAGAATCTTGCATTTAATGACTCTATAAGAAAAAACGAAAGCCAGCAAACTGACTTTAAAGGGGGATAGATTTCAGCTCAGTTCGGTATATATAAGAAGTTCAGTTCAGTCGCTCAGTTGTGTCCCACTCTTTGCAACCCCATGGACTGCAGCACACCAGGCTTCCCTGTCCATCACCAACTGCTGGAGCTTGCTCAAACTCACGTCTATCGAGTCGCTGATGCCATCCAACCATTTCATCTTGTGTCGTCTCCTTCTCCTCCCACCTTCAATCTTTCCCAGCATCAGGGTCTTTTCCAGTGAGTCAGTTCTTCGAATCAGGGGGCCAAAGGATTGGAGTTTCACCTTCAGCATCAGTCCTTCCAATGAATATTCAGGAAAGATCTTCCAAAAAAAAAAAAAATCAATAGCTGGAAATTAAATGAGCTGGCGCAAGGTAGGGGACTTTCCATCCCTGGGAAGCCTCTGTTCTCTAATTAGTGAGGAGAATGAGCAGGCTCCTCATGTCAGATTACAACACACAGGTTGTGGTTCTGCTACCGAGGACCCTGACCGAGGGCTCTTACAGAAGCAGCTTTCCCTGTTGGCCACACCTCCTGCAGGGCACTCTTCTATATGTGGAGTTCCGGATATGTACAATATGAGTGGTGATGGACGGAGAGGACAAAGAGGGCCTCCACATATCAGCTCCAAACACCTGCCCAGGGCCACATGGTACAAGCATAGCATGTGCGAATCCTTAATTTAGAGCATCGCTTCACCCAGGGCCCTCGTCTGGCATGCGTTGTATTAGCAGACAACCTTTATGCGCCTCTCAGTGCAGATCAAGCCCACATCTTGTTTATCACTGAGCAATATTCAGCAAAAAAAAATGTGAAGTCTCTGGGGCTATACCTTTTATAAGAAATCTGCAATATCAAAGTCAAAGGGACTTTGTGGTCCATGAGGTTACAGCGCTTGAATACATCCAGTAACATTCTTGACAAGTTGATTTGTGACCTGGTCTTGATTTCCTTAAAGCTCCCACAGTCTCCTAAAGTAATCCACGCCACTCAGGACAGTTTAAATTGGTAAAATTCTCTCTTAATTTGTGGTAAAATCTACCTACTATGGGCTTCCCTGATAACTCAGTTGGTAAATAATCCGCCTGCAATGCAAAAGACGCTGGTTCCATTCCTGGATTGGGAAGACCCACTGGAGAAGGGATAAGCTACCCACTCCAGTATTCTTGGGCTTCCCTGTGGCTCAGCTGGTAAAGAATCCACCTTCAATGTGGGAGACCTAGGTTCGATCCCTGGGTTGGGAAGATTCCCTGGAGAAGGGAACGGCTTCCCACTCAGGTATTCTGGCCTGGAGAATCCCATGGACTGTATAGTGCCTGGGGTCGCAAAGAGTCGGACATGACTGAGCGACTTTTACACACACTCACTACCCACTATGTGGCAATATCTATTGAAGTGTAAAATCCATAAAGCCTTTGACCAGAAATTCTACTTTTAATCACTTACTGTACATATATATAGTCCTCATGGGCCCAAAGACATGTGTCAAAGATATTCACTGAAGCAAAAGGTTGGACATAATTTAAATGTCTAATCTGGGGACTGATTAAACAAATTATGGAGTGTCTGTTCTATGGAGTATCAGGCAGCTGTTAAACAATGAAGCCATTCTCATGCGCTGACATGAGAGAGTGGAAAGATCGGAAAGTCTTTACATTGGTTCTTCTGCCCCTGGTTAGGTTGTTTAGTGGGGAAAGGCTCAATAATACATGTGAAGAGAAAGAAATTCTGGTGCAGAACAGATTTTATAGTTTAAAAAATTACTGATGTCTTCCAAACCCTTAGATGTGTAAAGTTTTCCAAATAAAGTGTATTAGAAAATTTAAAAAGATACATATGACATTTATATAATTGAAAATAAAGATATGCATGAATATATGTTTAAGTTTTATCTAGAAAGATACTGACAACTGTGGTTATCTCTGAGAAAGGAAATTGTGAGCCTGGGTGTCAGGGGTAGCAGGGAGAATTTTATGTGTGCATGGGTATGGATATATGTACAAGAAGACTTACACAAGTGTTTATATCTTTCTATATCTTTATTTTGACATTTTTAAACCTGTACAGTATCACTTCACTTCTTTAATTTGCCTTTCAGAAATATGTGCCTTTAGACAACAAAAGCAAAAATAGACAAATGAGACCACACTAAGTTTAAACACTTCAGCATGTCAATGGAAACAGTCAACAGAATAATAAGACAACCTACAAAATGGGAGAAAATATTTGCAAATCATGTTATCACAAAATGAATTAATATCCAGAATTTATAAGGAACTTCTAGAAGTCAACCAAAACAACAAAAAATAAACAACCCACTTTAAAAAGGGACAGAGGACTTGAACAGACAGTTCTCCAAAGATGATATAAAAATAGTCAACAGACATATGAAAAGATGCTCAGTATCACTAGCCATCAGATAAATGCAAGTCAAAACCTCAATGAGATATCACCTCATAGCCATGAGGATGGTCACTGTCAACAGATGAGAAAATAACAAGTGTAGGCAAGAATGTGGAGACACTGGAACCCTTGTGCACTGCTGTTGGGAATATAAAATGGTGCAGCCACTATAGAAAACAGTATGGAGTTTCCTCAAAAAGTGAAAAATAGAACTAGCATAATCCAGCAATTCCACTCCTGGGCATATACCCAAAAGAATTCAAAGCAGGATTTCAAAGAGATAGTTGCTCATCCATATGCACTGTTATTCACAATAACCGACAGGTGGAAGCAACCCAAATACCAGTCAACAGATGGGTAGATAAATGCAGTCTATACACATAGTGAAATATTATATAGCCTTGGAAAAAGAAGACAGTCCTATCACAGGCTGCAATATGGGTGAACTTAAAGCCCGCTACACTAAATGAGGGCTTCCCTGGTGGCTCAGTTGGTAAAGAATCTGACTGCAGTGCAGGAGACCCAGGTTTGATCTCTGGGTTGGGAAGATCCCCTGGAGAAGGAAATGGCAACCCACTCCAGTATTCTTGCCTGGAGAATACATGGACAGAGGAGCTTGGTAGGCTACAGTCCACGGGGTCACAAAGAGTTGGACACGACTGAGTGACTTCACTTTCACTTTCACTTTCCTGGAAAAGGAAGTAGCACCCCACTCCAGTCTTCTTGCCTGGAGAATCCCATGGACAGAGGAGCCTGGTGGGCTACAGTGCATGGGGTCGCAGAGGGTCAGATATGACTTAGCGACTAAACCACCACCACAGTAAGTGAAGTAAGTCAGTCACAACAAGACAGATACTGTGAGATTCCACTCACAGAAAGTGTCTAAAATAGTGACAGTCGTAGAGACAGAATGCAGAAAGGGGCTTGGGTGAGTGCGAATTAGTATTTAATGGGTATAGATTGATTTAACTTAATTAACTTAATGGGTATAGTTTTGCAAGATGAGGAAGTTCTAGATCTGTTGTCTAATGATGTGAATATATTCAACAATACTGGGTTATGCACTTTTAAATGGTTAAGATGGTTAAAGGGAAAAAATATCTGACCTCTTAAATCCTAGCCATGAGCCCACTTGGTTTCACCTCTCAGAGCTATACAGAAGACCTTCATCTTTTCCCTACAAAGGATGCATTTGAAGACTTCTAACCACAGCCCCCTGGACCAGCTGCTCTTCTCTGGGTTAAACAAACCACATCTACACATCAGCTCTTCTACTCTGGCCATCTGGTCACCCGCCCCGTTGGCCCAGTGCCTGTGGTGCTTTAGCAGGGCCGTAGGCATCCTTGACACGCTGCAGCCCACCCACCATGATGGAGGAGAGACCCCATCCCAAGCAGCCAGTGCAAGCAGAGTGGTCATGAGCTTGCTAGAACGGAAGAGAACACCAGTGCCCCTTAAATTCACACGGCTACTTTACACTTTTTAAGGCATTTTACAAACTGGGTTAAATTTACTACTTACCACATCCCTTTGGGGCAGGCATTTCAGGAAGAGAAGGCCTTGGTCAAAGAGACAAGGATTTACACTGGTTTTCCAAGTCTTTACTGGGTGGGCCCTTTCTACTCTGCAGCCTGCTTTTTTAAAAAAATTTTTTATTTATGTATTATTTTTTTCTGCACTGAGTCTTCATTGCTGCGCTCAGGCTTTCTCTAGTTGTGGCGAGTCGGGGCTGCTCTCCAGCTGAGGTGCGCGGGCTTCTCATGGTTGAGGAACACGGGCTTTAGGGCATGTGGGCTCAGTGGTTGTGGTGCATGAGCTTAGTCACCCCTGAGCATATGGAATCTTCCTGAACAAGGGATAGAACCCGTGTCCCCTGCATTGGCAGGCAAGTTCTTAACCACCAAACCACCAGGGAAGTCCCCTGCAGCCTGCCTTTGATTTCACATAAAAACAAGCAAGCAAAATAAAAAACAAACCCGAAAAAGATCATCTGCTAAATTGCCCCAAGTGTTATCATTTTGACAGGCCGAGAAGGTTTTCTACAGAGGTAGAAGAGAACACACTGAAATATTCCTCAGATGGCAGTGCACATCCAGGAGGGCCAGAGGCCATTTGTGGGTGCCCTTGGGTCACCTGGCCCTCTCTGAGCCAGGAGAGGTAGGGGGCCTCGTCTTTGGAGAGACCCGAGCGTGCGTCCATCTGAGGGTAAGAGAGCAGTTAAACCTCCACTTGGCAGGAAGAGCAGTCCCCTCCCCAAGTCTTCGTGAAAGATGCCCAGAGCATTCTAGGGACATCCTCGTATCTAAGCCCTGAGCCCTCACAGGGCTCGGGGGACCCCTTTTACTGCAGCGGCTGGAAATGGAGAGTGGCGGCTGAGAGAGGGGGGAGGTGGAAGGAAACAGGGACCCTGGCGGCAACGTGAGAGTGTGTGGTACCCAGAGGCCTCCAGCCTGCCCGCCTGGGCTGGGCACACCACCCAGTCCATGCCTGCTTCCCTCCTGACTGGCGCGTTCCCCTGAGGCTGCACATTCCCTCTAGTAAACTTCATTTTCCCCTTTTAGGGCCATTCCCTGGCCGTTTTAACCTAATTCCATCAGGGTAAACTAATTAGGGAAGCAGAAGGAAGAGGCACATAGGAGCATTTCCTTACAGTCTGGAGCATCAGGCCCTCCCCAGGGAATGAGAAAAGGGCCTCTCCTCTCACACAGAGGAAAAAAAAGATATTTTTACTACAAAGGACACTCCCCGGCATGCTACTCTGACAAACGTTGGGCTCTGGGAGGGAGAAAGAGGCGGGAGAGGAAGGTGGAGGGGTTTCTGCAGGAAGTTGCTTTCTGGCCTCTCACGGATAAGATCTGGCTTAGGGAGTGATATTTAAAATATTTAACAAGCAAGCCTGACCAATCAGAGCATGGGGGTGCCTCGGCGCTAGCTCCCGGAGGCCCCCTGCTGGGCCGTATGTTCCCCCATTGGTTGCAGGATGGTGGGAGGTGTGGGGGACCCAGGGAGGGCCCCCCTCCCCTCCTCTGCTGCAGCTTTTCACAGCAGCTGAATGTCAGTCTGATGGGCAGGGGATGGGAGATGCTGGTCCCCACCTTGAGCTTCCTGGGGTGCTTATTCCAGATCACTACCAGCAAGAGTGACCTCACCCAGTTCCCTGGCAGAAGCGCCGGATGTCCTGGGAACAGCCAGGGGGGCCTCCAGGTCTGACATCTGAGGATCCGGCAGCTCCTGCTTTTCCAGGCGGGCTCTATCTCTGGTTTTCTCACCCTCTCCTTCCAGCCCGGCGCGCAGCTGGTGCAAGCTGGCGCCTCATCTCATCAGGAATCCAGGGTTCTTCCTCTGTGAAGGGAGGGGCCTGGGCATCCAGAACCACTGACAGATGTCTGCAGGAAGGGGCCTCCGCACCTGCCAAACCGCCGGCTTCCTTTCTCATTCTCCAGGGCTCTGGGGAGCACCAGTATGTGGAACATGTGGCGTGTGCCCTGCCGTTTCCCCTTTCCCCGAAGACCGGCTGTCTCATCTGAGAGTGACAAACCAGGCAGCTGGGTTTTCTGAGATGGGAGGCGAGAGGTGGCATGTGGGACAATGTCCAGGTTGCCTGAGAGCCGCGTTTCTTAAGATCAGCGGGGATGGGGCGCAGAGACAGGTAGACTCCTCATCCTGGTGCAGAGACCATGAAGATCTGTCTTCATTTTCGTGATCTGAGAACTTCTCGCTTGAAATGGAGCACTGAATTTTATTATTCTTATTTCTGTACATATTACTTTGACTTCTAATATGCATAGTTTAAAGATTCATATCCACCTGACAATGCAGGAGACCCAGGTTCGATCCTGGGTTGGGAAGATCCCCTGGAGGAAGGCATGGCAACCTGCTCCAGTGTTCTTGCCTGGAGAATCCCATGGACAGAGGAGCCTGGTGGGCTACAGTCCATGGGGTCACAAAGAGTCGGACATGACTGAACCACCAACACCACCACCACCAGAGATTCACATGTGTACAAGGCTTATAAAAAACATCACAGCCCAGTGCTTCCTGCCTCACCCATTCTTACCTCCAGTTACTGTTGTCTTGAGCCAACCACTGACTGTGATTTTAGTGGTACTCCTGGTATGTGCTGCCCTCAATCTAAATAATATGCTTGTAAAGCTGCATCTCCGATAATCTGAGAAATCTTCTATTGACATACTGCTGTAGGAGATGAGGGTTTAGCTTTCTTCTCCCCTCCTGGACACAGGTATTCACTCCCTCATTTTCCCATCTTAAAAGCCATCTATCATAAGATGTACCATTATTGATGAGTCACTACAAAAGAACAAAAATGCTCCCCAGTTAAATTAAGAAACAATACCTTTTTTTTTTGGCCTCACTGGGAGGCGTGTGGGATCATAGTTCCCCAACCAGGGATCAAACCCTCTCCCCCTGGAAACCTCAAGTCTTAGTCAGTGGGCCACCAGGATCACTGTCTTTACGCATTGACTGCAAGGTGCAGTCTGACTTTCAAGATGTTAAAATGTGAAAGGCATGTGCACGTTAAAATTATGAGACTCATTATAAATTATAGGACTTCACAATTTCTGATTAAATCACTGATCAGTTTTCGTCTTATTTTGACTGTATACATGTTGTTGTCATCTGGTAGCTCAGTCGTGTCTGACTCTTTGCAATCCCATGGACTATAGCCTGCCAGGCTCCTCTGTCCATGGGCTTTCCCAGGCAAGAATACTGGAGTGGGTTGCCATTTCCTTCTCCAGGGGATCTTCCCTATCTAAGGCTCTAACTTGCACCTCCTGCATTGGCGGGCAGATTCTTTACCACTGAGCCACCTGGGAAGCCTGATTGTATACGTAGCGTACTATGGTTGGATTTTGATTCTAGTACATCTCCTCTTACCTTGGAGTTAATAATTGCCTTGGGCATTTAACTGTGTAGTTTTTTTGGGGGGTGCTTTTGAGTAATTCATTCTCAGGTTCTCCTCAAAGTGATGAACAGGTCATAATCTCTCAGTTGTTGTTCTCTCCCTGTGGGTTGTCTTTTGGATTTGTCTTCCTGCTCCAGACTTGGAGCTGGTTCCCTCTCGTCTCGCTTACATCTCAGAGCTTCCCTTCAGCACCATTCTGAGGATCCTCTTTCCTTCTCTCCCTGTTGGGTCCTCTGTTCCCTGGAGCTGCTGTCATTTTCCCTGGGTTATCCTTTGTTTTGCTGGAGCACATCCTTTAGCAGATTGCTGAGCAAGTGTTCATGGCAGATAACTGTTTGGGGGACTTGTGTCTATTCTACTGCATTTGGTAGCTTGACTGGATATAGACCTGGACTTTGCAAATAGCTTTTCTTCATGTTAGGGGCTTCCCTCTGGTGTCTGCTGGTTTGCTGCTCACACTAAAGTGATGTGTGCGCCTGGGCAAGGTTTGTGGCCCAGTGGGCTCCAGGCTGGTGGTTCTGCAGCGACCTGGATGTTTCCTGCTAGGTCAGTCTCTGCAAGTCTTTTCTCTTGGCCTCGCCAGCTTCCCTGGAGATGGATCATCTGGTCTGCCTGTGGGGTGTAAGCCTCACTGCCAGCACTCCGGGAGCCAAGAGTGGGGAGGAGACTGCGGCTGTTGCAATCCCCAGGGCAGACTGTCATTTACTCCTGTTTCAGCGGCGGGTCACACGCCAACTCCTTGTAGTGCCCGCTGTCCACGTGATCTCTCCCAGGGCTGGGCGGGGATGTGGCCTGGCCGTGCAGGTTTGTGGGAAGGCACGGCGGGCGTCTCCTGGTTCCTTGCACTAATTTTCAACACGCTTGTCTTCAGTGCACCTGCACCCATGTCCTTCATGGGGGGGAACCGATTTCTGTTTCTTTCTCAGGTTCTGTGGAAGCTGGTTTGCTTCTTCCAGGCTTCCCTCCCTGTGGGCTTAGGTTTTGACTGTATCTTTTCTGCTAAATTAATGACCTCTCTTTCGTCTGCTTTTTTAGCTTCCCGAATATTGTTGACTTTTTTTTCCCCTACTTTTGTTTCCATTGCTAGTCTCTCTTTGTCCTTAGGGGTCTAGACAAGGTATGTTGGTAAAAGTTTCACGAGTGGCTCTTGCGGGGAGAGGGAGGCCCTGATTTGTCGTCCAGTTTCGGACCTCCTAGCATCAGTCCTCCTAGTGTGGCTATTTTGAGTGACCAAAAGGACATCACTGCACATACAGATGGGAAGGAATGCCAAGAAGCACATCATTATATAATATTTCTACCATACAGACACAAGAGACATAAATAACAGCTAAATAACCTCAAAAGAATATATAATTGCAAAATTACTACGAAGTGGTAAGTTTTGAGAAATTATTACCATTGCTTGCAGTGTCATTTTTAAAATTGTAAGCTTATGTAATTTAGCTTTGAAAATAACTGTATTTAACAACTTGATCCAAAAACTCCTAAAAATTTAACAATCCGTTCTCCTAAGCCAGTATCAGCTGCCCCTGGCATACCATTGGGTTAACGTCTTTTTAATGGTTTAATTGTCGTTTCAGTATGTTTTTGGAGTACTATTTTTCCTTTTTTTGGCCACAGGATCTTAGTTCCCCAACCTGTGCCGCCTGCAGTGAAAATGCGGAGTCTCAACCACTGGAGCACCAGGGAAGTCCTAAAAAACTATTTTTCAAATGAAAATACTAATTTAAAAAGATGCATGCACCCCAGTGTTCATAGCAGCGCTATTCACAATAGCAAGGACATGGAAGTAACCTAACTGTCCATCAACAGATGTCTGGATAAAAAAGATGTAGTGCATATATACAATGGGATGTTACTCAACCATAAAAAGAATGAAATAATGCCATTTGCACCAACATGGATGGACCTAGAGAATATTAAACTTAGTGAAATAAGTCAACTGGCTTATCTAAGAAATAAGACAGTTCAAAGTATATACAAAACAGGCACAGACTCAGATTTAGAAAACATGCTAGTGGTGACCAGAGCTCGGGAGAGGGGAAGGAGGAGGGACAAATTAGGGGAATGAAACTAGCAAACTACTACGTATAAAATTGGTAAGCAACACAGATATACTATATAGCCCAGGGAGTTACACATATTATCTTGTAATAACCTATAATGGAATATAACATGCAAAAATTCTGAATCCCTGTGCCGTACATCTGAAACACAATATTGTAAATCAACTATACTTCAATTTAAAACAAAAAGTTTTTCAATTTGCTCTTATATAGCACACAATTATCTTTCCTCGTATACTGGGGATTTTTCTCCCAGTTTTATTGAGATATAATTAGCATATAACGCAGATGTTGTTAACTCAATGGCAATTTATCCAAAATTCACATTATCTAACTGAAACTCCAACTGTGGTAAAGGAGGTCTGACACCTCGGTGTGATGAATGATGCTTGACCCAAAGAATGAATGGAAGAGTTAAAATGAGGAAACGGGGTGCTTCCCTGGAGGCTCAGTGGTTAAGACTGAGCACTTCCAATGCATGGGGTATGGATTCAACCCTGGTCAGGGAACAAAGATCCCACACGATGCAGGCACGAGGCCCTACTCCAACAAGACAGCAAACGGGCCAAACTTTCCATTTTGATCTAATCTCTATTTTTAAAAAGACAGTTTAGTTTATCTGTGTTTCTTTGCAGTTGTCTGAAGTAGTGCCAACCAGCTTCTCACTCCAAACACACGTGATCATGAAGAGTCTGTATAATAGCGCATGAAGAGTCTGTATAATAGCGCATGAAGAGTCTGTATAATAGCGCTGAGTGACTTCCCGGAGCCTTTCATTAGCTAAGCTCAAAGCGTTTTACCAGAAGCACCTCCTAAGTCTCACCACACCCCAGCGTGGGAGTCGAAGGGGAATATCATTATCCCCATTGTATGGAAGGGAAAAGCAGAGGCCTTACAGCAAAGCAGCGCTAGCTGAGACTGGCTCACCAGCGTGCAAATCCAGTATGCTATCATTTCATGATAACAGGATCTCAGGCACTAGGTCAGGGCTGTCCCTGGTGGCTCAGTGGTAAAGAATCTGCCTGCCAATGCAGGACTCATAGGTTCAATCCCTGGTCTGGGAAGATCCCCTGGAGAAGGAAATGATAACCCACTCCAGTATTCCTGCCAGGGAAGTCCCATGGACAGAGGAGCCTGGTGGGCTACAGTCCATGGGGTCACAGAAGAGTCAGACACAACTTAGCAACTAAACAACAGCAACAAGGGACTAGTTTATATTTTCTGCTTCTAGGCAGGCAAGTAAATGTGCAGGTTTTATTCTCTGAAATAGCGAAAAGTTCTTTTAAGTCCTAAATTGTATGATTCTGGTTTTGATTCATGCTGACCTCCTCACACCTTCCTACACATGTGATTTTGTGGTATTTTATGTACATTATTCAATAATTCCAGTCTAGCCATAGGAATAGGAGTGAGTTGATAAGAAAGCCTCACCATTTGGGTTACAAGTAGAAGACCAGATGCTGTGGTTTGAGCAGATCACAAAGCTTTAACAATTGCCAAAATAGACAACGGACTTCTCGAACATTTATTTACTATATGCCACTTACAGAATTTAGTACTTTACATGCATTATCTCATTTAAATCATTTTAATCTTCACAATAACCATCTGTGGTTAGTGTCAATTTTCTTCTCTCTTTTTTTCCCACTCCACATGGCATTTGGGATCTTAGTTTCCCGACCAGAGAGTGAACCCGTCTCCTGCATTAGAAGCACAGAGTGTTAACCACTGGACCAGCAGGGAAGTCTTGGTTGGTGTTAATACTATCCCAGTTTTACACACAAGGAAAGTGACACTTACAGAGTTTAAGGAAACACAACTAGCCTCTTGGCTCCGGTAATTGGTGTAGAGATGGACCTGTCACCCAAGAGTGTCCCAACCCAGGATATTCTGGGCTGGACCCAGCAGAAGAACCCTTCCTTCTTTGGTCACAGAGTCTTTTGACTGGGAGCCCCATGAGGAGGACTCCCATGTCCACTACTGTGTGAGGAAAGCTGTCTGTAGGGGGAGAGAAAGAAATCCACACACAGGAAAGCAGAGAAAAGGATGGGGAGAAAGAACTCCAACGGAATTCAAGTCCTTGCCTCTGAGTCCTGGCCTCCCTTCTCCAAGCCAGTGGGAGTTCAGGTCTGGCTCCTTGGCCCCTGGGAGACCCTGACCAACACTGTGTTTAAACACCTGACACCCCACTGACAGATATGATCATATTTACCAGCTTAGGAGAGCCCACCATTGGGCCACTTGGACTTCCCCCAGTCTCTCTCAAAGCTGTAAGCTGGTAAACTCTCCATACAGTACAACCCTTTCTCTACTTCTAGACACATTCTACGTCTTGTCCATAAGATTCTTCTCTATCTCTTGTTACTAGGCTCAAAACTCCTAATGCAAACACAGTATATCAGGATCATGCAGTCAGCTTGAGTCCATACGCGGGACTTTGTCTTCCAATCTCAAGAGGCAGGAGAAAATCATGGTACTAACCATGAAGGGCTTCCCAGGTGGTACTAGAGGTAAAGAACCTGCCTGACAAGGCAGGAGATGTAAGAGCCACTGGTTCAATCTCTGGGTCGGGAAGGTCCCCTGGAGGAGGAAAAGGCAACCCACTCCAGTAGTCGTGCCTGGAAAATCCCATGGACAGAAGAGCCCGGAGGGCTACAGTTCATAGGGTCACAAAGAGTCAGACACGACTGAAGCAAGCTAGGACTCACTAACCGTACAAATTATTCAATGGTGCACCAATCATACAATTACACAATGGTGCACTGGCCAGAATTACATAGGCCAGAAATTGTTTTTGATAGGATGAGGGTTGGGGGACCATCACAGTGTTGTCCACTTTTTATTTTACCAAACAGAGTTAGTAGACTTAAATTTATCCTCTTCAACTCTTCATTCCTACGTTCACTTTTAAAAGTCTACTAAGTGCTTTGCTGTAAGCCCTGAACAACCTTATAGTCAAATCACTAGACGATTGTAAAAGTCACACCGATTCTTCTTCCTAAAATTCCACTCTTCACCCCACTTGATGCCCCTGACGACCTTCCAGGATTCAGGTGACGGTGTCAGGAGACTGTCGGGCATCCTTGTTGGGCATAACTTAAACTCCGCATTGGAACCGGGGAGAGAAAAGGAGGTGAAGAGGGAGGCCTGGCGGTAGAGACTGCTCGTTCAAGGCCAGCGAGGAGCTGCGGCCCCTGTGGTCTATGTGATGCCCTGGGTGTGCACCTTTCCGATGCCTGCAGTCCCCACTTGACTTTAGTCTCCTGAGGCCTGAGTCAGAGCCGCCGGTGAGCTCACACCCAGATTCCTGGCCCTCGGACACTGTGAGAGACGGCACACGTCTGTTGTTTTAAGGTCCTGAGCCTGGGGTGGTTAGTCATATAGCTAGACGGTTACTACAGGAAGGGGGTACAGTATTTATTCCCTGCTGCTCTTACTGTCCCTGGGAGTCCCTCTTTCCTTCCGCAGGGAGAGAAGTCCAGGCCCCTGATTATAGGGGTGGAAGCATCCCCCTTCCTTTGTGTCCCCCCCCTTTCTTTGTGTCCTGGTTACACCTTCATTATCCCTTGGTTGTTGGGGCAAATGGATGAGAAAGGACACACAGAGTCTACAGAATGACATAGACAGTCCCTTTTGCTCCTGTCTCAACGGGGTGGAGTACGGGAAGCATTTTTGTGTACCTGTAGGCTTTAGAAATGGGTATAAATAAGAATAAATGTTCATTGTTCATTTCTTATTATAAAAGCAATAGTATCTGTGGTATAAAAAAATAAAAAAGCAGGACTTTCCTGGTGGTCCAGTGGCTAAGGCTCTGCGCTCCCAAAGCAGAGGGTCCGGGTTTGATCCCTGGTCAGGGAACTCGATCCCATGAGCCGCAACTAAGGGTTCACATGCCGCTGCTAAGACCCGGTGCGGTCAAATAAATAAATAGATATTTAAACGAATGAAAAAGAAGACCATTAAAAACCTACACTTTCAATATGCAGATATAAATACTGTTAATAACTGAAGCATCTTATACTTCTATGTCTATATATTTTAAACAGATAGGTAAAATACTTAGTGCTAGTTTATTTGGTTTTCATTAAATATATTATAAGCCTGTGTTTATGCCATTAACATATTGTCATCTACACTCATAGTTTAAAATAACTGCCTAGCACACTCCATTATACAGATGTCATAATTTTTTAAGCCAAGTCTTTTTGTTGGACATAAATTTGTTTCTATTTTCATTTTTCTTAGAAACGCTACAAAGATTATGTTTGTAGTTAACTATCTGTACCTCTCCTTGACTTTCCCCCTTTGGGATTAAATTATCAAAGTAGATTGGTTGACTTAAAGCCTATATACATTTTTAGAGCTTTTCCTATGTATTGCCAAATTGTCTTCCAGAGAAGTCTTCCACTTTAGAGTTTATTTGTGTGTCTAATTCTTCATACCCTTGCCAGCACTGAGTAATGATTTTTATCTTTCTGGCCTGCTATCTGACTGAGTAACACAAGGATTTCAGGAAGTCTAGCTTACATTCAGAAATTGGCAGCATCTCTTGAGTGTGAACAGGCTATGCTCCAGCCTGATGCCCAGTCAAGTGTGAGGGAAATGAAGCCATGAGTTGAATCTGTGTCTCCCAGATTAACCTTAGAAGATGAAGAAGGGGGACTTCCCTGGTGGGCCAGTGGTTGGAACTCTGAGCTGACACTGCAGGGGGTACCAGTTCGATCCCTGTTCTGGGAACTAAGATCCCACATGAGGCTAAAAATGAAAATAAAGTTGTAAAAAAAAAAAAAAACAGATGAGGAGGAAGATGTCTGCATTGGAACTCATCCCTATGTGTTCAGGATAAAAGATAGTCAGACATAAAATACTCAAATCCTTTGGTCCGAAAATCATACTTTTGGAAATTTAGCCTAAAGAAAAATCCCACTGAAAGGAAAAAGGGTACATACTTCAAAAACGTTTATTTAACATTACTTATGGTATGGAAACAAACAACTGAACAGAGAAGAAATGGTTTTAAGATTGATGTCTATTGATGAAATATTATGTAGATGTTAAGTTAGTTAAAAATAATTATGTAGAAGCGTGGGAATATATTTATGATATGTTAAGTGCAAAAGGAGGATATACATTTTTAGCTTTTAGAACGTATGCTCCTTAAGTCCACGTTGGTGAACTTTAGAAGAAAGCATAGAAACTGGAAACAGTTGTGAGAGAGCGGTACCCCACGTCTACAATTGATCTTGAAAGTCATCCTTGTGCGATTACAAGGAAAAAGTAACCATTCTGAAAGAGGTGGGAAGAGGTTCTCGGAAAGAGGCGGGTGAATATGCGAGAGGGACAGTCACAGAAAGTGCTAGGTCAGCCCCGGTAAGTTACTTAGGGAGGCTTTGAAACTTTCAAGGGCGAGAGGGAGGCGCTGCAGGCAAACAGCTCGGCGGGAAGCCAGGTTCCACTTCATACCAGAAGTATGAGCCCAGACAAGTTATTTAACTTCCTGCCGTTCAGTTTACGTAGCTGTAAAAACGGATGAATAATGCCGACTTGTGCAGATGGTGGGGGAGGGAGAGGAAGGGGCGGGGCGGGGACGGGGGTGGGAGCCTCTGTGCTGGAGGCAGGTCTGATCAAAAGCGACATTGCTCCTCTCATGTGTTCATCTTTTCATAATTATTGATACTACAATAGAGAGAAGAAAGTCCAGCCAAGAGAAAATATTTGCACGTCTATTTCTGGCGAATGTAAACCATGAAATTCTGTCTAGGACAGAAGGGAGTGAGTGAGGACTTTTCTCAGCTGGGCGGTTACAGAGCTAACTTAGCTGTGTCTCTGCTGCCTTCCTGTTACCTGATTTATCTGGAGACCCTGACTGATGATGGTATAGCATAAAAAGTACCACGAAACTGCCAGCCTTCCACTGTGTACTGCAGGTAAAACTGGTCATGAAAAGGTAATGGCTAGGAAAAAAAATTCAGAAAATCTTATATAATATTTATCCCTGTGTTATTATTCTTCTTCTTAATCAGTTTATACAAAACTGATTTTATGTAACAGAGGACAAAGACAGTGCCGCGCTTCCCTGGTGTTCCAATGGTTAAGAATCTGCCAGTGCAAGGGGACACAGGTTCGATTCCTGCTCGAGGAAGACCTCGAATGCCACAGGGTAGCTAAGCCTGTGCACCGCAACTACTGAGCCTGAGGGCCTACAGCCTGTGCTTTGCAACAAGAGAAATTGTAGTACTGGGAAGCCTGCACACTGTAACTAGATTATAGCCCCCACTTGCAGCAATTAGAGAAAGCCTGCAGGCATCAGTGAAGACCCCGCACAACCAAAAATAAGTATAATAATGAATTAATTTTTAAAAACCCAAGTGCTGGCTCTTGTTAACACAGTGGTTTGAAACCAGCCCCAGAAGAGCAAGCAGCAATGCATTTGGCTCTCTGAGATGTCAAGACTGTTTGCCAATCACTTTTGGATTCACAGTATCTCTCGCACCAGGGAAAACTCAGAAATGAGAGAGAGAGAGAGAGAGAGAGAGAGAGACCTGACTTATAGACACTCAGTAGAAAGACCACCTGATGCAGAGAAATTGGGGACCAGAAAGAGGCCCATCTGTCTTCTCTTCAGGGACAAGAAAAGAGGGGGACAGTTTCTCAGCTACCCCCACCCCTTTTGTAGGGAGAAAGAAGTCAGCACCTTATTTGTACTTCATCCTTTTCGACAAATTCCTTGTCCTCCTAAGAACCCTTTTCTCTTCTTCCTCTTCAAAAATCTTTCAACAGTAACAGCAGCTCAAAGAACTGGAATTATCTTGGCATTAAAATGCAGGCTTCGTGGACCTTGTATGCAGGCGGCTGCAATTTCAAAGGAAACTTCTTTTGCTGGGTATTCAGTGTTACACGGGGATTTGGGGAGTTAATCTTCACCGTCTCTGTTGTTGGTGGGGGGGAGTGGAGGTGGGGGTGGAAGGAAAGAAGAGCTGCTCTTTTTAGCTGCTCTTCCCTGTGGGTATCTGTCTCCTTTTGTACCGTGGAATTATGGAGAGGGAGGAAAGCTGGAGTGGTTTTGTCCATTCCCCCAACCCTGAGCCCCTCGAGGCATGCTGGGCTCTTCTTAAACCTCCAAAACAGATGGTTGTTGATCAGAGTTTTAAAGATCCCAGGATAGATATTCTGCAGCCTCCCTTGTTAACTGATGTCAGTGCTTAACCTGTTTTCATCCGAATAACTTCTTTTTAAAATTACACCAACAATAGTGGAAATTTGAAAATTGCCCAAATAGGTGCAATAGCTCCCCACTCCATAAACCACCTGCAGCCATGTTGCTACAACTTACATTCGCTGCAGAAAGAGTTGGAGTTTAGAAGATGTAGTTTTATAAAAATACAAGGTTTTTTTTGTTTGTTTGTTTGTTTTTTTTTAGAGAAAGAGTTACAAGTACTAATCAGTCCTCTTCCTCATGGAGTCAGGGCTGCTCCATCATGGGTCCTGCCTTCAGAACCCCAATAAGGAAGCCCTGGCCTTAAGTCACATGGGTCTTTAGGCAGGGGACACAGACTCTCTGCTGTGCTCTGCTCCATCATGGGTCGGGCGGGAAGGATGCGGCTCACCAGCTGTCTACTGGGGAACCCCCGCCCCCAGTGTCTCTTGGATTAAGGGTTGACTGAGCCCCACATTTGACCCGGATGCCTATTTTCATATAGCCTGTGAGCTAAGGTTTTTGTTTGTGTTTGTTTTTTAACCTTTGAAGTGGTTGGAAAAACACCAAAAGGAGAACACTATTTTGCAAGGTGTAACAGTTATTGTTGTTTAATTGCTCAGTCAAATCGTGTCTGACTACACGATGAACTAGAAATTCTAGAATTTAGAAATTCTAAATGAACTAGAATTCCAATTAGCTAGAATCTTCCACTCTGTCTTCCTCATCCTGCCTTGCCTTCCTTTTCGTCTGTCTTCTCCTTTCTTCTCAGTTTTGTGTTAAACATATCGGGAGCACCCAGGCCCTCCAGCCACCCTTGAGCGTCCTTGCTTACCTAGCTAGAGCTCTGGGTGGAGCAAGTTGATGATCCAGCTCATTAGTCCATAGATAACCTAAAGTCTACATAGGTTGTTTTTTTAAAAAAAGTTAACCTTGTTCCTGTTGAATCTCACCCTCTTTATAAACTATTTCTTTGTTCAGTTCATGCTATTTTGACTCCCGCCTGCCTTCTTACTAATGCCTCACAACTGGGTGTCATCTGCGATTTTAATTAGGAAGTTCTCAGTTACATCACTGGGGTGAAGACAGAGATGTTGACACAAGTGAGATCAAGCAAGATGCTCCCCAGTGGAGCCTGAGTCATCAGTCAGCCACCTCTTGGGTGATATTATTCAGCTCTTAAGAAAGAAAGGAGTCTTATTTCTTTCTATCTCATTGATGAAAAGTCATTGGCAATAGAATCTAAAGTCATCTTTCAGCACAGAGATTACACCTCCTGCTTATTCCCTATCTACATGGCCGATCTATCGTCGAAGAACATTAAATTGGCCTGCTGAGATTTGGTCTTCACATACTGTCAACGTGAGTGCAAATTGATTGTTTGTTGATGGTGGACTCACTCTTTTTTTTTTTTTAACTTTTTATTTTATTTTGGGGTATAGCCGATTAACAGCGATATGGTAGTTTCACGTGAACAGCAAAGGGACTCAGCCATAAGTATATACACATTTCCATTCTCCCCGAGACTCCCCTCCCATCCAGGCTGCCTTATAACACTGAACAGAGTTCCATGCGCTATACAGTAGGTCCTTGTTTGTTATCCATTTTATAACACCAAAAACATTTCGTATTGGGGTATAGCCAGTTAACAGTGTTGTGTTAGCTTCAGGTGAAGGGTAAAGGGACTTAGCCACACCTAAACATTTATCCATGCTCCCCCAGGTTATCCATTTTAAATACAGCAGTGTGTACGTGGGTGGACTCATTCTCGACACTGAAGTGGATTGTATGGTGTCCTGCATGGGTGTTGCACGGGGTGAGACCAAGGCAATCAGGGAGACCAGCCGAGGTCACATTTTTCGCCTGGGCGTTATGCCAGGTGCTCTATGAAGATTTGCTTTATTTAATATTTGCAACAGCCCAGGGAGTTGGGTATGGCTGTTCTTGTTTTCCAGCTAAAGAAACTGAGGCTCGGAAGGTAGAGGATCTTGTGCTAGGCCACACAGCTGGTTGGCAGTGTTGAACTTGAACTTCGAGTCTTTCCCACTGACTCCTGGCAGTGATGAGTGTGCGCTCACCTGAACAGGACCGCACTGTGGGAAAGACTGTCTTTAAACTCCCAAGGCTTCAAACAGCGCCTGGGCACAAATGACTTCAAAGTTTATCATCTGCCTTCTAAGACCCAGCTACCATCTCCAACTGCCTCCTGGATGTTCCCAGTCACATCTCGTTCTAAAAACTGCTGCTCCACATGTCAACTCAAGCAGTGATCTTCTCTGCAAAACTCAGGACCTCCCCACGCCTCCCATCGCTGTCGTGTGCTTTTTGGTGGTACAGTATCCTTTCAACTTTCTCAAAATAGGAGTTATTTTTAAGCCCCTCCCTGTGGACTCTTTCTCTGAAATCTTCCTCACCTCCATCTCCCATTTTCTATTTCTACTTCCCTTTTTGCCTTGATCACCTAGGGCTTAGATTATTGCAACAGCTAAATACATCTTTTACCAGCTGTCACAATTAAACTCTGTATACTCAAGTCCGCTCCTTCCTTAAAAGTTCCTTCCTTGATTGTGTTTGCATACTGAAATTACCTGGGAAGTGTTAAAAGTACTCAGCCTTGTGTATGTTGGGGGTCTTCAACATGACAGCATCGGGGTACCAGCAATGTAGGAGCCACGTCAGGATTCTGAGACCAAGTGTGCTGTCCTAAGGTTCTGGGGATCAGACACAGTCCCCAGGAATTAAAGAGGTGTAACTGTAACCTCACTCTTGTCTCTTTGGACTGGATGAGATGAGACAGGCTTACCTGACAATTAAGAGTCAGGTAGGTAAAGCTTTGCACTGTTGCCGCCCACGCGTTCTCATAGTCCCTCCAAAAGGTATCCACTGTCTTCCAGTGAATTGTGCCTCTGTGGGGTCGTAGACCTTCGCACAGAAGGGTCATGCTCAGACTTGCCAGTGTCACAGTTTATACATGTTTTCTAACCAACGTTCACAGAATTCTCTGATGGAGGCAAGTTGGCTGGCATATCTGATCAATTAATCCAGAATATAATGACTTAATGCAGTGTTTTTGGTTTTAATTTATTATTTGTTTTTGGTAGTGTTGGGTCTTGGTTGCAGCACATGGGATCTTTGCTGTGGCTCTCAGGTTCGGTAGTTTCCATACACAAACTTAGTTGCCCACCCCCCCCCCCCCCCCCCCCCCCCCCCCCCGGCATGTGGGATCTTATTTCTCGGACTAGGAATCAAACCCATGTCCCCTGCATTGGAAGGCAGATTCTTAACCACTGGACCTCCAGAGAAGTCCCCTTAATGCAGTGTTTTAAACTCTGTGTTCCATTTAAGTAGCACTATAAGGTGCTCCAGAGGGGAAAAAAAGAGAATTTCATGCCCAAATAATCTCAACAAATCTCTTGAGATGCACTTTAGCATATTAAAGGCTCTGAGAAGGTCTGCATTCAAAACTTTTGTTCATTACTATGTTCTCCAAACATATTTGACTATCGTCCACTGAAAAAAATGCACAGCCTAAAAATTGAGAATTATGTTTTATTTGGCAGACAAAACTGAAAACTTAAGCTCAGGACACAGCATCTCAGATAGCTCTGAGAAACTGCTCCAAAGAGGTAAGGAAGGAGCCAATAGATGTAGGGGTTTTTGCAACAAATAAGATACGCATAACAAAAAGAACACAACAGGTAGGCTTCCTGCATTCTCCACAGCAGAGGGTGGTTGATCCCTTCCTCTCCCTTCTTCCTGATTGGAAGACATGTTGCAGCTGATGGTTACACCACAAGGTGGCAGGTGATAGGAAATAAAGAGGGAGTAAGGAATCTGGCTGTGAGACTCTGGCCTCCAAACTAGTGGAGAAGCCTGAGTTTAGGGAATCTGAATCTTTTATGCAAAGCAGCAAGCCTGTGACACCCTCTGCTTCACAGATAGACAGTATCTCAGTCTCACAAGAATGCAAGCACACTCGCATTTTCTTCAAAGGGAGACACTGTCTGTCCTTATCAAGGCTGGTCAATGCACAGACATCCTTCAAAAGACAGTCCAGAACAAAAGGCAGTCAGAGTCTCTGCTCAAGACATGCGGAGATTTGAGATATCCATGAAGAATTGTATCCTCCAGAAATGTCTTTTTAAGCTTAAACTCTCAATAAATGAAGTTGGAATGAATAAAATTAAATGAATGATTTTTTACTTTTACCCCAAATTGTCTACTCAATTCTCACTAAAAAAAAAGTGATGTTGGAGAGTATTATTAAAGTCTTATCATGATTGATTCCCCAGATCGGGAGAAACTTCTTAAACACTGCAGGAGTCTTGGTACACCGTTGTCTCTGCTTTAATTGTCTCTGACTTTGGTGTCTCAGATCCGCTCCGGCTTTTTCACGCCTCTGTCTAAGCGACTGCCTGCTGATAACATCTTCGTCGCTCCCTGGGCTCAAGGCCTCCTTTGTTTCTGTCCCCAACTTTTTTTTAAAACTCTTTCTGGTCCTCTTGGGTTTCACCTCATTGGGTTTTGTCAACAATATATACAAAGAGAAGACAAAACAATTTCACTTCTCAATGCGTTGGCCGTCTTCTCATAGCGTGTGAAAGTGAAAGTCACTCAGTTGTGTCCAACTCTTTGCAACCCCATGGAATTCTCCAGGCCAGAATACTAGAGTGGGTAGCCTTTCCCTTCTCCAGGAGTTCTTCCCAACCCAGGGATCGAACCCAGGTCCTGCAATGCAGGTAGATTCTTTACCAGCTGAGCCACAAGGGAAGCCCGAGAATACTGGACTGGGTAGCCTATCCCTACTCCAGTGGATCTTCCCGACCTAGGAATCGAACCAGGGTCTCCTGCATTGCAGGTGGGTTCTTTACCAACTGAGTTATGAGGGAATAGTTGAGAGAAATCTTAAATGCTATCTCATCGTACCTGCTCATTTTACAGATGCGTGGGGTTCTGTGGTCAAATGAATACAGGAAATACACTACGTCCAAAAAGTTAATAGGTGCAACTATTTTGGAGAGCTGCTTGGCAGTTTTTAGAAAGTTAAACATATCTACCGTATGACCCAGTTATTCCTTTCTTAAGTGTTTACCCAAGAAAAATGAAAACATGACCACAAAAAACTTGCACAGGACTGTTTCTAACTACCTTATTCATGATAGTCAGGACCTGGAAACAACCCGATGGATAAACAGATCATGAGGTAGATAAACATATAGATGGCACTAATGGTGGAGAAGGAAATGCAAGAAGGAGAAGGAAATGGCAGCCCACTCCAGTGTTCTTGCCTGGAGAATCCCGGGGACGAGGGAGCCTGGTGGGCTGCCGTCTCTGGGGTCACACAGAGTCGGACACAACTGAAGTGATGCAGCAGCAGCAGCAGTGGTGGAGAATGAGCCTGCCAGTGCAGGGGATGCAAGAGACAAGGGTCTGATCCCTGGGCCAGGAAGATCCCCTGGAGAAGGAAACGGCAACCCATTCCAGTACTCTTGCCTGGAGAATCCCATGGATGGAGGAGCCTGGTGGGCTACAGTTTATAGGGTCACACTGAGCCAGATGAAGCGACTTAGCGCGCACACACATGCATCCATATATGCAGAGTGAAATACAGCTCAATCACCACCAAAAAAAGAAGAAAGAATGAGCTGACATACGCAGTAGCTTTGATGAAAGTAAGAAATCTCACATTGAGCAGAAGAAGCCAGACCCCCCACAGAATTAAATCCATGTGGCATGATCTGATTTTTATGAAGTCTAAGAAGTAGCAGAGCCAGACGATGGTGATGAGAAGTCAGACAATGGTTGCTGCTGGGTGAAGGGAGAGAGGATGGACTGGAACGAGACTTCCTGGGATGATGAAAACATCCTGTATCTTGTTTCGGATGGTGGTAGATTCATTCAACTTTTTTTTTTTTCCTTCTATTTTTTGACTGTGTGGCACGTGGAGTCTTAGTTCCCCACCCAGGGATTGAACTTGCGCCCCCTGCAGTGGAAGCGTGGTGGCTTAACCACTGGACCACCAGAGAAGTATGCATTCAACTGTTAAAACTTATTGACCTGAACGATTAAGGTCTGCGCTTATGTTAATAATCCCTCAATTAAATCTTTCAAAAAATTCAACATACTCCGATACTGTGGTACATTTCAGAGGCATTAATCCAGCAAATATTTATCATCTTCCTTTAAGACGGAGACACAAGACAGAGTATTCCTTAACCGTATATGAAGACGGGCCACACTTTGACGGTGCATCTGGGGAACGAAACATGCTTTAGAGGATGGATGGGTTTGCACGCTGACTTTTCACCTCTCACCTGCTCATTGTTTCTTCTGCTTCCTTCCTTCCTCCTCAACACTGAGAGGGGCAACTCAGGCCAGTGTCCAGGGCAGGATGGTGAGTTACCTTCCATGGCCCGATTCCCCTGCCTCCCCCTGGGCAGACTGAGTCCCCCTGTTGTGGGGGAGATGAGAGATGAGTTCCCCCTCATCTCTCCAGATCACCCCTGCCCATCACCTCCTGTCAGTGGCAAGAGACAAGGTTGGACGGGGGAGCTCGGCTCCTAGCGTGTTTGCAGGACGTTGCCTCTCTCGGCCACGCAGTCCATTCATCCCGTCACAGCTGTGTCCTTCACCAGCTCACAGCCCACACTGATGTCAGTGCCTCTGTCTGTCACTGTGCCCACTCTGGGGACACCAGACTGAGTAAACATCATTTCTGCCCCCCAGGGGAGAGAGTTACATAAACACGCCTTTTTTTTTTTTTATGGCTTTTAACATTTTATTTTAGTTTCAGTTGAACAGGGAAGGGATTCAGTCATACATATCCATGACTCTTGAGAGTCCCTTGGACTGCAAGGATATTCAACCAGTCCATCCTAAAGGAAATAATTCCTGAATATTCATTGGAAGGACTGATGCTGAAACTGAAGCTCCAATACTTTGGCCACCTGATGCAAAGAACTGACTCATTTGAAAAGACCCTGATGCTGGGAAAGATTGAAGGCGGGAGGAGAAGGGGACGACAGGAGATGAGATGGTTGGATGGCATCACTGACTCAATGGGCATGAGTTTGAGCAAGCTCCAGGAACTGGTGATGGACAGGGAGGCCTGGCGTGCTGCTGTCCATGCAGTCTCAAAGAGTTGGACACGACTGAGTGACTGAACTGAACTGGAGCTGATTCTCCCCCGAACTTCCCACCCATCTAGGCTGCCGCATAACACTGAACAGAGTTCCCTGTGCTATATGGTAGGACATAAGCACACCTTTTTTTTTTTTTCTTTTAAGCCAATTAACAATGTTGTGATAGTTTCAGGTGAACAGGGAAGGGACTCAGCCATGCACATCCATGCACCCATTCTCCCCCAAACTCCCCTCTCATCCAGGCTGCCATGTATATTGAGCAGTGTTGCCTGCACTCTACAGTGGGTCCTTGTATACACCTTGGCACAGCAGTGTCCACACGGAGCTCAAGGCCAGCTTTTATCTTCATTCCTCCCCTGCAGATGTGCTGATTTCCTCTTTCCCCGATGGGTCTACCGGAGGCGTAAATCGTTAATACCAACCACTACACACAACAGGAGGCTCATTACTGTGACTGAAAAGGTATTTGTGCTAAGAGGGATGCTCTACATGCTGGCCAGGTGCCAGAGTGGTGCAGTGCGGGAGGGACTCCAGGGCCTTCGGGGTTTTCCTGCACCTCTGTGGGTGTGGCAGCTAAGAAGCAGCCTCAGAAGCTCCAGCAATAAGGGGTCATATAGATCCATAAGCCTTGAAGCCAACGAGTCCAGTGGAGTTTTGTCTTGTTTGTGTGGCAGGGATGAAGGGAGCTCAGTTTTATGGTTTTCATGAAGCTATCAGTCCGTCACACAAAATGACCCCAGACTTCTTGCTCATTGCCCAGTTCAAGCGTGTGATATAGTCTTCCCTTGAACTGGTAGCTAGGCAGGTGGGGAGGGTAAATTCAGCTACTGGCTGCACTCAAGGGTAGCAGGAACAGCCTGGCATTGGCCATGGCCTTGGCCTCATTGATTGCCCTTGCAAGCAGGAGTCCAAGGGAGATGGTGGAGCCTTAGGTATGATTTAAAGCCCAGAAGGTTCTTCAGTGCAGTCGCTCAGTCGTGTCTGACTCTTTGCGACCCCATGGATGGCAGCATGCCAGACTTTCCTGTCCGTCACCAACTCCTGGAGCTTGCTCAAACTCATGTCCATCAAGTCGGTGATGCCATCCAACCATCTCATCCTCTGTCGCCCCCTTCTCCTCCTGCCCTCAATCTTTCCCAGCATCAGGGTCTTTTCCAGTGAGTCAGTTCTTCCCATCAGGTGGCCAAAGGATTGGAGTTTCAGCTTCAGCATCAGTCCTTCCGATGAATATTCAGGGCTGATTTCCGTTAGGAGAGACTGGTTGGATCTCCTTGCAGTCTGAGGGGACAAAGCATTCCTACGGAACAATGTCTCCGTTGACTTTTTTTTATGTCTATTTATTTGTCTTTGGCTGCATCACGTCTTAGTTGTGGCATATGGGGTCTTTCGCTGTGGCGTTCTGGCTTTTCCCTAGCCATGATGCCTGTGTTCCAGAGAGCGTAGGCTCTGGATATTCTGCACACAGGCTCTCTAGCTGTGGCGTGGGGCTCAGTTGCTCCGTGGCATGTGGGATCTTAGTTCCCTGGTCAGGAAACTAACTAGCATCCCCTGCATTGGAAGGCAGATTCTTAACCACTGGACCACTAGGGAAGTCCCTGACTTTTTAAAAGAAATTAATATGAACCAATTCTGTCTGGAGAATCCCCACGGACAGAGGAGCCTGGCAGGCTACAATCTGTGGGGTCACAGAGTCGGGCACGACTGAGTGACGACTGAGCACAATGTTGACTTTGTGTGTGTGTGTTGTAGAGCTTCATGTGCTTTACTGCATGTAGAGTTCCTTAAAACCGTCATCACAGTCAGGACACAGACAGCCTTGTCCCTTCAAAATTCTCTCCCGCTCCCATTGCACCCCCACGTTCATCTCACCTCTGACTCCTAGCAACCACTGAGGCGTTCTCCATCACCATAGCTTTATCTCTCTGAGAGCATCATATAAACGAAATCATTATAGTACATAACCTTCCGAGTCTGGCTTTTTTCACCCAGGATAGTTTCATCTGACGATCTTTCTTTAGCCCTTTAGCAGTTCTTCTAGAGCAAGTCTGCTGCTGAATTCTCTTATTTTTCATTCACCTGAGAAGGTTTGCATTTTACCTTCATTCCTGAAGGATATTCTCTTACAATATAGGATTCCAAGATGACTGTTTTTTTTTCTTTCTGCACATAAACACAGTTGCTCAACTACCTGCTCTCCTCCAGTTGTTTCAGATGAGAATTCCAGTTGTTCAGCTGTTTCAACATAACGTGTTGCTTTTTTCTGATTGTGATCATGATTTTTCCCCCCATTTTCAGCAGTTTGATTATGATGCATCTGGGCATGGATTTCTTGGGTTTATCTTGTTTGGGGTTTGCTGAGATTCTGGAATCTTACCGATAGGTTTTATGCTTGTTGATAAATTTGGGACGTTTTCAGTCTCTATTTTTTCACTTGGTTTTCTAGATTATACTCTATCCTCTGAGACGCAGATGACACAAATACTAGACTTTTTAGAGTTGTCCATAGAACTTGGAAGGTTTGTTTATTTTTTTTTTCAGTCTTCATTCTCTCTCTTTTTAGTTTTTTCCTGTCTTTCAAATTTTTAAATTGAAATATAGTTGGCTTCCTTTGGTGGCTCAGACGGCAAAGCGTCTGCCTGCAATGTGGGAGACCTGGGTTCGACTCCTGGGGTGGGAAGATCCCGTGGAGAAGGAAATGGCGACCCACTCCAGCACTCTTGCCTGGAAAATCCCATGGACGGAGGAGCCTGATAGGCTATAGTTCATGGGGTGGCAAAGAGTCGGACACAACTGAACGACTTCGCTTTCACATAGTTGATTTACAATGTTGGGTTAGTTTCAGGTGTGCAGTAAAGTGATTGAGTTATACGCATACACACACACACATACTCATTGTTTCTTGTTAAGACTAGATAATTTCTACTTTGAGTTGATCAACTTTTTCATGTTATTTACATTCTGTTTTTAAACCCATTTAGCGAATTTTACATTGTTGTGAATGTATTTTCATTTTTAAAATATCCATTTGGTTTGCCTTTTATTTTTTATTTTTTGGCTGAAGTGTTCCAGAGTGTGTGTTTTTACTTCTTGGAGCCTTTTTATAATTGTTGCTTTAAAGTCTTTGTCAGATAACTTTCACATCTTTATCATCCTGGCACTGCCATCCGTTGATTGTACTTTCCCGTGTGAGCTGAGATTTAGCTGGTTCATATGCCAGATATTTTTGGATCATATCACATTTTGAGTATTATGTTAGGAGTTACCGGGTCTTGTTGAAATCTGATAGAGAAGGTTGATTTTTTTTAGGCAGACCATCAACACAGTTGGGCTCAGGGTGCAAGTTCTGAACGGACTTCTGTGGGTTGTGGCTCCAGTGTCAGTTCTACTTTCAAAGTCTTTGCAGTGCTATCCACATTTCTCCTGAATGCCCACTGTCTCATGGTCAGGCTGAGACATAGAGGGCGAGGAGCCTGTTAGTTCAGTTCTCTGTCTTTGCAGCTTTGTTTGTGATCGAATCCAAGCATGCCTGGCTTGGCGGTGAGCCCAGAAGTTAGATGATAACATCATGAGTTTGTTTCCCAAGTCCCCTTTCTCTGTATAATCTCCCTGGTATTTTCCAGTTTCCTGGGGTTTCCCATTTTTGGCCGTCCATGCAGAAACCTGGGGTTTTCTTTTCTCTGTTCTTCTGTGCACTTCCTGTGACATTACCCATGTCCAGGGCCGGTTCATCAGAAAAGACCTTGATGGTGGGAAAGATTGAGGCCAAAAGGAGAAGAGGGAGGCAGAGAATGAGATGGTTGGATGGCATCACAGACTCAATGGACGTGAGTCTGAGCAAACTCTGGAAGATAGTGAAGGACAGGGAAGCCTGGCGTACTGCAGTCCATGGGATCTCAAAGAGCTGGACACAACTGAGCAACTGAACAACAACAACAAAGGGCCAAACGGGTGGGGGACACAGAGAGAGGAAGAAGCATGTTCTTGGAGCCTGGAGAGGAAGAGTCCCCTTCCCCAGCATTTGCCATGCTTGTCAGAGGAGGTGATGGAGAACATGTGGCCTCCAGGTGACCCATGAGCTGGATCCGGAGAGGCAGTGTCTCCTCACCCCCCTCCCCTCCCGTGAATGTACATTCTGCCCATGATTCCCGCGGTGGGAGCTGTTCCCAGAACTCAGCCTTGGGAGGGGGTGTTGTTGAGGCCATCCAGATGGTGTATGTGACTGGACTCAGTTAAGGGCTCTGCATAATCTTTCAAGATTCTGGTGGGTGGATGCAGTGATCTGTTTGTCTTGCAGCTGCTCGAGATGAACACCTTATGTAAGTTCCCTTGCTCGTGAAACCTGCCGCCTGCCAACCTGTAGGGTCTTACTTCTTACCTCCACGTCTCCCTACCTGCCTTGTATGGGGACCAGTTTCAGATTTCACGAAGGAAGCTCCGGAGGTCGTGAACCTATACCTCTGACCCCAGGAGGCTGAACTCGAAGATTTCTGCTGGAGTGTCCTTGGTCCACACTGACACCCACTTCTGGGTTTCAGGCTTCCTTGTGTCTCTTCCAGGGAATACCAGGGTGTGGGAGGGGAATGATGGATCTGAAGTCAGCTGATGCTGCTACAGATTGGTGTTTTCTGCTCGGTCCTCAGATCACTGCCCCACCCGCCTCCTCATTCTGTTCGGGAGCTCACTGGGTGCGCCAGGATAGAGAAATGGAGATCTCATCTTACCCAGATCTAAAAGCTGCTCACTGAACTTTTGCTGAGCCATTTCTCCAAACTGGGGACCCTTGCCTAGTTACAAATGGAGAGCAGACGTGTCATCATAGGAGTCTGTGATGACAGTTGTTGAGTATGTGAGTCTATATATCTGTGTGTGTGTGAGTACTACTAAAGTGTGGATAAAGGACACTGCAGCCTCTTATGCACAACATGAAACCTTCAAAGAGAAGCCCAAGCCCTCGTTCCAGACCAGAGTGGCGGTCACCCTCCTCTCATCCCCAGACACCGCTGATGGGAGCAGAGTCTGCCCGGCCTGTTGGTGTGATGGTACTTCGGACAGCCGCTTGGGGGTGGCTCTTCTCCTAATGGCCTGTGGGGCGCCTGTGATATTCCATGTGGGGAGGTGTCAGCCCAGCATCTCATCCCAGGGTCCCCTTTCTGTTTGTTTGTTTTTTGTCGGTTTTGTGTATGTGAAACTTTAATCTTTTTTAAAAAATAATATTTCTTTCTTTAGTGCACTGGGCTTTCGTTGTGTCATGAAGCGTCTCTTGTGGTGGTGCACACGGGCTCCAGAGCCCACAGGTGCCGTTGCTCCATGGCGTATGGGATCTTAGTTCCCAAGGACCAAACCCATGTCCCCCCTACATCACAAGGCAAGACTCTCAACCTGGACCACCAGGGAAGCCCCCGAAACTTTAATCTTTATTTTATGTCTTAGGCCAGGCCATCAACTGCGTTTGGGATCTTAGTGCCCTGACCAGGGATTGAACCTGTGCCCACTGCTTTGGGAATGTGCAACCTTAACCACTGGACCACCAGGGAAAGCCCTTCTCTTGCTAGGTCCCTTTTGAAACTGTCTTTTCTTCTCTTTCACATTTACCCATTTCTTCTGCCAGCCCCTTTTATGGAGTGATGTGATGATAGGAAGGAATGATGAGATCCAAGCAACAGAAGAGAATGAGTGGAGTGTTTCTGTGGCAAAATGAGGATCTTACATGTTGTAAGTGTTGTGATCTGGGCTGGGGCAGACTTTTGTGGGGAAGGAAGCGGCAGTGCAGAAAACTCTTGATGGATAAAGATATAGCTGTTCTCGCCAATGTCACCCAAGGGATAAACAGCTTGCCCGCCATAAAATCTCATTAGTCCTGCCAGGCGGATGAAGAAATGTAAAGATTTGTGGCCCCAGTCTAACTAAAGCCATTATCTCAAGACTGTTTCAGCAATGCGTTATGAGTCTATTTGAAGATTTCAATTTACCTGTAGTTGGGTTTGCTTTCTTTTCTTCCACTGGAGGAAAACATTCAGCCCGTTTTATTGTTTCGGATTCATTTTTTCAGAGAAATGAAACTATCATAGCCCTCTCTCCAAAAATAGTGAAAACACCACCAGTTACCTGTCTAGCCCCGCTCCCTGCCTGGGCCACCCACACACAATCATAGAAGAGATTTCTGTTGGGGCAGTAAGGGCAAGGGACATCTGCTGAGTGCACAGTTGAAGAATATGACTGACGCAGTCGTAAATTCCTTTGTGCTTGAAAAACATGCTGAGAATCCAAGGAAAACTCAGTTTCTTTCTGAAGAAGAGACATTGCTATGAATATGGGCACTATTTTCCTTTATATATATTCAGTGAGAGAAGTATACACATTATTATTAATTATATTATATAATTAATTAATTATATTAACGTATATACTTTTCTTAATGAATGTTAGCTAAGTGCCTCTGAATGAGGCACACACAGAGAATATACTAAGATCCTTGTTCCCTCTGAGTTTTTTTTATCTCCTTGTGAAGACGAGACATACTGGAGTGGGTTACCTTTCCCTTCTCCAGGGGATCTTCCCGGCCCAGGGACCGAACCTGAGTCTCCTACCTTGCAGGCAGATTCTTTACCGTATGAGCCACCAGGGAAGCTCTTGTTCCTAAAAGAACTTCTCAAATTCCTTTTGTTTTCCTTCCTCCACTGTCACTTGGCTCCATCAGAGTGTCACTTATTACAGCATTTTCCTCCGAAACAATCTCCAGTTCAATCTGATCACATCGCTGCCCTATTCGGAATCCCTCCGCGGGTCTCCATCATGACCAGAGCGAGGCCTGAAGTCCTGAGCACGTTATTCTGGCCCTTGAGTCAGCACAACTTCCTCTCCAGTGCTGTCTTCTACTGGACCGGGAATACTGGTTGCTCTTGGAGGAGGCCCACCGTTGTCCCAACTCCTGACTTTGTTCTTCCTGTCCTTCTGGTTGCAGTTCTTCTCTTCTGTTTTCTTCCAGGTAAAATCAGTCTTGCCCTTCCATACTCAGGTCCAGTGGTATCTCTTCTGTGTGATCTTTCAGTGGTTAAAGCTCCCATTCCTTTGCTCCTGCAGGGCTTTGTTTAGATAACATTGATTCATTCATTGAATCTATTCATTCAGCAATACTTTGTTACTAGGCAATAAGTCCACTGCTGAGGATGCATAAGAGAGACATTCTTCCATCCTCAAAGGACTTAGTCCAATGAAGAGATGAATTTGAGTATAAAAATATGCAATAAGGGGGCTTCCTAAGTGGCACTAGAGGTAAGAACCCACCTACCGATGCTGGAGACATAAGAGATGCAGGTTCGTTCCTTGCGTTGGGAAGATCCCCTGGAGGAGGGCATGGCAACCCACTCCAGTATTCTTGCCTGGAGAATCCCATGGACAGAGGAGCCTGGTGGGCTACAGTCCGTAGGGTTGCGCAAAGTTGGACATGACTGAAGAGACTTAGCACGCATCTATGCAAAGACAGAGATACAATGGCTGTAGTGGACTTGTGTGTGTGCCTGCGTCGCTGTGTGCAGGGTCCAGGAGAAGAGGTCCCTAAGTCTGCTTGGGCGATTCTGGAAGAGCTGCCAGAGGACAGAGTATCTGAGCTCAGGCTTAATGGATGGGCAGGGTCTGTCTGGTAGACTAGTGGCAGGTGGGAATTTCTGGCAGAAGAAAGGACCGAAGCAGAGGCAGTAAACTCTGACCCGGCAGGGCACCTTGGGGAGGGAGGGTGCGCATGAATGGGATGCAGACTGTGAGAGGCAGCTGTGGGTTTTGGTGGCACCTGGGCTGCTTGTGAGGCAGAGTGCAGGACAAGAACAGATGCCAAAGCATTGGGTGGGTCGTGAGAGACTGTTCTGTGATTAGATTCCAGGGGCTGAGCCTTTCAGGAAGATGTATGCTTTTACATATTTAGATAAGAGTGCCAGTTGATAGTAACATCTGTTGAAGCCACACTTAAAAAAATTTTTTTTTTTTATTTATTTGGCTGCATCACGTCTTAGTTGCAGCATTCAGGATCTTTAGTTTCTACATGTGGGATCTAGCACCCTGACCAGGGGTCAAAGCTTGGCCCCCTGCCTTGGGAGTGCCTAGTCTCAGCCTCCAGACCACCAGGGAAGTCCCAGAACCATGTTTAAGCTAAAGGGTACTCTCACTCCCCCAAGCGATCACAGTGTTACTGAAAGAGTAGAGTTTGTTTCTTAGAGCTTGGAACAGTATATGAAATAAACTAGGCATCCCGTTCTCTTTCCCTCCTCCCTTCCGTTCCAGGAAACTGTCAGGAGATAGCACTTAAGATATATCAGTGTTATTAAAAATTTGACTGGAAATAGTTCTAAAATTTAGAGACTTCCCTGGCAATCCAGTGGTTAAGACTTCTCCAATGCAGGGGTGGCAGGTTTGATCCCTGGTCGGGGAGTTAAGATCCCACTTGCCTCCAGGCCCCAAACCCAAAACATAAAACAAAAGCAATATTGTAACAAATTTACTAAAGACTCTAAAAAAGATCCACCTGGAAAAAATTCTTTAAATTTTTAAAATAGAGAATGATTCTATTTCTATAGAGATATATAACTACAAACACTTACCTATAGCATATATCTATGTTTTATATAACTAAATTTATTTTATTTTTGGACACATGGCTCTTCATAATGTTTCTGCTTCCTTCCTGCTGCATGGACGGTCACACACACACACACACACACACACACACAGAGCTTCACTGGATTTGGAGCCCCCTTCTACTGACTTGAGGGGCTTCCCTGGTGGCTCAGCCAGTAACGAATCTGCCTGCAATGCGGGAGACGTGGGCTCGATCCCTGGGTTGGGAAGATCCGCTGGAGAAGGGAAAGGCTACCCACTCCAGTATTCTTGCTGGAGAATCCCCACGGACATAGGAGCCTGGCGGTCTGCAGTCCATGGGGTCGAAAAGAGTCAGACGTGACTAAGCACTGCTGGCACAGCACAGCCACTGATTGGCAAGGTGTTCACTGGGGCTTGAGCATTTGCTTTTTCCATCGTTTTCAACACAAGCCCCCGGGATGCTGACGCTGCTCATCCGGAGACCACTCTCTGAGTAGCACTGCTCTGCATGCTACTATCTCCATCATCAAATTCAGCACAGAAAACACTAATCTGAACATGACCTGCTGAGTTGAAAGGCATTTTAAGAGGCTATCTGGACTCATCATCACTTCACTACCCGAGGCATGACAGCGTGTACTCCAGTGCAGTGTTCAATGCGCACAGGTGACTGAAGCCCCAGGTCCTGATACTCATGGGGATAAAAGTTGATTGTTCCATTTTATTAATCTTGGATTTTAAAAAAATGATCCTGTGATACAATATGAGATATATTATCATGCACGAAACAAACGATGCAAACTTCTCAGCTACAAGCTCTAATGCCTTGGGACTAAGGTTAAACTTTTTTTTTTTTCTTCCTTAATACTCGATCTACAAGCTTTAATTTTCACCTCTCTGTATCTTCTATTATCAAACCTTTTAAAAATCAACTTTGTTGAGGAATAATGTAGGTACAATAAACTGTATCCATTTAAAGTATTAACCTTTTAAACTACTGAGTGTGGTGGTGGTGGTGTAGTTGCTCATTCACGTCTGACTCTTTGCGAACCCATGGACTGTAGCCCGCCAGGCTCCTCTGTCCATGGGATTCTCCAAGCAAGAATACTGGAGTGGGTTGCCAGTTCCTTCTCCAGGGGATCTTCCCGACCCAGATTATTCACCAACACAAATAAATTTTTTTTTTAAATCCAACACAATTGGGAAATATTATGCGACCTTGAGAGGGAGCGAGACAAATATGATTTGTGAATGTGAATTTATGAATATGAATTCTGTCTGGATTCTATGTAACACATGCATGACAGAAGGGCCAGAGGGAATCAGGACAAGAGGGTCTACCAGGATGTTGGAGTCACTTCCTAGGGGCATGTGGGGCTCTGTTCTGAGGCACCTGAGAAGGGGGAGAGAAAGCATCAGATCCCAGACACCCCGGAAACTTTGGGAGTGCACCTAGTTGGCTCAGATGACACAGTCTAGGGAACACTTGGACAGCAAGAACAGAGCGAGGGGACACGTCTTTTTCATGCCTTTCACGGCTGCCACTTGCTGTCTGTTCCCGGTGTCCCCACCTTGGCCCAGGACCTCATCACCTCATCACCATGCTTCTGGACTTTTCCCACATGAACCTATCTTGCACATAATTATGTTTATGCCACGTCTCTACTAACACAATTTCTAGAAGTCTCAGAATACAACCATACCCTTTAGTCTGGTATTTGAAGCCCTCGACCATGCGGCCTGCACCTGGAGTGACTTTGTTGGCCCATCTCACCAAATCCCAAACACAGGTGCCACGTTCCAGGTGAGCGGAATGCCCTCACCTTCATGGCGTCTCTCCTGCTGGAACATACCTTCGTTCTCCTTATCTGTGTTCTATGCTGTACATGCTGTTCTCTGTCAACTTTACGCACACAATGAAGGTTCCAGTCTCTCTGAATTCTTTCTCTTCCAAATTTTTGTAGCTGTTACGGTCTGAACTACTTACTTTATACACAATCGTGAGCTGCTTTTGACTCTTAATGGGCGTTTCATGAACTTATGTTCTGTCTCTTAAAAAAACAGTATAAGCTGGTTGAGATTAGAAGCCACATTATAGAATACTTTTGGGGCTTTAGAATTATAGGTAAAAAGATACTTTAAACGTGTAATTCAGTGGTGTGTTGAGACTTTGAACATAAGCAAATCCAAGAATCTGAAGAGAATCCTTTGTTAAACCAAGCATCTTTAAAAAAATTTTTAAACATATCTTAAATATTTTTGTAGGCACCACAGAAATGCAAAGTGTGATAACAATAGCAAATGTTTATTGAGTGCTGACTGTGTGTCAGACTTTTTTCAAGTGCTTTTCCATGGCAGTCAGTCTCAGTTCAGTCACTCAGTCTTGTCGGACTCTTTGCAACCCCATGGACTGCAGCACAACTGCGTTAATTCTCCTGACAACCCACTGAGGCTGTTACGCCCATTTTACAGCCAAGGAGACCAGGGTACAAAGCAGGGAAGTCATTGCCAAGGTCAGAGAACTTGGGCCATGGAGGTGGGCCTGGTGCCTGAAAGTTTAACTGCAGTACACGCTGCATCTCATTCATATGAGGAGCATATGAAATGCAGATGGGATAGAGGAATAAGAAGCAGAATTATAATTAGAGGCCAGAGGAAAAGATCTTGAAGTCCATGTCAAGATTTACGCCTTGGAGATGGTGAGATGGAACGTAGGTCCTGTATAATGAAGGTGTTGGATTCTAATGAACTCTGGGGAAAGAGTGGTTCATTATTGCTCAGTCTATTTTTAGCCCCTTTTTAATGTCATCATAGAGAAAATATAAGGTCTCTATAATTTGATTACGATATATATGATAGGTATTATCTTAATTATTATTATTTTAAAGATGTCCTACAAAAGTCTGCACTTCGCTGAGTTTTTCATTAAAAATCTCCTTTTTGGACATAGCAAATGCTTTATCTTTTCCACTTCAATAGCTGGAAATTCTCCCTTGGGCGTGCTAGCTCTTTAAATATTTTTAGGTTGCCAGATTTCCTCCGTTGGCTCTCCAGGAAGCCAATTTGGTTTTAAGCCCTGCTCCAGCTTTCACACCCTCACTGCATCATAATAAAACGCTGCCTAATTACCCCCTTTGTGGGGTCCCAGAGGCTCCTGTACTTGTCTCCAGGCCATTGCTTTGGACCATAAACTCTTCTCAGATGAGACATAAACCTCTTCAGTATTTAAATCTCCAGGTCTTGTAACATGAGTTTACTCCCACCAAATCGTTTCCAGTCTTGTAAGAGGAGCGATCAAATGAGACAGTGTAACTCATCTCAAGATCTTTTCTAATGGGACCACTTTAAGCGGAGGGATGGTCATTTCTAAAAATCCGGTAGCCACATCTAAAAGGGGATCTCGAAAAATCAAATTCTTGTATTTGTTTTGTTTCTCCACTTCTGGTATTAGAAGAGAATTTAGAAGTGAATAGTTGAAGTGTTACTGTATCACAAAGGCAAAGGTCCGATTAAAGTAATACAGTGGCTTTATTTGCTGGCTATTTTCTTCCAATAATGGAATTTTCTTTAAGAAACTTGAGCCAAACAGCCAAATCTATGTTTCTACTGAAAAGGAAATGCTTTTAATAGCTATGAAAATATCCCATTTGTAAAGTATGTGCATGCTTATGTGTGCTAAGTCGCTTCAGTTATGTCCAACTCTTTGCGATCCCATGGACTGTACCCACCGGGCTCCTCTGTCCATGGGATTCTCCAGGCAAGAATACTGGAGTGAGCTGCTATGCCCTCCTCCAGGGGATCTTCCCCACCCAGGGATCGAACCCGCGTTTCTTATGTCTTCTTCATTGGCAGGTGGGTTCTTTATCAGTAGCACCACCCAGGAAATGCATTTGTAAATCTTATGCTTATTTGGTTAACCCTAAAACAAAACAGATAGAACATGTTAATTTGCAAGAGCATTGGAATTGAGAGGGAGAAGTTAACATTAAATGATTATTTCTTTCTGATCAGTGGGGAAAATGACAGGATTGGACACTTGTAGAATATTTGCTTATCTTCTGAGATTTCTTTCTTTTTTTTAATTAACAAATGTATTCAATTTTCCAGTCCCTAGACATAGGGGAGACATGGGGGCATGTTTCTGAGAAGCAGATCTTAGTAGAGAGACGGAGATGAGGATGAGGACATGGACTCTGCATCGCTCAGGCTTCTCTGTGTGCTCAGCATCTTCCCCACCGCACACATTGCCCATACTTTCCGCCCACAGTGCCGGTCCAGAAAGGAGCCAGGCTACCGATGTGATGGCAGGACTTTAGGATCTTTGTGGTCCAAGGCCCAATTCCTGAATCACTTTCCCAGGTAACTTCAGACATCCTCAGCTTATGTGCTTCAACCTCTGGAACAAATAGACAGACTTGTAGTCTTTACAGGCTTCCCAGGTGGCTCAACGGGAAAGAATCCGCCTGCCAGTGCAGGAGACGCTGCTTTGATCCCTGGGTTGGGAAGATGCCCTGGAGGAGGAAATGGCAACCCACTGCAGTATTCTTGCTTGGAGAATCCCACGGGCAGAGGAGCCTGGTAGGCTATAGTCCATGCGGTCGAAGACAGTTGGACATGACGAGCAACTGAGCATGCACACACATAGTCTGTACAGCAGCGGCTACCAACTTTAGCTGCAAATCAGAACCTCTTGGGGAACTTTAAAAACAACTGATGCCCAGTTCCTCCCTACCCCCAGATAAAGATTTTAACTGGCCACAGTGTGGGTCCTAGAGGCCTGTGTATTTAAAGTTCTGCAGGTGATACTAATCACTGCTCTAAATTCATTCCAGAAGAAAGAAGCCTGCCCCTCCCTCATTGGTCAGCTGCTGGTATACCTGTAGAGATGGTAGCAACAGGGGTGTTATATAGAAATAATGTGCTGCAAAATAATCAAAAGGCTGCAATGAAAGGCCCTGTCAAAGTAGAAAGATGATAACAAGTATGACTCTCATTTTGTTAGAAAAGATTGCTAAGACCTGACATCTGTGTAACAACCCTCCCAGTTATAAAGCATGTTCAACATACCACCAGCTTTGTCCTCATAAGGACCCTGTGAGGCAGATGGAGAAGGTATTATGCTCATTTTTTTTATAGGTGAGGAAAGGAAGCTCAGAAAGGCTGGGTGACATGTCCAGGATCACACAGCTAAGTAGCTAGGATTGCTGGGGTTGGAACCCAGGTTTTTGATGGCTCTTCTGTTGTAGCAAGTGGTACGATTATGAATATAGTCCTGGGCTTCCCTGGTGGCTCAGTGGTAAAGAACTTGCTTGCCAATACAGAAGACTCGGCTTTGATTCCTGGGTGGGGAAGATCCCCTGGAAAAGAAAATGGCAACCCACTCCAGTGTTCTTGCCTGGGAAATCCCATGGACAGAGGAGCCTGAAGGGCTACAGTTTGTGGGGTCGCAGTGAGTTAGACATGACTTTGCAACTAAACAACAACAACCCATATAGTTCCAGCTATTCATTCACTGTGTGACCACACGCGTGGTTGTGTGACCTCTCTGTTTGCTCATCTGTAAGATTCAGATGCTATGTGGACCTACCTTACAGGGATCATGTGGAACAAAGTTTCTCATAAACTATACACCACAGCACAAATATAAACTGCTGCTATTATTCTACAGGGAAGAAGCAGTGGTTTGAAAGATGTCAGGTGATCTACAGCACTCTTTTCCTACCCTTGGGACTTAACATGAACTGCAAAATTTAAGTTGTTACCTGGTAGTCTGTGTATGTTTTTGGTCTGGTTTGTTCATTGATTTACCAGCCTCAGTTGCAGAATTGACCAGAACAAACTGGCCTTCCCAGGGTAAAAGGACTGTCTGAGTGAGGCGCTGAGTCTGTTTTTGATTCACACTTCCCTTCCTGCTGCGTTTCTGAATTTTCTGGCTTGTAATGGTTTTTGAAGCAGTTGCTGTATGCGTCCTAAGCCACCTTAAAATCTGCAACATGTCATATTACTTTACTTGGGCTCCCTGGGCCTATTTTGTTTGTTTGTTTGTTTGTTTTTTTTGAAATCATCGAATTTTCTCTGTCTGACTTCACTTGGCACAATATACTCAAGATTCATCCCATGTTGTCATGAACAGAAAGATTTCATTCCTATTTATTGCAAAGTAATATTCCATTCTATGCCGTTATATATTCCATTATATACGTGTGTGTGTGCTAAGTTGCTTCAGTCGTGTCTGACTCTGCAACCCTATGGACTGCAGCCCACCAGGCTCCTCTGTCCATGGGATTCTCTAGGCAAGAATACTGGAGTGGGTTGCCATGCCCTTCTCTAGGGGATCTTCCAACCCAAGGATCGAACCTACATCTCTTATGTCTCCTGCATTGGCAGGCAGGTTCTTTACAATTAGTGCCATACATATAGTGTATATGTATATACATACATGTCTACATATGTATATGTAGTGTATATTTATTCATTTACCCACTGATGACACTTAGGTTGTTTCTGTCTTTTGGCTATTGTGAATGATACTGCAATGAACACAGGGGGTGCATAGATCTTTTCTGATTAGTGTTTTCATATTCTTTCGATAAATACCCAGAAGTGGAATAGCTGGATCATATGGTGGTTCTACTCTTAATTTTTGGAGGAATCTCCATACTGGTCTCCATAGCGGCTACACAAGTTTGCATTCCCACCAGCGGTACACCGGGGTTCCCCTTGGTCTGCCTCCACTCCAGTGGCTTTGATAATAGGCATTCTGACAGGTGTGAGCTGGTATCTCACTACAGTTCATGGGCCTGTATGGAGTGCCTTGGGTCAGTCATGTGGGAACTTGTGGAGCTCTGTTGTTTGCCACACACTGGACCCTACTGTTGGAGAGTAGATCTAGGTTCAGTTCAGTCACTCAGTCGTGCCTGACTCTTTGTGACCCCATGAACTGCAGCATGCCAGGCCTCCCTGTCCATCACCAACTCCTGGAGTCCACCCAAACCCATGTCCATTGTGTCGGTGATGCCATCCAACCATCTCATCCTCTGTCGTCCCCTTCTCCTCCTGCCCTCAATCTTTCCCAGCATCAGGGTCTTTTCAAATAAGTCAGCTTTTCGCATCAGGTGGCCAAAGTACTGGAGTTTCAGCTTCAGCATCATTCCTTCCGAAGAACACCCAGGACTGATCTCCTTTAGAATGGACTTGTTGGATCTCCTGTAGTCCAAGGGACTCTCAAGAGTCTTCTCCAACACCACAGTTCAAAAGCCTCAATTCTTCGTCGCTCAGCTTTCTTTACAGTCCAACTCTCACATCCACACTACCGGAAAAACTATAGCCTTGACTAGACGGTCCTTTGTTGGCAAAGTAGTGTCTCTGCTTTTTAATATGCTGTCTGGGTTGGTCATAATTCCTTCCAAGGAGTAAGCGTCTTTTAATTTCATGGCTGCAATCACCATCTGCAGTGATCTGGGTTAAGAGAGAGATGTCTGAGGTTTCCTTCATAAGAGATAAAAATAGGATTAAGAGAGAAAATAGGTTAAGAGAAGGGCTGAAACGAATGTGCTCCTTCAATCCCACTTTCATCATTCAGCACACTGTCAGTGAGGCTCCTGATGACACTTAGTTGTGTATTAGGACACTTCTTATTTATAAATGCAGGCCATTTTATACCTATTTAAAAAAATTTATCGCTGTCAACTTCCACTATTTTTTCCATAATTCTCTCCAGCGCAATACTCTACGTTCAATAGATTTTCAATTAATATTGGCAGGAACTTTTTTGTCTCTGACATTCATTCACTTATTATATTCATGTAAGAAACATTTATTAATTTTGACTTGATGTTATGCACTGTACAAGTAAGTGGTACAGGGTGGGTACAGCTGGGGGTAAAGAGCCATAAAGACACAGTTTCCATTTTTAAGGAACTGATTGTTTCGTGGGGAGCAGACTATGAACGGAAAATTGAAGAAGAATGTGCTTCGCTCCCCAGCTTTCTTGCTACCCAGCATCATTTGCTACCCATCATTCTTGAAGACTGAAGACAGGAGAAGGGGAAGACAGAGGATGAGACGGTTGGATGGCATCACTGATTCAATGGACATGAGTTTGAGCAAGCTCCGGGAGATGGAGGGAAGGAAGCCTGGAGTGCCGCAGTCCATGGGGTTGCAAAGAGTTGGCCACAACTGAGCCACTGAAAACAACAACGGTTCTGCTGCCCAACATCCTTTGGTACCTGACATTCTTTGCTACCTGCCATTCGACTTCTTGATATAAAAAACTTTAATATGTATGCACATCGTAAGATCCAAGAATATTCATTGCACAATCTTTAGTATCAGTGAAAACCCAGGAGTGGGATGATGCTGTAATAAATACTCAAAAATGCAGACGTGGCTTTGGAACTGGGTGATGACTAGAGGCTGGAAGAGTTTTGAGGTGCCTGCTAGAAAAAGCCATCATTGCTATGAACAGACCATTTGGGTGATTTTTTTCTCTTTCTTTTTAATTTTTTTAAATTATGAAAGTATGATAACACATTTAAAAGAGACTTGGAAAATACAGAACAAAGTTACATATATTTCCCCTGTATATTACAATTATTTAAAGTAATATAAGTAATAATTTATCTAAAATTAAGATTTTTCATTGAAGTTTCAATACCAAACTCTCAAAACTTAGTAGAATGAATACACAGAAAAGTATAAGGATATAGCTGACCTGAAATCACCATGAATCAATTCAACATAATTGAGATTTATGCAGTTTTCACACAATACTAGGATACAAATTCTATTCAAGTTCATTAGGGGTGATTCTAATGAGATGTAGCTGCTGCTGCTGCTGCCAAGTCACTTCAGTCGTGTCGGACTCTTGCGATCCCAAGGACTGTAGTCCACCAGGCTCCTCTGTTCATTGGATTCTCCAGGCAAGAATACTGGAGTAGGTTGCCATGTCCTCCTTCAGAGGATCTAAGACATAGAGGAAGCCTCAATCTTCTTAAGTACTTCTGAACAGAATATTGGCAGAAATCGGGATGGAAAAAGCCATTCTGATGAAGTCTTAACTGGAAACGAGGAACATTTTATTGGACAGTGGAGGAAAGGCTGTCCTCCTAAAGTGGCAAAGAGCTGAATTGTGTTCACGTTGTTGTGTTTTGTGGAAGTCAGAACTGGCAAGGAATGAAATGAGATATTTAGCTGAAGCAGTTTCTAAGCAAAGAGTTGCAGGAGTAGCCTGATTCTTTCTGACTCTTCAGGATAAAACGTGAAAAGAAAGAGAAATGACTCAAAGACGAAATTGTTAATTGAAAAAGAAATAGAAATTAAAGATTTTGGAAAATCTCAGTGGCGCTGGAGAAGACTCTTGAGAGATGTTGGACTTCAGGGAGATCAAACCAGTCAATCTTAAAGGAAATCAACCCAGAATATTCATCGGGAGGACTGCAGCTGAAGCTCCAATACTTTGGCCACCTGATGGGAAGTGCTGACTCATTGCAAAAGATCCTGATGCTGGGAAAGATTGAGGGCAGAAGGAGAAGGCGACAGAGGATGAGATGGTTAGATGGCATTACCAACTCAATGGACGTGAGTTTGAGCAAACTCGGGGAGATAGTGGACAGGCAAGCCTGCTGTACTGCTATCCATGGAGTTGCAAAGAGTCGGACACAACTGAGCAACTGAACAACAGCAGTGTCCATGTTGGAACAAATAAGAAGTGCCGTGTGCAAGAGGACACTAAGGATGGGGCCAGGTGAGCCTTCGATAAAGAGATTTATTCCGCCGTATCCATGGAAACCAGGAGCTCTTCTCCAAGACAATGGAAGACTAACTCTCCTTTCCCTCCAGACCGATTCAGAGGTCATCAGGGGTGCTGCTTCCATCTCAGGCCGGCCTTTAGGGTGGGAGAGAGCAGCAGGGGCTACTGGCACTTGCCGGAGCTCAGGAGCACCCACCAGCACCGCCTGGCATCATGTGTCTGTGACCTGCACTTGGGCATGGTGCTCCTCAGCTGCCCCAGGTGCAGGCAGGTGCAGCCGAGGCACGGGCAGCAGACTTTACCAGCATCCACGCTGTGCCCATGGAGTGCATCAGCACTGGGCACGTGGCTGCCTCCACCTAGGTTTCAGAGGATGGGAACCAGCAGCCTGTGGAGCCACAGGTGTGGGACTGACGGTCCTTCCTTCTTCCCATCTCTCCTCTTTGAACTGGAGTGTGTGTCCTGTGCCCCTCCTACCACTTTGTATTTTGGAAGCACATGGCAGGTTTGGTTTCACAGACGCAGCCGGGGAATGTGCCTCAGGGTGAATCTTACCCTGAGTCTCACTTATATCTGATTTACATGATATTTGGAGGAGACTTTGGACTTTTGAGTTGACATCTGAGTAGGACATGAATTCTGGAGTGTCCATGTGGACTGCTATAGGCTTTATTATAGACAGCTGTAATAAAGATTTCTAAAAGCCCTTATTCACCCTCATCTCTGTCCCTTTCCCCCTAGCTTACCAGTTACCTGTTCTCACTATCTGAAAGTGAAGTTATTATACAATGACATGAATATTTCTGTCCCACCTGCCCAGGTCATGTGCTGAAATCCTAACCCCCAATGTAACGGTATGTGTTTAGAGGTGGGGCCTTTGGGAGGCGATTAGGTCATAGGGTGGACCCTTCGTGAATGGGATTAGTGTTCTTTTTGAAAAAGACCCCAGAGAGCTCTCTCTCCCTTTCTGCCACGTGAGCAGTTGTCCATGACTAGAAATCTCACACCGAATCTGCTGCTCCTAGCTTGCAGAACTGTGAGAAATACATTTCTGTTGCTGATAAGCCATCCAGTCTATGGTTTTTTTGTTACCAGCCTGAATGCACTAAGACATCAATATAAACATTCATTGATAGGAAATGGAAGAACTGTATCATATTGTTATAGCAATTAAAATGAGCTAACTTTACATTTGGGCTTCCCAGGTGGCTCTAGTGGTAAAGAATCTGCCTGCCAATGCAGGAGACATAAGAGATGTGGGTTCAATCCCTGGGTCAAGAAGATCCCCTGGAGGAGGGCGTGGCAACCCACTCCAGTATTCTTGCCTGGAGAATCCCATGGACAGAGGAGCCTGGCAAGCTCTAGTCCATAGGGTCACAAAGTGTTGGACACGACTGAAGCAACTTAGCATGCATGGGAACATTACATTTATAAACATGTATAAACCTCAGAAATACAGTGTTGAACAGGAAAAGGCAATCTTGAGAAAGCATAGTATGTGACATTTATATAAAGCTTGAAAACATGTAAAACAGTATTATAGAATGCTTATAATAGACGTATATATAGTAGTGGGAAAAAACAGGCATCTGAAAAAATAATCAAGATCAGGATGTGGCAGGTACAGGTGTTGTTGTTATGCAACTTTATTATTTTCATGAATGTTTTACATGTTAAAGCACAGCTGAAATGCTTATCAGCCTGGCACAGATCAAGATGAAAGACACTTTACAAAACCTAGGCAATCCAGCCATCCCCAACCCTTTTGGCACCAGAGACTGGTTTCGTGGAACACAGCATTTCCATGGACCAGGAGGCGGGGGATGGCTTTGGGATGATTCAAGTGCATTACACTTATTGTGTACTTTATTTCTATTGTTATTACATCAACTTCACCTCAGATCATCAGACATTAGACCCCACAGGTTGGGGACCCCATTGTAATTGCCGTTCTACTTCATGTCATTGTAACTTCACTTTCAGATAGTGAGAACAAGTAACCGGTGAGCTGGGGGGAAAGGGACAGAGATGAGGTTGAATAAGGGCTTCTAGAATTGTTTATTACAGCTGTCTGTGAGGGTTTTCTGGAAATTTGAGGTGAGGTTTGAGACAGGAAGGAGGCAGCCTGGTGAATAAAGCAGAGAATACCAAGGAGAGATCAGATGATGAACAGTCTGCTTGAGTAGTGAGCCATTTAGGAGTGATTCATGCAGCCAATATTTATGATGTATCACTTATGCACATAAATCACAGAGACGACCTAAAATGTAGCAGAGAAACAAGAGCCAAAAAGGAAATGGAATTTGCTCTCCCCTCCCCCAACCCCATCACTCTGCATTCTGTAGTCAACGTAGAACAGGACACAGAAAAATCGGCGGGGGGCGGGGGGGTGGGTGGGAAGGATTCTGGGGACGGGAGGGTCCCTCTAGAGTGGCTTGTATCTTTGTACAATGGGAACGGGAAATGGGGGTCCCAGCTGTACTGCTTCGTTTTTCATTCAGACTTGAAACGTTTCCCGCTTGGGGTTGCTTGGCAGAGCACTGGCTTCTCAGAATAGAAAATCTGATCACAAGCTGCTTTTCCTCTGTGACAAACCACCTACATTGTAACATGCTTCGGTGACTGAATCAGAAGGTGACGTGCTTTTCAGTTCACTAGAAGATATCCTGCTTGTCACAAACCAAGTAACTCTTGCCAGCATTTTGGAGTACAGCCTATTCTGTTATGGATCCCTCTACTAAACATAAGGTCCTCCAACAGAGGAGGGGGGAAGAAGCGTTGCTGCTAACGTATTAGCATCTTGCAGCGTATTCACGACGACTTCCTGTGGAGCTCAATGAAATGCCAGGGCTCAGCTGTCGCAGGGGACTGTGTTCATTCATTGAGTTCCCTACCGGCAACCCTCCAGAGTGTTACAAATCCACTTAACAACCTCGAATCCTGGGTTTTCTGTTCATATTTGTAAATTAACATAAAGAAATACAGACTCACAAGCAAGGAGAATTCCCATAGGCTGCTGCCAAGAGGTTTTGTGTTTATTTTGGCATTCAGAAGAAATCTTTTTGAATCCCTAAAGTGGGGAGCAGTTCTTTTCATTAGGAATAAGTGAGGCTGGCCTAAAATGGTTCTGGGCTTTCAAAATAGTCTCACTTCTAACGAAAGCACTGACGCAGAAGTATATGAATAAAACAGAGCAAAGCCTCATGGTGCGTGGATAAGGCACAAACTCAGGTACAAGGTGCCTCACTTCCTTCTCTGGGTTATTATCTCCTCCCATTACCTTCAAGAAAAGGCAACATCAGAGAGACAGAATTGCCACCCTGAAAATCTTTTTAATCCTTTTCCTCCACTTAACCAAATTCCAGTTCACTTTACGAGGACTCTGGTACCACTTCCTGGCTTTTTTTCATCACTAACTTTTCGCCTCTTCCCACTTGCCAATGAGAAATAGGAAGGTTAACAAGTGAAAAGGCTGAGTTTCCATATTCTAAGGGAGGTGAAATTCCAGATGAAGCTTGGGGTTCGGACCAAGCTTTGGGAGAACACTGCAGGCTTGTGGGCAGTGAGACTGAGGGCCAGGTGAGGGCAGGGGCCCCACAGAGACCACTGCTATTGGGGAGCTGGGTCTTTGCTCTTTGCAGACCTGAAACGCAGAGCGCCTCTACCTGTCAGGAGTGGCCCTTGGCACGAAGGGCAGCTGCACGTTTATTTGAGAACCCCACTCCTCTAACTCTAAGGCGGTGTTCTTGACCCTTTCTGACTGACATTCAGAGTAGGAAATACGTGTTACTTCACCATCCGTATTGGTCAGGGTCCACCAGTCAGGAAAGAAAGAAACTAGAGTAAGTATTTTAACAGAGAGAATTTAACATAGGGAACTGGTTGAACAGAAGTTGGAGGGCCTAAAAAACTAAAAAGGAACACTGGGGTAACCCATACATCATAATTGCCTTGGGGGCTGGAGATCAGAACAGTGAAGGGCCAGCGACTTTAAGCAGAGGTGCCGAGGAGTTGGCCCCTCAGAGAGGAGGTTTCACCAAGCAGAAAAGCTAAGGACCCACCAGTCAAAAATATTCTGTCCTTTTAACGCAAAAGATATTATAAAGATATTTTGGGGGAATATCTAGAAATGCACGTCAGAGGAGCTTGAAATTTAGTAAGGAGAAAAGACAAAAGCCAATGAGTAATCAATACTTGATCAGCCACTAGGCAGCCTGGTTAGATGTCAAGTGGATGACACAGGGGAGTAATACTGGGTAGTATAGGATTGTGAGGGGAATGATCTGGGAAGGTTTCTTGTCAAGGCCTGAGTTATTTTTGATGGAACAGGCAGAGTTTAGGGAAGGAAGGGAGCATCCCAGATGGAAGAGAACACCAGGAGCAACAGGACGAGTCCTTGCATGTCTGGTGTGGTGCTGAAACCTGGGAGTCAGAACCAGCGAGGGAAACCCGAGTGCTGGCCAGGGCCAAGATGAAGCCTTGCACGTGGAGAGGGTCTGTGGACTGAATGTTGGAAACTGTGCCCATGTTTAAGAAGCAGGAGGAAGACATAGTTAGGAACTCAGTGACGATGCTTTGCAGAGAACCAAGGTCAAGGAGCATGCAGGAGGGAGGTCAGCAAAGTCAAAGGCTGCTGAGCCCAAGGAACTGAGGACTAAGGGAAAACTCTGGTTCACGTTAGAAGCATGTTGTCTCTCTTCTCTTTTTCTTGTGGGCAGTGTGGGGGCGCTGCTGCACAGCTTGTGAGATCTTAGTTCCCGGACCAGGGACTGAACTGCAGGCCCCATATTGGAATTGCCAAGCCCTAACCACTGGACCACCAGGGAATTCTCATGAAGTCTCTTGATGAGGGTAATGGCTCTTGACCATATTGTCTATCTCAGTGGATCAATCTTTTGAATCCGCTTGGTGTGTTTAACCATCACTTAAACTGGTAGAAAGTACTGAGTGGAAACACCCAGCCCCCACGGGTTCCCAGCCGTCCAGAGCAAGTTAGGTTTTTTTTTTAAGGCTGTGCTTCAGTGGCTCGTGGTCTTCCTGTGCGTAACTGGCCTCCTTCAGCTCCCTGCAAAGCAGCTGTTCCCTTTTGCTGCTGTCATCCACGCCCCTCAAGGGGCCTGTCCTTCTGAGCAGAGGCTCTGGGATCCTGACTCAAGAAAGCAAGGAGGGGTCATGCATGGGACCTCGTGTTTGGAGACCTGTTCATGGCTGTGGGCTGCACTGAGACCCCAGCCAGCTGCCTTGGAACTGCGAGTAACTGCGAACGAGGGAAACCAGAAGAGCGATCGATGGATTAGGTGAACCTGTCACCCCAACTGAACATGTGTTCAGCTGGGAGCCGAGCAGTATCAGCTTCCCCAGGAGAAAAGGAGAGTCTATTTATAGCCTTATTGTATATGCACAGTTGTGACCATATTGCTAGAGGTGATAGGTCTGGGTGTTGCTTCTGTGCTCGTTACACAATCAGGTTTTGTTCTGGATTTTCTCGTTTGAATGCTGTCATTTCTTCCGTACAATAGAAGCTGTGATCTTGTAGACTTTGGTTTCTTTTTTCCCCTCCTAGACATCAGATTCAGCTACTGGCAACCCCTTTCTCACTTATACTAAATAGTTTTCATAAGTGAACCCACTCTGTAGGTAGCCTGAACACATCATACGCATAAGCTGCTTAATACTTACTGAGTAACTATACTGTGGGCTGAATCAAATAGAATATGCAGATATATTCTGGGGTGAAGGCTATTATTTTAATAGCTGGCACTACAGTTTCTCTTGGCAATGTACTTTCTTGGTATGGGAACATACTTTGATCAACAGTTTAGGAATGGAAGGTGGCCCTAAGTATAGACTCGGAGACAGGGATAAGAGTACTAAGTAAGGAGAGTGTATCCTTCACTTAAAACACTTCAGTTGCTCCAAACCTTCAGAAGACTCTGTTGTACAAACAACCAAGCAAAGAGTTTGCTTTCCACATCATGTGGCAGCAGGAGAGAAAGGCATTGCAGGAGGTGGGATGTGAGGGAGTCTAACTGTTCAGAGAAAACTAGAGCTCAGAGCCAGAATTGACCCTGAAACTGTAAGCCCCCAGGGAACATGTGACCTTGGAGAGAACCCTGGCCTCCTGTAGGAGTTGGAAAAGGGACTTGAGTCAATTTCCACAAAACCTCTGTGGACAAGGTGACCCCAACTGAAAACTAGATGACATACATGGCAGCTTGCTATTTTCAATCATGATTTCTGGAGAGACATTTATTACTAGAAAACAACAGGGCCAGTAATCCCTACTTCCTCCTCCATTTACTTCAATCTGTAGGCCTCATTTTCCTCATCTACATTTCTGGCAACTGGAGCTAGAATATGTATACGGTCTCTGTTAACGTCTACAGCTCACTGGAAGGACTGATGCTGAAGCTCCAATACTTTGGCCACCTGATCTGAAGGGCTGACTCATTGGAAAAGACGCTGATGCTGGGATTGAGGGCAAGAGGAGAAGGGGGCGACAGAGGATGAGATGTTTGGATGGCATCACCGACTCGGAGGACATAAATTTGAGGAAACTCTGGGAGATGGTGGAGGATAGAGGAGGCTGGGGTGCTGTAGTCCATGGGGTCATAACGAGTCAGACACGACTTAAAAAGACTTAACAACAGCTCTAATAACAATAGCTAATATTGTCAACGTTCCTTTCTGAGGTAAATTTACTTACAGTGAAAGGTAAGTACGTAAAGGTAGCATTTCATGGGTTTTGACAAATGCATACACCCTCCTAAAGTGAAAGTTGCTCAGTCATGTCGGATTCTTAGGGACCCCATGGACTGTAGCCCACCAGGCTTCTCTGTCCATGGGGATTCTCCAGGCCAGAATACTGGAGTAGGTGGCCCTTCTTTTCTCCAAGGTATCTTCCCAACCCAGGAATCTAACCGGGGTCGCCTGCATTGCAGTTGGATTCTTTACCAGCTGAGCTACCAGAGAAGCCTCCTAACCCAAATCCTAAGATACAGAACTTTTCCATCACAGAAAATTTCTCTCTTCAAGCAAACTACACCCTCTCCAGGCTCCCACCCTTCTGGCTCTGATCACCATGGATCAAAAAGCTAATACTTTTAGGATGGTTCATTAGTATCAAAGTTTTTATTTCTCACAAGTCCTGTGAAGCAGCTGTTACCTCCATTTTGCAGATGAAAACGTTGAGCATCAAGGCGATTCACCTGCCCCTGTGAATTGGGTTTTAGAAGTTGTTGCTCTTAACTTTACTGCATCTGAGGCGGGTTACGACCAGTCCACACCGATTGCTGCTGCTGCTAAGTCGCTCAGTTGTTTCCGACTCTGTGCGACCCCATAGATAGCAGCCCACCAGGCTCCTCTGTCCCTGTAATTCTTCAGGCAAGAATACTGGAGTGGGTTGCCATTTCCTTCTCCAAAGCATGCATGCATGCTAAGTCGCTTCAGTCGTGTCCAACTTTGTGCGACCCCATGGACAGCAGCCCACCAGGCTCCCCTGTCCACGGGACTCCCCAGGCAAGAATACTGGAGTGGGTTGCCATTTCCTTCTCCCCTACACCGATTATTCAAGGGTTATTAGAGATCAGCTGTCAATTGAAATCAAAGCCACTTAAATTTCTCAAGCCTTCTGAATAATTTTAAAGGCCGTGTGCATTATATTTTACTAAATGATTCGTTTTATTCCACTCAGAAAATGGCAGAAAGGAGGTGTGAAAGGTTGCAGATTTGGTTTTTACTTGTGAAGAAGCCCCAAAGAGGTGGCTTTTAGGTTTCAAACACGCCAGGCGGCCGGGCCAGAGGAGGCTGCCTGGATGGGCGGCGGGGGAGGGGCAGGACCGGCGACCTTTCCAGAGCCGGCGCCGCTCCTTCCTCTGACGCCACCCGCATTTCTCTCAGGAGAGAGCCGACTCGGGGGTTGGACGCTGCAGCGCAGGACTCGTCGGCGGCCCCGGAGCTCAGCTCGTCAGCCGTCCTTCTCAGTGTCACCGTCTCCCTCCGCTCAACGGCGCACCCTCGCGCCTCCCTGTCCCCGCAGCCCCTGCCGCTGCCCAGGCTCCTCCCCGAGCCGACTCCGAACCCTCGCGCTCCCCCTCAGCCCCACCGCGCGGCCCACGGCTGTCATGGCAACCGGCCGCCGCAGCCGCAGCCGCCGCCGCCGCCTCTTCACGCTCGTCGCGAACTAACGGACTCCGTGGCGGCGGCGGCGGCTTGTGCCCCACCCCCACCCCTCCTGGACCGCGGCAAAAACGGTCGGCCGACCTGCGGCACCTAGGTAATGAATCCGAGAGGGACGGGGGCCAGCGAGAGAGCCGGTGGTGGGGTGCTTGGGTGGACAGCCACACCCCAGCTCCCGCTGCCGGAGACGCTGGGGCCAGGCGCGGCGGGGGACACTGCGTGCGGCGCGAGGAGGGATGAGAGAGAGAGCGCGAGCGGTGGGCGCGCGGGGCATTATGGGGATTGTAGTTCAGCGGCTCCTCGGGCCTGCGGCCTTGGTTGCTCGGCTCGGACGGGCGAACTACAAAGCCCGGCGGCCCCGACAGCTGGGAAAGACCGATAAACTTTGAGCCGGCCGGGGGAGACAGGGAGAGTCTGTCTGTGGTGAGGGGATTCTGGGGTGGTCGCTGAATGGGGTTCTGAGAGCTAAAGGGGAAGTGGAGGTGAGACTCGGGCGTTCCGCCCTGTCATTTGTCCCGCCCCGGCTGCAGCGCTGTCTCCACCCCGGCCCGGCCACCGCCCCGCGTAGAGTCGGGGAGGAGTCGCCTCCGGGGCTGCGTGGCCTCGGGCCTTCGGCGCCTCTCACCCTCCCTAGTTGCTGCCTGTTGGTGCAGAACCGTATGTATGGCACACTTTTGATGGGCGACCCGAAAAACTATATTTTAACCGATTTTTCTCCTTTCCCTGATTCGCTCCTTTATTGCTAGGTACTTGATCAGATTTATTCTGAAGTAGTTCAGAGGTGTTTACATTAATTAAACCCATTGGTTAATAATTCCTCAAAGGGCATTAATGTTTAAAGGTTAAGTGTGGAAGTAGATAAAAGGTACCATGCTGTTGTATAGTAGTATCTGATATTTTTTCCGTTTTGCATTTTATTTATTGAGGGTCAAGATTACAAAGTGAGCGCTCCTTCATCTCAGCCTACTAGCCTGAACACTACCTACACATATTTTGATGCCATTTTAAAGATTATTTCTACTTTAAATTACTAATTTTTTTAAAAGTATAGGATTGTCTTTTTAAACAAAATTTTTAGCAGTGGTGGTAATAATTATTTTCTTCTATTATTACAATTTTTTTTCAAAATTTCTTAGGACCATTTTTCAGAATGAAAAGCGCCCTGTTCTTTCTTTTTTTTAATGCAAGTTTGCCCAGGTTCTGGAGGTAAGGAAGCTGATCCAGATTTAGAAAACTTGCCTAGTCCACCCTTTGAAAATTTTTCAATAGATAGATAACCATCCTAGAAATCTGGTATTTTACAATGATGTGTTGAAAAATTATTGGCGCAGTATGGGCTTATTTTGTGTGTGTATGTTTCTAAACAAGAAGACAATTTAAGGTCACTGTAAAATTAATTTTCTCTCACTATAAGATTCATTTTCTCTTTGGTCACTGTAAACTTTATTTAAAGAAGCAGTTTTGTAGGAGGAGATAAAAAGTAAGTTTAATAAGGTCGCTGGGGGAAAAAATCAAGGCCTTATGTTATACATAGGGAATTTGAAATATTTATTCATTTAGGATTTATTTATTCATTCATTCAGGATTTGTTAAGGATCTGTTATGCACAAGGCATTATGCCAGGTGGTGGGAATTAAGAGCTGATAGAAGAAAATCTGTGTCCTGCATGGGAACACAGTCATGTAATCACAATAGTGTGGAGAGACAGGTGCAAGTTGCTGTGAGCCCAGAGTGGGAATACGTTATAGTGATATTATATCACAATTTCACAATAACATGTATTGAATACTTACTCTATGGGAGGCATATTTTGCATGCAGCCGCTTATTTTATCCTCACAACAATCCTATGAAGTAGCTCCTATTATTTAGAGATGAGGAAACAGTCTCAGAGACCTTGCCCATAGCTGAATAAGGTCATAGCTGAGTAAGGTGTGAACCTGGAATTTCAACCCAAGTGGGTCTAGCTCATCTAAATGGTGATCTCAACCACTGATGGCTTCCTTTGTACCCTTGGGGAGGATTGTGACTCTGTCTAAGGAAATTAAGAGAAATCTCCAGAATGATGTGACATTGGACTTGGGCTAGGAAAGTTTATTAAGCTTTTATTGGAGTGAGGCTGAGGAAGACTGTGCTAGGCAAATGGCATAGCAAAAGCAAAGGAGAGATTTTGAGTTTGGGGAATCCTTGTCTGTTCTGATGACTGAAACCCAGAATACTTGCAGTTTAGTGGAGAGACCAGATCTCAAAAGTACTTGGTACCATGATAAAGAATTTAGAATTTTTCTTCAACATGGGGTCACTATTGAAGAATTTCCAGTGGAGTAGTGGCCTCATTGGACTTTCCAGGTAGCTCAGTGGTTAAGAACCCGCCTGCAATGCAGGAGACTCAAGTTAAATCCCTGGGTCAGGAAGATCCCCTGGAGGAGGAAAATGGCAACCCACTCCTACATTCTGGTCTGGGAAATCCCATGGACAGAGGAGCCTGGCAGGCTACAGTCCATGGGGTTGCAAAAGAGTCTAACATGACTTAGCTACTGAGCACACATGTAGTGGCCTTAACAGGTTTGTATTTTAGAAAGATAAAAATAGTTTAAAGCAGAACTTTTTTCTTAAACTTCACATGTAAATATTATAACTGAATTAGATAAGAGTCCCTAGTAGCTCAGATGGTAAAGAATCAGCCCACAACGTAGGAGACCCTGGTTTGACTCCTAGCTGGGGAAGATCCACTGGAAAAGTGATAGGCTACCCACTCCAGTATTCTTGGGCTTCCCTGGTGTCTCAGCTGGTAAAGAATCCGCCTACAGTGCAGGAGACCTGGTTTGGAAGATCCCCTGGAGAAGGGAATGGCTACCCAGTCCAATATTCTGGCCTTGAGAATTCTATGGACGTATAGCCTGTGGGGTTGCAAAGAGTTGGACATGACTGAACAGCTTTCACTCACATTAAAAATTAGTTTGAAAATATTTGCTTTCCTACTTAAAAACTATTATTGTGGAGACAAAAGAATTAACTTAAAAATTAATGTAAAAATTATAGTGACATCCGAAGCAATTTTGGGTTCTGAGAATAAGCTGGTTATTCAGTTCAGTTCAGTCGCTCAGTCTTGTCTGACTCTTTGTGACCCCATGGACTGCAGCACACCAGGCCTCCCTGTCCATCACCAACTCCCGGGGTTCACTCAGACTCATGTCCATTGAGTCGGTGATGCCATCCAACCATCTCATCCTCTGTTGTCCCCTTCTCCTCCCGCCTTCAATCTTGCCCAGCATCAGGATCTTTTCAAATGAGTCAGCTGTTCTCATAAGGTGTCCAAAGTGTTGGAGTTTCAGCTTCAGCATCAGTCCTTCCAGTGAACACCCAGGACTGATCTCCTTTAGGATGGACTGGTTGGATCTCCTTGCAGTCCAAGGGACTCTCAAGAGTCTTCTCCAACACCACAGTTCAAAAGCATCAATTCTTTGGTGCTCAGCCTTCTTCATAGTCCAACTCTCATATCTATACATGACCACAGGAAAAACCATAGCAGTAATTAAAATTGTGGTACAGCTTCTAGAAATTATAATGAAAACTGGGTTAGTTGAAAGTAGCAGCTTCAAACTTATGCATTAATGTTGAGTGTGGAGTGAAAATAATAGCTTACATTGATTCAGTGTTATGTGCTTGGAATGATGCTGATGTATTTCACATTTAATTTTTGCAATAACCTTGTGATGATAAATATTATTTTCCATATTTTATAGATGTAGAACTGAGGCTGAGAGAAGTTACATGATTTGCTTGAGATCACAACTAAAAGTTTGTGGTGCCTGGATTCATACCCAGGTTTTTCTGCCTGAAATTTTAATATTGCCTTCAAGTGTGCCTTCACACTTGAATAGTTTAGCTTGGTATACCAGTCTAGATTGGCAGCCTCCAACTAGTAGCACATGAGAGATATTATTCTGCTGCCTCCAATATTCCTTTTGAAGAGTTAGCTGTCAATATATTATTTTTCCTTTGTTGACAGTATATCATTTCTCTCTATTGCTTTTAGGTTTTGCAGTTTTACTAAGTTGTCCTAGATGTGGACTTGTTTTTATTTATTTTGAAACAGTTAGTGTCTTGTATAAATTTTGAAAAAGTTTTAGCCATTATGTATTGAATATTGCTCTCCCCTTTTTTCCTCCTAGAATTCGTAGTAGACATATATTGGGCCATGTCTTTGTACTCTCTGCATTTCTTTCCTTTGCTTACTTACTCTGTGTTTATGTGCTGCATTCTGGGCAAGTTCTGAGCCCTATATTCTCGGTTCTTGATCCTCCTTTTATCTGTGCCTGATCTGCTGTTTCCTCAGTGCAGTGAGTTTTTCATTTCAGTGAGCATTTCATTTTAATGCTAGAAGTTGTTCTTGATTCTTTTTCAAACCTGTCTATTCATTTTTAAATGGCTTGCTCCTGTGTTTTTAGGTATACTTATTTAGTAGTGACTATTAGATAATCAAATGCTTTTGATAATAGCAATAATTCTGCTATATGTTGTAGCATTTGTCTCACTCTTATAATGGATTGTATTTTTTGTACTTTGAAATTTTAGATATAACCTCAGTGCCAATCCTGTGAAGTCTTGGTCAAGTATCGTGTACTTTTCATTGTTTCTGTGAAGTGCATTATGGAGAACTGATGAATGAATAAATGCATTTTAGTATATTCATATGATGAGGTGCTACTCAGCAATAAAAGCATCAAATTACCAATACATACAACAGTATGGTTGAATCTCAAAAGCGTTATTTTAAATGAAAGAAGTCAAACACCAGAATATATGCAATAAGATTGTATTTATGTCACATTCCAGAAAAGACAAATCTGTGGTGATTAAGGAATGGAAGAATGCATGCAGTTGTACACATTTTTCAAAAGAAATAAAATTTTTCTCTTAAAATGAGTGAATTTCATGGTATAATAGTAGTTGCCCTGGAGGGCAAGTACTAATTGTGAGGAGACATGGCTTCAGTGGGGTGTGAAAATGTTCCATATCTTGATGTGGGTGTTACCTGGGTGTAATCTGTTTTAAAATTCACTGAAGATGTGTTCACTCTGTGTTATATACTTCAATAATAAAGAGCAAAAGGGGAAACATACTTTATAGAGAGGAGCTAGAATACAAAGTTGAGAAAATCTAGAAGAAAGTTAAGCAAAAGAGCAAAGAGAGAAGATAAGAAAATTGGAGGGCTAACCTAGAATGTCCAATAGTTAAATAAAAGGTGTTCAGAAGAGAGAAAAGTGGAAAGAAATCATCAACGAACTAATTCAGAAGTTTTCCTAAAATTGAAAGACACTAGTTTCTAGTTTCAAGGAATCCCATGTAGATTCCCATGTCAAAGCATATCAACAACAGTTTTAGGAAACTTGTGTCAAAGAGAAGATCCTATAAGTTTGCAGAAAGGGAAAAAGACATGATATATAAGCAATTAGGAATTTGAATGACTTTAGTTGCCTCAACTTAATCTTGAAACTTAGAAGGTGATAGAGCAATGCTTTTACATTTTTAAAAGAAATTATTTGCAAATGAAAATTCAGTAATCAGCCAGACTATCACTGAAGTATGAAGATAGTTTAATAAAGGTGTTTTAAGACATGCATAGTCTCAAAATTTTATTTTACTCCCCATTTACAGAAAATGTATTCTATAAAGGAGACACTTGCTTTTTGGAAGGAAAGCTATGATAAACCTAGACAGCCTATGAAAAAGTAGAGACATCACTTTGTTGACAAAGGTTCATATAGTCAAATCTATGATTTTTCCAGTGGTCATGTACAGATGTGACAGTTGGACCATAAAGAAGCCCGAGTGCTGAAGAATTGATGCTTTTGAATCGTGTTGCTGGAGAAGACTCTTGAGAGTACCTTGGACAGTGAGGAGATCAAACCAGTCAATCCTCAAGGAAACTGACCGTGATTATTCATTGGAAGAACTAATGCTAAAGCTCCAATACTTTAGCCACCTGATGCAAAGAGCTGACTCACATTGGAAAAGACTGTGATGCTGAGGAAGATTGAAGGCAAAAGAAGGAGGGAGCAGAGGATGAGTTGGTTAGGTAGCATCACTGACTCAGTGGACATGAGTTTGAGCAAACTCCGCGAGATGGTGAAGGACAAAGGAGGCTGGTGTGCTGCAGTCTATGGGGGTTGCAAAAAGTCAGACACAACAACTGAACCAGAGAGTAAACCAAGAAAGGAAGAAAGACATGTGATAGACAAAAAAAAAAAAAAAAAATTCAATATGGAAAAGACAAAGACTACCCCGGATAATTGAAATACCAAATTGAACAGACTTAGCAGGTAGACATAGTGTCCAGAGGAAAGGTTAGGCTTGCTTACAGCCTTGAAAGAAAGATAGTATCTTCATCTGGAACAAAGGGTAGGCATGCATGGCGTTCAGTATGATAGATTTGGGTTCCCTGAATTTAGGATTCTTTAGTAATGCAGTCTGCTGCATTTGCTGTTACCGAGTGGCCCATTATATGTTGCTTTGTAGAAAATGGGGTTTGGGGGACCAGTACAAAACACCCCCACAATCTTAGGTTGCAAGTTTTGTAGTTTTAACTCTTATACTTGAGTCATTCCTTTTGAGTTAAATTTTGTATATGTTGTGGGGTAAGACTTGAGAGTCAGAATTTTTATTATTCCTAATATGGATATCTAGCTGTTCCAACAGCTTTTTTGGAGAAAAAATATATTTTTTTGTTGATTTGCCTTGACAACTTTGTCAAAAATTAATTGGCCATATATGTATCGATCTTTCTGGACTCTTTGATTTGTTCCATTGGTCTGTGTCTATCTTTATGCCAATTCTGTGCCATTTTGATTCCTATTAATTTTATGATAAATCTTGGAATCAGTATAAGTTGTCCTACTTTACTATATGAAACTGTGTTGGCCATTCTGTGTCCTTTGTATTTCCATGTTGAATCAGCTTGTCAGTTTTTATAAGAAAGGCTACTGGGATCTTGATTGGGATTTCATTGAGTCTGTGGGTCACTTTCAAGAGACTTGACATTGAGGGTTTCAATTCATAAATGGATGTGCACATACACATGTGTATGTATATCTATTAACTTAGGTCATCGTTAATTTCTCAGTGCCCAGATCTTACATATATTTTGTTCTGTTTATCCCTGGGGTATTTAGTATTTTTGAATGATTTTACTGTTTTGACTTTAGTTTTCAATTTTTTATTGTTAATATGTAGAAATACGATTGATTTTTGAATATTAATCTTGTATCCTGCAACTTTACAAAACTCACTTATTAGTTCTAGAAATTATTATAGATTCCCTAGGATTTTCTCCATTAACAGTTAATGTTGTATGTGGATAAGAGCAATTTTCCTTCCACTTTTCTAATATGTGTCCCTTTTATTTTTTTCTTGGCTAGTTGCACTGGTTAGAACCTATAGTTCTCATGTTGAATAGAACCGTTGAGAGGAGATTCACTGGCCTTGCTTGTTCTTTCTTGATTTTGGGAGAGTATTCAGTTTTTTCTGGAGAAGACAATGGCAACCCACTCCAGTACTCTTGCTGGGAAAATCCCATGGACGGAGGAGCCTGGTAGGCTGCAGTCCATGGGGTCGCTAAGAGTTGGACACGACTGAGCAGCTTCACTTTCACTTTTCACTTTCATGCATTAGAGAAGGAAATGGCAACCCACTCCAGTGTTCTTGCCTGGAGAATCCCAGAGACAGGGGAGCCTGGTGGGCTGCTGTCTATGGAGTCGCACAGAGTCTGACATGGCCGAGGTGACTTAGCAGCAGCAGCATCAGCAGCATTCAGTTTTTTCACAGTTAATCTGATGATAGCTGCTCTTTACTAGATTGAGGAATTTCTATTCTCAGTTTGCTAAGAGTTCTTATCATGAATGGTATTGAGTTTTGTCCACTATTTTTTTCTGCATCTGTTCAGATGATCATGTTTTATTTCTAGTCTCTTAAAATTGATTGGTTTTTTTAAGTAGATACCACCTTGAATTTTTTATATAAACTCCACTTGGTCATAATGCATTATCCTCTTTATATACTGGACTTGATTAGCTAAAATTTAAATATTTTTGTATCTATGTTCCTGAGGGATACTGGTAGGTAAGTTTCTTTTCTTATAATGTCTGGTTTTGGTATCAGGCTAACACTGGTCTTAAAATATGAGTTGGAAGTTTTTCCACCTGTTTCTTTTTCTGAGAGTTTGTTTGGAAATTGTTTTATTTTTTTCCCTTAAATATTTGGAAGAATTCACTTAAATGAAGTCTTTTGGATTTGGAGTGTTGGTTTTGTTTTTTGTTTTTTTTTGGTTTGTTTTTCTTTGGTGGAAAGATTTTAAACTACAAATTGAATTTCATTGATTGACACAGGACTATTCAGATTGATTATTTCTTCTTCAGAAATAGCTTTGGTATGTTGTGACTTTTATCTCCACAGTTTGTAGTGATGGCCCCTCCTTCATTCCTGATTTTGGTAATTTGTGTTTTCTTTCTCCCTTTCTTGATTAGTATAACTAGAGGTTTAATCATTTTTAGTGATCTCTTCAAAGAACCAACTTTTTACTACATAGAAAAAATTTTTCTTGTTTCTATTTTATTGATTTTTGCTTTCAGCTGTGTTATATTCTTCCTTCTACCTCTTTTGGATTTAATGTGCCTTTATTTTCCTAGATTCTTAAGACAGAAGCTGAAAGCAGGAGTTTGCAAACTACAGTCTGGGGACCAAATCTAGTCTGCAACATGTTTTTGAACAGCTGATGGCTCAGATGGTAAAGAATCTGCCTGCAATCAGGAGATGTGGGTTTGATCCCTGGGTCAGGAAGATTCACTGGAGAAGGGAATGGGTACCCACTTCAGTATTCTTGCCTGGAGAATTCCATGGACAGAGGACACACAGACACACAGACACACACACACACACACACTCTCAGAATGTTTTTTTCATCTTTTTTTTTTTAACAGTTAAAGAAGTCAAAAGAGGAATAATGTTTCGTGACATGTGAAAATAAATGGAATTCAGTTATCAATGTCTGTAAATAAAGTTTTATTGGGACATAACCACACTCATTTGTTTTCATATTGTCTGTGGATGCTTTTGTACAAAGTTGAGTAGTGCCAGTAGCGCCTTGATGGTGTCTCGGCACTTTCAGCTGCCGCTTGCTGTGCACTGCTGTCACAGTGTCTGAGGTGCCCTCCATGTCCCTGTACTCTGACGTTTTACTTTATTATCAGCGGATCCCTGTCACGTTAAAAACAGAAAAGATGAGAAAAATGGACTTGATGTATTTATACTTTTAAAGCACAGTGAAGTGAGGAATACTGAACAGGATGACAAAGCATTGTGATTATTGTGCGATGACTACAGCTGTGCTGAAGAAATACAGTTTACAGTGATATTACCAGACGAATCACTCATCGTGGTATTCCCAATTCATAGGAAAGCAGTGGCTAGAAAACTGAAAAAGGAGTATCTTTTCAAGCAGAATTTCTTCACAAAGTTAAAAAAAATATATCAGGCTGCACCCGGAGTAAGTTTCTTGGGTGTCTCATTAGTTGGCCAAACAAGAAAGTCATTTGCCGATGGTGACTTAAGTAAATCTTATTGACTGTAGCAGCCAAAGAAATGTGTCTGGAGAAAATAAACTTGTTTAATACTTAGCCTTTTGGTGAGAACAATTGCTAGAATAGTTGAAGACATCAGTCAATTAAAAAAACAAGGCAAATGATTTTGAGTGGTTTTCCTTGGTTCTTGATGAATTGACAGATGTTACCAAAACAGCTCAAGTGTTTATTTGCAAAGTCAGTGGTGACTTTGAAGTTACTGAAGAAATACATTTAATGAATAGTGTTCATGGAATAGCTACAGACAGGAATATTTATTAAAAAGTTGAGAATACACTTCTGTACAACCTGAAGTGGAATCTGATGTGTTGGAGCTAGTGGTGGTAAAAAAAAAAAAATGTGTAGAAGAGAAAAAGGCTTACGTGAACAAATTTACAAAGCTGGGAAAACATAGGTGGTGAAAGTTGATGGTTCTTTACTTTTTTATAATCAGCAGGTATTTTGCAGAGAATATTTGAATCTATCATGTGGTAAGAAACCGTTAGTGTCTTAAGACGCAGGAGTGTTGCTCTTGAGGACTTAACCATTGTCAGTTCCTTGAATTTTTGTCAGAAGCAGTATATCCTGACATTTCCCTACCACACAGCAGTTCTGTGGCTTGTAGTGGCGAAGTTCTATTGCAGTCTTGGGTTACGGGCTAATTTGAAATTTTTCTGAATGAGAGGAACTGTTCTCATCCACTGTTATTGAACACTGAATAGCTTTGGAAAGCAGTTTTGCTGCAGACTTGATAATGTTTCTTAATACAATGGAAAATTTTAGGATCAGACTGCTTACATGCAAAACTAAAGTTATGTTGATGCCAGCTAATGTTTGAATTACAAGTAGTACTGAGCTATTTTATAATATATAGCTAGCTACACTGTCAAAAGTTAAAGAAGTGAGATCTCTGTTCCCACCCAGATTTTCAGTGTATTTGAGCTCAAACTACTTTGATGCAAGTGCAAAGGAAATTTCCATATTACAAAATCCATTTAACTGTGTAATGGAGATACTTCCACTTAACCTTCATTTGGAATTGATTAATATGCAGTGTAATGACTTACCAAGAGAAGAATAAAACCTTCAAATACTTTTCAAACAGCGAATATGCTGGATTGAAATTATATGCTTGTGATTTGATATCAGCATGTGACAGTACCTCTCTTAGTAAACAGACACTTTTAAACATGAAATGCGTAAATCTTATTAAAAAGCAGTGTTGACACATGAACATTTGCAGTTGATCTTGATGATAGGAAACACTACCTCTGAATCCCAACTACATGAAATCATATCCTCTGTTCTGCAAAAAGTTGTACTCAATGATTACTAGTATAATAGTTTGAATTTTGTTGATAAAAATTGTGAACATTTTTTGTCTCTCATATAACTACTTACATAATACCCTCAATTTTTCCTGTTGCCCCTCAAAGCTAAAAATATTTACACAGGAAAAGTTTGCTGACCCTGCTTTACATGGAAATATTTCCATTGTGCATCTTTGCATGCCTACATATAGTAGCAGAATTAGTGCTTTTGTCTAAGGACTCATTTGAAGAATTGTAATTTGAAGAGAGGCTTTCCTTGGTTGTCCTACATTCTGTGGGTAGATCTACTGAATGTTGAAATTTCTTACTATGTAAGAGTAGTATACTATTGCTGCAGTGTGATTCTCAAGTAACATAAATGCTGCCTTCAAGGAACCTATGCTGGGAGAAGGGGCAACTAAAATGGGAGAACACATAAAAAGAAACGACTTTAATCTTTTCAAGAATGTACTGGAGTCAGCTAAAATGACTAGAAGTAGTTGTAGTTAGTTTTGAGGAAGAGGTTCTGAGCCCCTTAAGAACAGATAAGAGGTAGAGAGGAAGAGCCAGGCTACTCCCATCAAAATTTAATCCCCTCAGGAAAGCATGGGACAAAATGATTTTTCTCTGCTAAGTGTATTTCTTGGTTTACTGTTCCAGGAAGTAAGAGTAGGTCACTTTGGACTCCTTCCCAAGATGTCATTCTCCTGGATCTCTGGACAGTTTTTAGTGGAAAGTATCTTTGCTTAGAAGCCTTGGATGATCTTGGGAGATTGTTGAGAAGCGTGGAAAAAAAGCCAGAATTACTGAGCTGGAGGGCTTTGATAGAAATCAGAGGTTCAGATGGTATTTTTCCTAGTTTCTTGTAGAAGGGGAAGATTAATGATAGTGATTTGCACAGGCACAAAGCTCTAGAGAATGGCAGGATCATAGAAGATTACCAGATCGGGAGCATCAGACAGTTAAATTCACAGGTTTTTGCTTAGATTTAAGTTGTATGAAGCACTTAAATGTATGTAAATGATGCATGGACAACTATAGGCTGTAGTTTTAAAATGTGTTCCTTAAGTCAAAAAGTTCCTTCCCTTTTTATTCTTGGGGCCAGATAGTTTTAGTGAAAAATAATTTTTGCAGTTTTAATTGATGTCAGTGGAAAATATGAGCTATTTATATGTTTTGCTTTACATTGTCAAGAATAAACCGACTAAAATGAAGCAAGCTGATCTTTACTGTTATTGCAGCTTGTGGTGATTATAAATGAGCAAGGAGAACTGGTGTCCAGTTTATGTAGCTATAACATAAATTGATAGTGCAGAGCTGTGTCATTTCTCTAGTTATCTTCTTGGGTGTTCTTTTGTAATCTGTGCATTTCCAGAATTGGGAACTTTGTTCAGTATCATCATAAGATGCATTCAGATAACCTCAAAGAATGAGAGAGACATTTTGACTTTCAAAGTAGTATTAAGCAGATCTTTTAAAGTGTACTAAGAAATGCTTTAAAGTCAGTACTGAAAACTTAATAAAAAGCCATTGTGTTTTATGTTTAGATCTCTGAAGGATGAATTTGGCTGAGATTTGTGACAATGCAAAGAAAGGAAGAGAATATGCACTACTTGGAAATTATGACTCATCCATGGTATATTACCAGGGGGTGATACAGCAGATTCAGAGACATTGCCAGTCAGTCAGAGACCCAGCGGTCAAAGGCAGATGGCAGCAGGTAAGAGCCCATGGAAGTGTTCAGGGGGTGGGGACAGCGGTCTGCTGCACTGGAGAGAGGTGAGCTGGAAAATCACTTTGAGATTTTGCGAATAGTTCTCTTTTGTCTGACTGCTAAAATATATTCAAAATGTACTCTGGATAGTTTTCTGTCTTTCCTAGTTAACATGTATATGTTTTTCATAATATATTGATTTGGCCAAAAAGTTTGTTCAGTTAGTGAACACATTGTTCAATAAAGGCCTTGGTGAAAATGAAAAGTATGTCTTTTAGGTTTACTTAGAACAAACTTTTTAGTCAATCAATATTTTTGAGACATTTCAAAGCCATTTAATTCAAATTGATTCTAATTGGTTTTTCCTCTTCAGTGGACTAATTGTGTATGATTACGAGTTGTAGAAATGAGGTATTTCTACTTGCCCTTTCCCCTTTCATTTTTACATGTAATTTTGACCCATTTCACAAAACTTTTCCTTTAAGAAAGTTTCCTCTTCTTTTGAAAGACTCTTTACAAATACAAAGGAATCAGTAATCTAATAAAAAACACTAATATATTTACTGTGTCTTGACTATACAATTTGATTATATAATATTAGTTAATAAAAACTTGAATTGCAATTTCCCCATTTAGTCTTAAAACTTAAAATCCTTTTAAAATTAAAAGTACAAAGTCAAGCATTTCTTTGAAGTTTCATTTATGTGCTAATGCCTTTCAAGTGTTTCTTTTAAGTTTTCCATTGGTCAGAAATTGATTGATGTTTTACTAAGTTTTCAGGGTGAATTTGGCTTATTTTCCAACTTAAGTGTTACCAAATTATGTTGAGTGAGAACAATATATTGGTTTTAACTCAAATTGAAATTTTTGAGTTCTTCTCTCTGGTGTCCTAGCCACAGACAAGAGTTGTTTACTAATCCAGCATGGAAATATTTTTGACATGTTCTTAATTGTGTTAAATAGTGACCGTTTCTATTCTAGTACTTTTATTATGTCTACTTCCATTAGGTTCTGAAATTTCATTTCTCTCAGTATAGCATATAATTGCATATATTAGGTGAATTTAAATTTTTCTTTGGTTCTGTGACTTGTTCATATGTTTTTATGTGTTACTTGAGATAAAATTAAAGGAAAGCTTCTTATGCTCTGCTTTAAAGTGTGCTTTCTGGTTAAAAAATAAGAATTATTGAAGTTAGCTTATAAATGTAATTTTCAATCTGTTATCTGCCTTAAGTTTGGGCTCAAAATTTGAAAACATAAGAATTTCCACATAGCGCTCAATAAAATTTTTTAAATATGGGAAAAATCTTGCCTTTGAGCTTAAAATAAACTTTAGCCAGGACTTGAAAGATTTTTAAACAAGGCCAAAAGAATTCAGAGTTTGATGAAGCAGAACTTAAACTGGAAATGGGTAATTCTTAGTATTATATCACTCAGGGCTTTTAGATGCCCGTGAGAGGCATGTCATATCTTGTGATAATGGGGATAGGAAATGTTGATGAATATTTTGGCTGACAAGTTTTGAGGGTGTTATTTACAAATATATTAAAAGAATTTAGCATAACATTCAGAGAAGACAATGGCACCCCACTCCAGTACTCTTGCCTGGAAAATCCCGTGGACGGAGGAGCCTGATGAGCTGCAGTCCATGGGGTCGTGAAGAGTTGGACACGACTGAGCGACTTCACTTTCACTTTTCACTTTCATGCACTGGAGAAGGAAATGGCAACCCACTCCAGTGTTCTTGCCTAGAGAATCCCAGGGATGGGGGAGCCTGGTGGGCTGCCGTCTATGGGGTCACAAGAGTCGGACACGACTGAAGCGACTTAGCAGCAGCAGCATAACATTATAGATTTCTGGGAATGGTTACTGGCTAATAACTTAGTTGCTTGTTTGAATTGTCTTAATGGTCATCACACCCTTGTGGTAGAAAGAATTTCTTTATGAAAGATAAATAACTACTTGCCTTAAGAAAAGGTATATGTCTTTTCCCAATCCAATTCCTGCCCTCCTATCTATGTTACTTTAAATAGTTCTTTGGTTTTTTGACTGTGTTTTAATGACTCATTTTGCCTACTTTGAATGGCATTAAGAAAACTAACATTCTAAAGCAGTTTGTTGTTTGCAATTTACATAAAAAGTTTGTAGCATAAGGGCTATTTTTTTTTTAAAGGTTCGGCAGGAATTATTGGAAGAATATGAACAAGTTAAAAGTATTGTCAGTACTTTGGAAAGTTTTAAAATCGACAGGCCCCCAGATTTCCCTGTGTCCTGTCAAGATGAACCGTTTAGAGATCCTGCTGTGTGGCCGCCCCCCGTACCTGCAGAACACAGGTAAGTGGAACTTCATGTTTGTTCTCCTTAGGTACTTCTTGAGTTAATTGATGTTCAGAGTGAAGAGAGTAAAGCTTTATTTGAACCAAGTATGAAAAACTCTTTGGGGCGGCATGTAAATTTAGTAGCTGTTTATAATTTTCACACATGTGTGTCTACAGGGTTTGTAGTTGATAAAGAACAGAACTATGTCATTTGTCATGTATCTTGCTTTTGAAATATTTTACTACTGTAATCATAACAGTAGAAATCCACTGCTGGTCCTAAAGTTTAGTTTAACTGATAAATTTATCAATTAAGCAAGTTCTTTTTAGATTTCATAATGTCAACATCAAAGCTTTTTTGCTTTAAAAGACTAACAACTTCAGATGAAATGGTGGACAAATTGGATCCATCTGGTTGGGCCTACAGCCGGTTTCCAGAATCTTAGTGTAGAAGGAACCTTACCTTTCCTTTAAGGTGGAAGGGTGAATCAGTAGTGTGGCAGTAAGGCTTGAAGTTTATCTCCTTGATGCTCAGCCTGTGCACTGTCTATATTAAACCTCTCTCTTCTTGTTCTTTGCTACTTTCCTGTCTTTGCAGTCTGTTCTTCGTCAAGGAACAGCCATAATCTCCATTGAAGCAATTCATATTCATTCTTCAAGTCTCAGTTAAACTGTTTTTCCTCTTTGCAGCCTTTTCTGGTTTGCCCAGGCATGACAGTGTGTTCATCCCAGTTATGCTGTATTTCTTTGTCTCTTGACAAGGGTAGGAGTTTTGCAAGGGCAAGGACCATGGCTTTATTACCTCAACACAGATAACAAATAGCAAACTCCCCTGCTCACGCAGCATTTGGCACATATTAGGCATTCTGCCAACACTGAGTAACTTCATTAATTCTACAAGTAAGGACACTGAGGCCTGGGAGACCTTGACCTGTAAGTTAGGCTAGACCAGGAGCTGAGTTTAGTTCTTTGTGGCTTTCAGTCCCTTTTTTTGTGTGTGTGAAGTCATATTGTGGTCCGAGTGTTGCATCACAGAAAATAAAATTTCCTTTTGATTAGTAGCTGTGATCATGTGTTTAGCTTGTTGATCTCTTAAAATTTTCGAAAAGCATTTAAAGAACTGTGAAAAGTAGTTAATTCATTTCTTCAGGATTTTTTCCACTGAGTTAGATAATTTTATGATTCCCATTATAAAAACACAAGATGATTCTTTTCTAAGTATTTTATTGTTTTTGATGCCAGTGTGAATGGGATAATTTTATTTCTTTTTCAGATGTTTTGTTGTTAATATATTGAGGCACAACTGATTTTTTTATGTTGCTCATATATCCTACTGAATTCATTGATTAGTTTTCAATAGTTTTCTGGTGAGCCTTTAAGGTTTCCTGTATTTAAGATCTTACCAATTACAAATAATGACGATTTTTGCTTATTCTGTTCCAGTTTGGATGCCTATTTCTTTGTCTTGCCTAATTACTCTACTACAACTTTCAGTATTATGTTGAATAAGAGTGATGAGAGTGAGGGCATCCTTGTCTTGTTCCTGATCTAAGAGGAGAAACTTGCAGTTTTTCACTGTTGAGTATAATTTAGCTGTTGTCTTACATGGCCTTTATCATGTTGAGGTATGTTCCTTCAGCTTGTTGAGGGTTTTTCTTATGAAAGGGTGTTGTATTTTGTCAAGTGCTTTTCTTCATCTGTTGAGATGATCATATGATTTTTATCTTCTATTCTGTTGATGTGAGAGATCATGCTTATTGATTTGTATGTGTTGAACCTGGCATCCCAAGGATAAATCCTACTTGGTCATGGTCTATAATCGTTTTAATGTGTTGTTGAATTTGCTTTGCTAATATTCTGTTGAGAAATTTTGCCTCTGTATTCATTGAGGATATTGATTTATAGTTTTCTTGTCATGTCCTAATCTAGCTTTGGCTTCAGGGTAATGCTGGCTTCATAAATTAAGTTTGAAGTGTTCCCTCTTCTTCAGTTTTCTGGAAGAGTTTTAGATGGATTGGCATTAATTATGTTTAAATGTTTGGTAGAATTTTCCAGTGAAGCCGTATTGTTCTAGGAGTAACTTTAAGTGTAGGAAGTACCTGTTCTTAATTGCTAGAGCACCATGATATACTGCAGAAAGCAGTGGCCACAGATAGCAACTCTAATATCTGCAGCTCAAACTGAATAAAAAGTGTGGCTGGCATTTTCCCATTGATGAACACTTTTCTGAAAACTTCTCATTAGAGAAACACCAACCCAGTTATTTCTTTTCTTTGACCTTCCTTAACTGCCTTGTAGCACAGATCTGATTTATTTTTATACTTATGTTTTAAGCCTTATTCTTAATGAAAGTGAATGGACCAGAATATGTTTCTCCAAACCTCCTTCCTCCATACTAAATTTAAAAACGTTTCCCTTGTGTGTAGCCATTGTGTATATACATATTTTCTCTGTGGTCAGAAATCCTTAATGAAAGCAAATCTAAGACTGTATATTGCCTGGCAAAAAAAAATTTCCATTTCCATATGTATCATCAACAGTGATGGAAAATCACCCAACAACACAGCAAGCTTCTATCAGTGAAGGAATGCTATTTAATACCATGAGTAATATCATAGAATTAGGAGTTTTCAACTTTAAAATCTTTATATCAGCAAATCCACAGATCCTTTACCAAGTAGTTATCAGCATAGTGATATCTAAGTATGGCAGAATGAAGTAAACTTCATTGTAGCACAGAATGTGTGCATGTGCTGATAGAATTAGGGTTAAAAGTTAGGGGAGATTGAATTTGTATAATTTTTTTCCTTTTACAATTTCATTTCTTCTACAGATCATATAAAACAAATGTAGTAAAATACCACCTAGAGCTAGTGAAAGTGAATATAGCCCTTAGATATTCTTGGTGTGGTGGGAAGACACTTGAGTCCATGAGATCTGAGTTTGAATTCTACTTCTGACACCTCCTTGATTTGTGACCTTGTACAAGTTATTTAACCTCTAAATATTTAACTTCACTCTCTGTAAAATGGGGTGTTTACCTCATGAAATTAAGAAATTCTAATGTTTAAGACAGTAACTGGCATGTAATAATTAAAATGAATCATCAACTCTGAAATAAAGTGCTACAGTGTTCTTTCATGTAAATAGTAAGAGCTAACAGAATTTTAAAAATGATACTGCCTCATTCATAAAATCCCTCAAGGAATTTTATTTCCTTCTAGTACATTCTACATAAATCCTTAGTTTTCTGAAACATTTTGAATAACTGGCAGAGAGGATGTGGTTTTTTTAGATGTCCAAGCCTCATGAAGTGGGTAATCGTCTTCAGGAAAAGGATGAGATAACTAGCTATCGGTCTCTTTGTGCTTTGCAGGCATTCTCTTATTTACACCTCCAGTGATCCTATGAAATAGCTACTTGTATTGTATACCCATATTACTGTCGCTCATTTATTGTTATAAACTCCATCTAGAGCTAAGTAAATTGAAGCTTATAGAGTTCATTTTCCCAAAGTCATCTGAACAAGAAAGTGGCAGAGCCAGGATTTGAACCCAGATCTCTTCAACTTTAGGAGTCTTGTTTATATCCACTCTGCCATGTTACTTTCCTACACATACTTGGTGATATTTGTGGGTATATTTTGACAAGTGTCTATATATCCTAATACATAATATATAATTCTGTGAAGCCCTTGATTAAATTCTTACTAGAGGGGGTAGGAGAAAAGGAAAATGAGGAATACTTAATGAAGTACTTAAAGATGCTTAAAGAAACTGAAAATGCTTAGTGAAATAAATTACGTAATTAAAAAAATTTCTCTCTGGTAATACCACACTGAAATTGCAGTGTGGGCCAGTCAGAAAATATAATTTACCTTGTTCTGTGCAAAGTGTTTCCAGGATGCATCTGATGTTTGCCGTGAGCCACTAATTCGGAAGCCTTGCTTGTGGGTCTTTTTCACACAGAGCTGCTTCTGTTACCACTGGTGGTCCCTGGTGGTAGTTTGCCGTATATTTCCAGGTTATACCTTATATGTTGTGTGTCCTCTGAGTTTAATCATGATCCTGTTTTAGATCACTAGCAGCTGCTTGGATAAATCAAAGCAGCCTTTTAAAATGAATTAGATTTATTGCCTTTGAATATGGGGGAAACTGAGCTACAAAAGTAGAATTATAATGGGAAGTACTGGCAATATTAGAATTAAACTCCAAAGAGATGGAGCTTCCAGATTATTCTTAGTGTCCCAAGTTAAAAGATATCTTGTGTTAATTACATTATTTTATAATATTTGCCATGTAAGTTTATCAAGCATAGTTTCTTTAATGAGGCTATTTAGAAATGATCTTTCCCAGTGAGACCTAAGGCCATGAAATTAAGATTTTTCTGTATAGGAGCAGTATGTGACATGGATTATATTCAACGAAGTATTTTTTTATTCAACTTCAAAAATAATTGTGTTAGGTCTTTTAAAGTGACATGTTTTGGGAGAGATGGCGGTAGCAATAGGATACCCCAGCGTGAAAAGCGTCATCTGACTTCTTCCATTCAGGTTTAAAAAGATAACTCTAACAGGCCCTCTAATGCTGTTTCACCTGGAACCAAGGGAAATGGCATAATGTGTTTCTGCATACAGATAGGTGGGAAGACTGATTTTTATCAACCTTGTGCTCTTCTGTAGAATTTCAGCCAAGAGGAAATTCTTGTTGACTTGGTATTAAAATCGTTGCTTTATGTTTCTGTGGATACCCTAATAGGTGAAGTAACTGCTCGCATATTAAAATCCCAGTTTGCACTGGAAAAAGCTCAGTCATGGCCAAGGTCGGGTACTGATACAGAGTACCCTTCCTTCTCATCCTTACGGTGTCTCACCAAGGCTCTGGGAAACTTTTCCTGGGGTTGGGAGGTGGGAGAGCAAGTTTCTGTATCAGTGCCACCACTAATGGAGTGGTCCTCCAAGTTAATTTCACTTCTACTGGCCTCAGTTTTCACCTCTTTAAACATGTATATCATGATGGGATTGTTTTGTAAAATTGCTTTGAAGTCTTAGGAAGAAAAAAACACTACTATTGATGTATCCAACATCTATGTTAGGGGCTTCCCAGGTGGCTCAGGTGGCAAAGAATCTGCCTGCAGTCTAGGCCAGGTCCAAATCCCTGAAGTAGAGCTAGTATGAGAAACAATCCAGACGCTGTGAAAGCCTCGCCTAGGGTGCTGGCCCCTGTCGTATGCCAGGTGTTCTGCTGGGTGTCATTCCTTCTGTAGGGGTGTGGCGGGGTGCAGCCTTCTTGAGCTTGCAGTCTTGTAAAGTGGCGTGAGAGCCGTTAGTGAGCTAGGATTGGCTGGATATGGTGATTAATGAGCTTTAGAGAATGAGAGAAAAATTAGATAATTAAACATCTAGACAAAGCTGTTGAATAGGAATTGAAAGTGAGAGCCAGAGTTTAAGAGTGATTGGGATTAGTAGTTAGTTACTTGGGAATCATCAGCAAGTAAGGCATTTTAAGAAAGAAATTTTAAGGTCATTCTTCATATGGTAGAATAGGTTATTGCCTAATATGATGGGCAGGTTGAGATTATACTCACTTCTAAACATTCTGGAGTCTTAGTCTCTTCCAGAATTCTGTTTCTGGAGTATGGAGTATACAGACTGTGGTAGAATGTAGCTAGCAGTGCTGATTAACTATGATAACTGACATTTATTGAGTTTTTAACTGTGAACCAGATACTGTGCTGATAAACTCTCTACATGGTTTATTTCTTAATCTTCAACATCCACCCTCTAAAATAGGTACTATTAATATCATCCCCCCCCTTTTTTTTTTTAGAAGAAATTGAAGTTTGAAGATTCTAAGCAACTTTCATCAAATGCTGCATGTAGGTTAAGTAAGATAAGGATTGAGAATTGGATTGGATTTAGCAGCGTGGAGCTCATTGGTGACCCTGATGAGTGATTTTGGTGGAATGGAGGGTGGGTTCAGAGAATGGAAGAGAGGAATTGGAATCAATGAGTACTTGCAGTTCTTTCAACAAGTGTTGTTGAGCACAGAAATTGAGTAGTAGTTGGGGAAGACATGGAATCAGAATTTGTTGTTTAGAGATGTTTGTGTGCTGATGTGAGTGCCGCAACAGGAAGGGGCAGAGTGATGGTGCAGGGGAGAAAGGGTTCCGTGCTGGAGCAGTGCCCCCACGTAGGCCAGAGGAGACGGGGTCCCGTGTGCGGGATCAGCTGATCAGAGTAGCTGCAGGGAAGACAGTCAGTTACCAAGAGAAGCAGCAAGATTGTCCGAGAGCCAGTGCAGGGGTGCAGGTGTTTTCCAGGGTCTAAATTCTCAGCTGAAGGGTCCCAAGAGTGGGACTTCCATTCCAACTGGCTACTCTGTTTCTTTTATGTGAGCTTTCTAGGGAGCATTTGTCTAATTTTGTAGGACTCAGTGGTCACTCATTTGAAATTTTATTTTGGCATTCGAGGTGTTTATTACAATTAGTGCCTAAAAACATGGTATTTCTATCTTTTTTTTTTATGTTACAGAAAGGACAACTGAAAGATAGAAATTTTAATTCATTAGCGATATTCTAAGGAGTGGGAACAAGATAGTGGTGAGTCAGACTGAAATCATGTTCATTTTGTTTCTTCTTTCTTGAAACAAGTTTTCGCCCTGCTGCACTCTAATTACCTGTCTTCTTCCCTCTTGGTTCCTTTGGCAACTGCTGTGATGCATACACTGCCTCTGTTGCCTTTCACTGCTTCTTGTTCTTACGAAGTAGGGATCCTGGATCTCTGTTCATTGCAGGATTGGGACTGAATTCTTAAAAGACAGCTTCCAAATTTAAAATGGAATGCCGAGCTCTCAAGAGTTACGGTGTTTAACAGGTGATTGTGTTCACCAGCTCTTTTCTCGGGAGTGCTCCTCTGCTGTGGGCTTCTCTGGCACTGCTCTCTTCCCTTTCCCTTCTTGTCCCCCTCTCCCCGGCCCCCGGGACTGTGGCCTTTTCTCCTCTTACGTCCTGCTCTTGTCATTCCCTGCTGCTGTCCTGTGCTCTTCCTGTGTTCGCTTCAGCTCCAGGCTGTTCTCACCCTGCTTTGCAGATGAGATGTTAGTGGTGGCGGGATTTTTGTCTGCTGGCTTGCATGAGCAGTCTAACTGTTGTTTGTACTGATAAAGATACCTTCTGTTTTCTCTCTCATTGTTTTTATGATTTTATTTTGTCTTGGTGTTAAGTAGTCTCACTACAGATTATCTAAGTGTGGATTTATTTTTATTTAACACGACTTAAGACTTAAACGCTTCTTTTGTTTCAGATTCTTTTTTATGCTTTTAGCCATTTTATAGTTCATAACTAATAGTTCTGTTGTTAGAAGTTATTTGGCGCCTTATCTTTTTTGTTATTTCTGATGGCTCTTGTTTGTGGTCAAGTTGAGTGTCCCTTCGAAATTTGAGCCCTTCTGAGGAGTGGCTTATTTAGAGGAATGTCGCTTCTTGGAGGGTCTGTATTGGCCCCAGCCAGCTGCCTTGGGGATGTCACCTGCCTGGACCACTTTTAGGTAAATTTCTTGGCTTACGTGAGTGTGGAGCTAAATCACAAATCACATGTGTGCAGACCCCTGGTCACTGTTTCTAGGGGAGACTTGCGCTTACTCTGCACATAGAGAGCATAAGCTGGGACGGACAGACGTACTTCTTTCTTCCACGTGCATGTCTAACTGTGTCCTGTGAGAGTCCTGGCTTCACGCTCTGGTCTCCGGTCATCTTCGACAGTGTGGCCTCAGGCCTCACTATGTGCTCGTTAAAGCCTCAAGCCCTGAGCTGGCAGAGACCTGGGAACTTCAAGAACCACAATGCCATTAGCTATATTTTATTTATCTTTTGGCTATTTTCTATTTGTCTTTATCTTCTGGTAAGATCACCTATGTATAAAGAGGGTATTTGTTACATTTTATTCAGAATTGCTATCTTTTTTTTTTTTAAATGTTACAGGAAAAAACAACTAAAAGAAAATTCAAGTCATTAGAAATAAACTATATCTATATACTTATCTTAAGTTCTTGAGGGCCTTACCCTCCAGTTTATTGTTTTTGAGGACTCTTATTTATAGTTTAGTTGGGAACTCTTCTTCAGCAAGGCTTTAGTTGTAGGATTTATATGTGGATAGAAAAGGGATGTCCAATACAATACATAAAATATGTATATATTTTTAGCTAAACTATAAGCTTCTTGAGTGCAGTGATTATTCATATTTTTTTGTATTCCCATTCCCATATTTTGCAAATCAGTAGAATAATTTTAGAACTTGACTATAAGATAGACAAAGAACTGTGAGACATTTAAAATTCAACTGATAATATTTTAATATAATCCGTAAAAGTTGTGTAGATTCCTGTGGTCTGTTTCTATACACTGTTTTTATATTCTGAAACAGTGCTGTTGTCATCTAGTTTTAAGGTCTTTAGAGTTAGGCAGAAGAAAGGTATTTTAAGTATTTTAAGTTCAAAGTTCTTTAGAGTTAAATAGAAAAGGCAAGGGCCAATCTTTAGACCCAAAGAAAAGCAAAGTAAAATTAATAAATTATCACCCTGCCTGGGAGTGGTGGCATCCTACCATTAGACTAAATAATCAGTGATGTTATCATCCCCTTTCCCACGCTATCTTAGAAGTGATAGAATGACTGGCTTAGCAACTTTTTGAATGAGGCTTAGTGCCTCCCATCAGAGTCTCTGACAAGAATTTAGTCACTGTCCTTGCTGAAATTCCTAGTTGTGGGTGACATCAAAATGCTAAGAGGACAGCCCCTATGATAGTTAAATGGGATTGTATAATATTTGGTGTGAGAAATGTGTCTGCAGCCCCAGATCGCATACATTTTAAGTTTCTGGCTAAATGTCATCTGGGTTAACTCGGACGGTAATTATCTTCTGTATCGGGTAAGTATCTTTAAATTCCAGTGCCATTAGAATGAACAAAAAAAATGTCTTAAGAGAATCAAAATTGTAATAGTATTTTTTTTGTTAAGAGATATGTACATGTTTATTATTTTCATGTACTTGTAATATAAGAAAATATGGCTATTGAGAGTGATAAGCATGCAAATCCAATCAGGTGTATTATGGAATAATTTAGATCTGTGATTTTTACATAAAAATTTTTGTTAAGTACTTTGGGGGAATGTTTAGGAGAATTTGAGGCTTACCTCATTTCATTTGCAAGTTTAAGTTACTAAGTTTATGAAACTATGTATATATAAGCTACGCTTTGTTGAGAAACATAATTGAAGAGCTAAGAAGATTGTGAAATATATTTATAATCGTAGGTTAAAATATTTAGTGGCATTTAATTAGCTAGGTTTTAAATGGCATCAAGTATTATTCAGAAGCCTCTTAAAAGTGACTTCTAAAATCTGCTGCTTTTATGCATAGAAGAAATTTGTAAACAAATCCACAAACTTTAAGGACTAACTGAATTTTTTATATTTTTAACTTTAATAAGGTGAATATTAAAAAAAATCAAAGTAGACCTCTGAAGAGATTTTCCTCCTTGAGGACACAGAACTACTCATATCAGCATGGCTGGCAGTTCTCCTTGAGTTCTGAATGGGATTGATTTGCTCGTTAGATAGTGAGGAAAAACTTAACCCAATATACAAAAGCCTTTTATATTATGTAGTGTAGTGTCTTGCATTCATCAAAAGTTCAGGTATTTGTTTTTATCTCCAGACAGTATCTGGCTTTTCTTGGAATCCTACTGTCTGTGTTCTTGTAGCTTACTTTTTCACCCAGCATTATGGTCCTGAGATTGATCTATTGTTACTGCACATGGCTGTGATTTATGTTCACGTATATATAGTATCCCATTATTGTGTATAATGATTCATGCATCTGTTCTGATTCTGGACCTTTGGGTTATTTCATGGTATTTACCAATCAGCAGTGCCACCACTCCCAGACAGGCACATTTACATACAACATTGATGATTAATTTTGCTTAGAAAGGAAGAATTGACTTTTGAAGGAAATCAGGGTTGTTTGCACATGATAGAATAAGGTACTCTTCTTCCCATTCCTACAAGGAGATATCCTCCCACGGGAGAGCTGAGCTCCGAGTAGACAAGCCGCTTGTTTCTCTGCAGATTGCCAATGCTTCTCTGATTTGAAATGCTGTAAGCTAGGAGGGTGTCAGCTTAGGTTAGACTGTTGGGGCAGAGGTTGATGACGCTGTGGCAGGTGGGGGTTGAGTCGCTCAGTCGTGTCTGTCTGACTGTGACCTCACGGACTGTAGCCTACCAGGCTCCTCTGTCCTTTGGATTCTCCAGGCAAGAATACTGGAATGGGTTGTCATTTCCTTCTCGAGGGGATCTTCCCAACCCAGGGATCAAACCCGTGTCTCCTGTATCTTCTGCACTGGCAAGTGGGTTTATTACCACTGAGCCACCAGGGAAGCTCTGATGATGCAGTGCAGCCCTACTAGGAATAAAGTCTTTTTAAAAAAAGAGACCGGTGAAACCAGCCTTGAGACTTCCTGTTTAAGCCTGGAAGCTGTCACTGAGTCCTTAAATTGAAGCATGACATTGTGCAGTGATGCACTAGTGGAGGAATAAGTACAGACAGTCAAGGATGTCCTTTGGGAAGCTGACAGAGTCTGTTTCAGATGTAATACCAAACTGCAGTGAGACGGACCTGAAGACCCGCAGAACACAGGCAGGCTTTCTGTGCCACTCTGGACTGGCCACCAGTGGCGGGTCTGGCCTCTGAGCAGTTTCATGCAGGCCAGGAATAGGCTCGTCAGAATATTGAGCGGCAGGACAGGGTCGGCAGTAGCACTCTTGGAGTGCCGCCTGTGTATGAGCTTGGAAATAATTCCTCTCGCAGCACAGCTTTACTGACCTGGATGTGTGTGCAAAATGGACTACAGCAGGACTCCTCCAAGACTGCTAAATAGCTGGCCGAGGTGGGAAGGCACAAGCTGAGGAGGCAGAAGAGCTGTTTGAGGATTCACTGCAGTTCTCCTCTCCTCACGGAGGCCTAGCAGGGCCAGCCCAGCAGCCGCGCAGCAGCCCGTTGCGCAGCTGTAAAGGACGGGCTTGCTGTTTGCCAGCGAAAGCCTCAGGCCGGCTGTGCCTCGGAAGAGCAGGACCACAAACAATGACAGACGACTTAAATAGCAGGCGCAGCTGCTGACAGAAGGCAAACACACATCAAGTGTGTTCTGCATAAGGAGGTTGTTGGTTGCATTTGATTGTCTTTGGCCACGAATCTGATTCAGGAGAGATATTTATATATATGCAGATATGCATTTACTGTTATGTATATATGTATTTACCATTTTATATATATTTACTGTTTTTTATATATATGTAGAGTAATAATGTTCTGCTCACCTACTTGACACCTCTTCATCAAAAAGGAAGTTCAGTCAAAAAACAATGGTTGCAATGAAATACTAGGAACAGAGCAGTGTAGCATTTTTCTTATTTTTATTCTTTGCCAGTCTCATCACATTTTCTTTTATCTTACTGGCAGTCAGAATACTTAAAAGACTAGTAATGTGCTAGAACCAAAAACATAATAATGCCTTTAAATTTGAAAATGTCGTATAACCATTTCACTATACATGTTTTTGAGTTCCTTTCCTGTGGATTTTTTTTCCCCACAAGATTGCTCTTTCATCTTTGTCTTCTCTGAGGGCCTAGCACAGTAGAGGCTATCTGCCTCCTAATGGGTGTCTGGGTGTTCAGTACATAATTGTTTAATTGGATTGAATTCCAAGGACTCCAGTGTCAGTGTGTGGTAACCCAGTAGGTAGACACACATTTTCCACCAGGCTCTCTCATCCGTAACAGTTTTCATGCGGTGGTCTGATTCCAGTGGTTTGAAGATGATACAGTATGTTACCCATTTTTCACCTTGAGTTTGCAGCCTTCCTGGCTTGTCATCCATTTTCCTGGGTTTATTGAGTTGTACACATGTGAGCCTTCCCTGATATCAGAGAGAGAAACTTCATGATGAGTTAGATGAATTAAAAGCAAGAAGCTGGAAAAGAGATAATGATAGATTTGGCATGTGGGTGGAAAAAGGGATATACATACGGAATGTGAAGGGCTGCAAATACAGGTGGAACTGTAGAGAGAGTAAAGGTAGAAAACAGAGGCAGAGACAGCTCAGGAAATTAGACACAAAGTGACGGCGTCTGGGCCAGCACCCAAAGAGGGGCAAGTAGATACTGTGCTGAGGAGCCCTCCGACTTTACTATTTGAAGAAGACACATTTCACATGACATGAGACAAAGTGTGCTACTTTGTCAGCATAGTTATATGTTTATAAAAATTCTTTTTTAAAATTGCCGTGTAATTGACATGGTACATTAGTTTCAAGTGTACAGCGTCATGATTCAATATCTGTGTGTATTGTGAAATGGTCTCCACTATAAATAGAATTAACATCTTTTGCCGCATGTAGTTATCAGAATTCTTGATTCACGTTTGGGGGCCTGTATAATTTGAATGATTCTTGATTTTTGACACCTTCAAAGCATGAATTTTAGATACACCTAAATTAAGATTTCATTAAGCCTTGCTATTTGTAATTTGATGAATAAAATGCTGGTTTTTCCAATACAGAAGCAGAGAAAATAATTTTGGTTGTAAAGGATAAACTGGTAAGCTACGCAGATAGACATATTTTCAGTTCTTATCTTTTCAGCTCTTAATACGTTTTTTAAAAAGTTACTTGTTTGGTTTAGGACAGTAATGAATAAGGAACTGATACTCTATTACACTATTAAGATTATAAGATGGGAGTAGTCTGTATTGCCCTCTGTTGGTGATTAATTGTTACTCTGACAAAGTAATTGCTGTTATATGTATCATTTATATCTATTTGATATTTGTATCAACCAGGATTTTTTACAGAAAAGTACTTTCAAAAAGTGACCTAATAGTTGTAACCATGAATTGGCAAAAGGGGAAAAACTGACTTTGTGGGCTAATTGATTTAATAGTTTTATTAACTGAGGTAGTATTGAAGTACTTTTGCCTTTTTTTTTGGTTAGAGCTCCACCTCAGATAAGGCGTCCCAATCGAGAAGTAAGACCTCTGAGGAAAGAGATGCCAGGAGGCGGCGCTCGGGGACCCGTAGGCCGAGCACATCCCATATCTAAGAGCGAGAAGCCCTCCACCAGCAGGGACAAGGACTGCAGAGCCAGGGGGAGAGATGACAAGGCAAGCCTCCCTCTTCCTGACTCATTCACTTTAAGCCCATGACCTTTGGTGCATATTGTAATTTTTGTAGGCTTGGTTTTAACATGGAAGAGATATAAAAAAGAACTCTGAATCAAAAACTTATGCAGTCTTTGCATTTTGAAGGCCATTCTGCAATGCCAGTAAACTCACAGATGTATTAAATAAACACACACACAAATTTATCTGTACAAATCTTAAGTAAAATGGAGTTTTTGTAGAAATATTCAAAATAAAGTTTTAAAACTTAAAAAAATATTTTAGCTAGTATTCTGAAGTAAAATGAACAATAAATGAAACATAACTGTAGGGGAAAGATTTATAAGGAAATAGATGTATATATAGTCTTCACAGAATAAGACAGTGGATACAGTTTATTACTGATACAGATTTTTAAAACTTAGATTTATCTGTAAATTTTTGAGTAGATTTTTTTTCTTTCATGAGAAAATTTCCTTCAGTATATACATTTATCTGGGAAATCGATTGGTGAATAAGCATAATCCTGGGTAGAGATTCTGTGCTGTGCTTCAGTTTAGTCGCTCAGTCGTGTCCAACTCTGTGACCTCATGGACTGCAGCACGCCAGGCTTCCCTGTCCATCACCAACTCCTGGAGCTTGTTCAGACTCATGTCCATTGAGTCAGTGATGCCATCCAACCGTCTCATCTTCTGTCATCCTGTTCACCTCCTGCCTTCAGTCTTTCTCAGCAGCAGGGTCTTTTCCAGTGAGTCAGTTCTTCACATCAGGTTGCCAAAGTATTGGAGCTTCAGTTTCAGCATCAGTCCTTTCAATGAATATTCAGGACTGGTTTCCTTTAGGATTGACTGGTTTTATATCCTTGCAGTCTAAGGGACTTTCAAGAGTCTTCTCCAACACCACAGTTCAAAAACATCAATTCTTTGGTGCTCAGCTTTCTTTATGATCCAACTATCACATCCATACACGACTGTTGGAAAAACCATAGCTTTGACTAGACCGACCTTTGTTGGTAAAGTAATGTCTTTGATTTTTAATATGCTGCCTATGTTTGTCATAGCTTTTCTTCCAAGGAGCAAACGTCTTTTAATTTCATGGCTGCAGTCATCATCTGCAGTGATTTTGGAGCCCAAGAAAATAAAGTCCGTCACTGTTTCCATTGTTTCCCCATATATTTGCCATGAAGTGATGGGACTGAATGCCATGATCTTAGTTTTTTGAATGTTGAGTTTTAAGCCAGCTTTGCACTCCCCACTTTCACTTTCATCAAGAGGCTCTTTAATTGCTCTTTGCTTTCTGCAATAAGGGTGATGTCAGCTGTGTAACTGAGGTTATTGGTATTTCTGCTGGCAATCTTGATTCCAGCTTGTGCTTCATCCAGCCTGGCATTTTGCATGATGTACTCTGCATATAAGTTAAATAAGCAGGATGACAGTGTATAGCCTTGACATATTCTTTTCCCAATTTGGAACCAGTCTGTTGTTCCATGTCTGGTTCTAGTGGTTGCTTCTTGACCCGCATACAGATTTCTCATGAGGCAGATAATGTGGTCTGATATTCCTGTCTCTCTAAGAATTTTCCACAATTTGTCATGGTCCACACAGACAAAGGTTTTACCATAGTCAATAAAGCAGAAGTAGATGTTTTTCTGGAACTCTCTTGCTTTTTCTGTGATCCAGTGGATGCTGGCAATTTGATCTCTGGTTCCTCTGCCTTTTCTAAATCCAGCTTGAACATCTGGAAGTTCTCAGTTCATGTACTGTTGAAGCCTAGCTTGGAGAATTTTCATTACTTTGCTAGCGTGTGATGAGTACAATTGTGTGGTAGTTTGAACATTCTTTAGCATTGCCTTTCTTTGGGATTGGAATGAAAACTGACCTTTTCCAGTCCTGTGGCCACTTCTGAGTTTTCCAAATTTACTGGCATGTTGAGTGCAGCACTTTCACAGCATCATCTTTTAGGATTTGAAATAGCTCGACTGGAATTCCATCACCTCCACTAGCTTTGTTCATAGTGATGCTTCCTAAGGCCCCCTTGACTTGACACTCCAGGATGTCTGACTCTAGGTGAGTGATCACACCATTGTGGTTATATGGTAATTGATTTAAGTAATTGATGGAATTACTTAGTAGCAAATGGCCATTTTTTGAATATTTTCATTCTCATGCTTGAGTCTAGGAATGTCTGATATGGAGAGATATAAACTGGATTGAAGTATTCTTTTGAGAAATGTGGATCGGTAGTTATACAAATAAACAATGACCTAAAAAAAATCTCTTTATTGAAGAAAAGTATATTATATTATACTATATTATACTATAATATACTATATTATACTATACTATACCATACTATACTACTATACTATATTATAGTATATTATAGTATATTATAAGGGTAATATTTGATGAATGATGATCATCTAACTAGTAATGTACTGGTAAATGTCTAATAACTAGATTTTTTGAAAAAAAAAGTTGTATGTATTCAAGTATGCATACATATTCACATAAATTATAAATCTCATAATAAAGGATGTACAACATATAATTTACAAATAATAAAATATGTAAGAATTTATTGTAAACTTTTATAGGGCCCATGGACCCCCATGAAATGCCTCTGCTGCTTTTTGCTTAACTCTTGCACCTGTAGGTACCTATGGTTGTAGTTGACAGATGGTTAGGAATGTAGTTCTGACGGGATTTGGTTGATACTTTGTTTTTATTAGTGAGTCAGTTGAAAATGAAACAACAGAAACATATGTCAGAACTTCTCTCCTCTATCAATCATCTGAACAACTTTGATGAATCATATCATGGTTTTCAAATACTGAAAACTTATTTCCTTAATTGTTTGTGCTATTTACATTGTAAGAACTATAGAAATGACACACGCTTTAGTTTAATATTTCCCCCATTAGTTTAAGACTAGACAGTTAACAGAACAAGAAATCAGGTCCCCATTTTGTAATAATTGCTGGTTTCTGTGGTATAAACACTTCCACTATGACTGGATCCAGGCTGCCAATACGAGATCACTGAACTCAGAGTTGACATGAGTAGCAGCCTACCATTCTGCAGTGTAGACGCGGTACAGTACATAGGTGATAGTTCAATAGTTGGCAGTGAGGAGTTTGGAGTAATTCTTCTGTTTTTAATATAATTTATATTAAGTTTGTATGATTTTTACCAATGGCTGTTTTTCACAGTTGGCTTGAAAAATTCCTGAAAATTTAATAACTGGCTCTTACAAACCAGTAAGAGTCAGCTTAGACTGATTGCATGCAACCTCTGTAACTACTGTGTAATCCGTTTAACTATTGCTCAGGGGTCAAAAATAGAGCCTTGAGCTCCTCAGAAGCCATACTCATGATCCCTTCTGATCTCTGCCACTTACTGCTTTCCCAGAGAGAACCACTCTTCTGGTTGCAGTTAATCTAGCAGGTTAACCGAAACCACAGCTATTCACTCATATTTGATATTTCCTATTTTAATTGATCTGTTTGTCAAGAAGGATAGTTGTCACCCATTTTGTTGGTCTCCCAGTATCACCCAAATAAATTATTAGTTTTAGTTTCCTAGTTTTGCTTTTTAGTCACCTCACCATTTTGAGTTGAAAAAGATCTAGAATCTTCTTTGGAGTACTTACTTTGTATTCAGGTCTCATGTGTACTATTGAGAAACTTTGGGTGGGAGGGCAAGTGGTTTGACTGACTTTCTACCCACATATCTTCTTCTGTGAATTGAGAGCCTTGACTTTGCTGCTACAGGCTTTTATTTCCCTGTCTCTCCTTCTTTCTCCAGCCCACCATTTTCCCACATAGCAACTACAAGGGTCATTTTAACATGAAATCAGATTCTGTCATTGCCCTTCTTTAGTCAGTCAGTCAGTTCAGTTGTTCAGTCGTGTCCGACTCTTTGCGAACCCATGAATCGCAGCACACCAGGCCTCCCTGTCCGTCACCAACTCCCAGAGTTCACGCAAACTCACGTCCATCGAGTCGGGGATGCCATCCAGCCATCTCATCCTCTGTCCTCCCCTTCTCCTCCTGCCCCCAATCCCTCCCAGCCCTTGTTAGCAAGTTTCAAAAATTTCCCCATTTACTTAGAATAATAAAACCTAAACAGCTCCCCATGGCCTAGAGGGCCCAGTGTGCTGACTTCTGACCATCTTTCCAACCTATTCTTATTTTTTAAAAATACTTTATTTTTATTTTTTTGGCGACACTGCACAGCATTCAGGATCTTAGTTCCCCAACCAGGGATCAAACATGTACCCCCTTCAGTGGAATCTAGGAGTCTTAACTAGTGGACTGCCAGGGGAGTCCCCCTCCAGCCTATTCTTTTTGCTCAGTACCTTTTAACTATACTGACCACTCGTTTTTTTTCATAGCACTTCACAGTTTATGTGTGTTTGGCATTTACTTGTTAACTTTCTGCCAGTAATCTATCAGATAATCTTATTTTCATGCACTGATCTTACACTGAAGGCACAGTAGAATGTCTTGGACATAGATAGTCGTATATTTATTTTTCTTAAAATCCTATGCTTCCTGTTGCTTCCAGACAAGTGTACACCTTTTACTTTCCCTTGATAGTGTTTATTAAATCCTCCCCACCACTTGGATATTCATATTAAAATGACTCTCTGCCTATATTTTTAAATATTTTTTTTGGTAAGTCTCAAGTTACAATGTCATATCAAAGCTTGTTAAATCCCAGATATATCAGTTTCTGTTTCATTCTCTGGTTGATTTATTTTTAGAAGAGTTTTAAAAACAATTACAGAGTGTTTGCAGTGATATGTTTGAGTGTGACTAGCCTTGGCCCATCTTTATTATAAAATATGTTCTAGGCTGAGCTAATTTTAAATTTGTTGACATTATCTTTGTTGTGTAAGCATGCCAGAAATTTACTCCTTTTAAGTGTCAATATTGGGATCCATCATCTGAAGTATAAGAATCTTCCTAAAAATTCAGTTTCATATCATGCTAACCAGAGACAGTAAATTATTCATTTTGGAGTCAAGCTACCAGAGTACTGTTTTGTCATTTACCCAGTGACTTAAAGAACTGGAGCGTCTGCCCACAGGGAGCCATTTAGCTCTCTCTGCACTTAGGATTTCTAGTTTATGGTTTATCTCAGATGGAGTGTGGTAGGCGAGGTTCATCCTGTTCTCTCTCTTCAGATTGAAGCTCAGGAAATGGATTAGTGTTTGGACCATTTTTCCTTCATTTTTGCCTTAACAGTAACTGTGGGGCTGAAGCTCCAGGGAGGTGCTTGGCTCTGTCTGCTAAAGTAGTTCTAGTGGTTGAACTGTCTCTGGCAGCTGAGCACATCTCATTTAAAGCTCTTCAGAGCTGAGTAAATGTTGGCAGAACCCCATAGAAACCATAGCATGTAATTCTTTTTTTTTTTTTTTCAAGCTAGTGTGTTATTAAATAAAGAATTTGGGGTAAAGTATATTGCTTTAATGACCCTAATGATACTATTTTAAAAGGTCCTTTTATCTTTGTCATTATAGTGACTTTATGATGTGGTCCAAGGACCTTACTAGGAAGAAATGCTGAACCCTGAGTGGGTACTTACACTGAGTGGGAAAAAGTTTTGTAAGCTGCAGTTCAGCGTCCCGTCTCTCCTCATCTGCAGCCTCTTAGATGCTTAGGAGAATGTAATAGTTCTGCCATGTGTAACCTACTCTCTTTTTTTTTAATGACATGTATTTGATATATAATATAGTGTTTCAGGTGTATGGAGCAGTGATTCAGGTATAGATATTTATTTATATATATATATTTTCAGATTCTTTTTCCTTATAGGTTACTATAAAATACTGAGTATTGTTCTCTGTGCTAGTAGGTCCTTGTTGGTTGCCTATTTTATATATAGTAGTGTGTATATGTTAACCACATCTTCCTGATTTATCCCCCTTTAACCTGCTTTTAAGCTTTAAAATGACCCAGGCAGGCATGAGGTGGTCTGATGTTGTGAAAAGGCATGAGTTTGGGGAGTCAGGAAAATCTGAGTTAAAATGTATACTCAGACGTTTAGTAACTATGAACTTAATTAACTTTCTGAGCCCCAGTTCCTTACCTGTAAAAACAAGGTAATAATACAACCTTACCTTTAGGGTTGTTGTATTAAACAAGATAATATATTTGAGATTTCTTGCTGTTCTGTAGGTTTTCAGTAAGTTGGTTTTTTCTTCCTCTGTATTAATGCTTGAAATATTTTCTAGTAGTGGCAGAAATCCCTAGCAACCCCAAGTTTAGAGATATCAAGCTTGTTTAGTCTTAATGTGCACCTGTCCCCTCAAGGATGTAAATTTGAAGTATCTTCTAAGGTTGGCCAGTTCATCTATTGCTGATGAATTAAAACGGGGAGGATGGCCTTGGGGGTAATTAGAAAACACTATTAAAAAAAAAATAAGCCATTTAAAATAGTTCCACTGCAGTATTTTGAAAGTTTAATGATGTTAATTAAAACTATCTTGTTATTGATGTTTTTTTTACACCTGTCCCCAGGGAAGGAAAAATATGCAAGATGGTACAAGTGATGGTGAAATTCCAAAATTTGATGGTGCCGCATATGATAAGGACCTGGTAGAAGCCCTTGAGAGAGACATCGTCTCCAGGAACCCAAGTGTTCACTGGTGAGTCTGTTATATTCTTGAATCACAGCTGCGGAGAAGGCTGTAGTTTGGCTTGGTGTGTCTTGTCTTGCTATCCATTCACCTCCTGATTATGACTTCACCCATAATATGAGTGTGTAGACTTGGCAGAACAATTGTTCTTTCAGAATACAGCCAAGACATTTTCATGTTAATTCGATGTTGACGTAACCAACAAAGGTTGTTAATTGAATAATGTCCTGATTTATAACTGTAGTATGTTTTCACTGATGATTTTAGACAGTAAAAAATTAGAATACTGTTCTTCCTATAAGAATAATTTCCTAAGTGAAAAACAATTCAAAGAGCTGCTTTTGACCATAAATCAAAGGTGACCCCGAATAAGCATTAAACGTGGCTGTTCTTCCAAAGGGATGACATAGCAGATCTGGAAGAAGCTAAGAAGTTGCTGAGGGAAGCTGTTGTCCTTCCCATGTGGATGCCTGACTTTTTCAAAGGGATTAGAAGGCCGTGGAAGGTGAGAATTTATTAAAATAATATAGGCATAAACTGCAGCTTGCAGGATAAAGAAAGCCAGCGTTGTAGTTTCCTTATGCATTTATTAACATGGTCTGTAAAGGTTGAGGGAGGCTGGTGTATACCTCAGGCACCTGGATAAGGATTTGTGGTTGAGATGCTGCCTGTGCCTGGCAGAAGAGGGGTTGGGAGTGTTGATGCTATCATCTTTAAAGTCACTTTCCTCAGGGGTGCTGAGCTGGAGACAAGTTTTGAGAATTTTCCAGGTGTCTGTTTCTGTAATGGAAAGTTAGCAAGCAAATTAAATAGTAGTAGTACATAGTCATAGAATAAGTGTTTCATCAAATAAATATCTTTTTAAAAGCTGATCTGTTTTCTCAGTAATTAATTATTTTGATCACTTCATCTAGGCCAGGTATAAATTCTGAGAGGTAATGAGGATGTTTAGATCTTTCTAGCTTGCCCTGTGCTTTATAGTCTAAAGCCTGCCCAGGACTCGTGCCTCCTAAGTTCAGTGCTTTCATTCCAGTGTTTTAAAAAAGCCCTTCCAACAGCTGCTGCTGGAACTGTTTTTGGTCTTAGCCATAGGCAGAGTCTTGCTTTGCTCTGACTGGCAGAATGAAATAAAAGCGTGGTCTTACTTTGCCCCTTCTAGATTAGCTGGAAGGGCTTTTATGTTCTCAATACCTCCTCCTTGTTTGTGCCCAAAAGGAGAAAGGAGGAGAAATTGTGTGTTTATATCATGGTATTTTGATTGCCTCTCACAACTTAAAAGCTTCTATAGACTGTTTGTTTTCAGTTTAGTTCAGTTGCTCAGTCGTGTCCGACTCCTTGCAACCCCATGGATTGCAGCACACCAGGCCTCCGTCTCCATTGCCAGCTCCCGGAGTTTACTCAAGCTCATGTCCATTGAGTCGGTGATGCCATCCAACCATCTCATCCTCGGTCGTCCCCCTCTCCTCCTGCCTTTAGTCTTTCCCAGCATCAGGGTCTTTTCCGGTGAGTCAGCTTTTTGCATCAGGTGGCCAAAGTATTGGAGTTTCAGCTTCAGCATCAGTCCTTCCAATGAATATTCAGGACTGATCTCCTTTAGGATAGACTGGTTGGATCTCCTTGCAGTCCAAGGGACTCTCAAGAGTCTTCTCCAGCACCACAGTTCAAAAGCATCAATTCTTCGGCGCTTAGCTTTCTTTATAGTTCAACTCTCACATCCATACTACTGGAAATCCCAGAGCTTTGACTAGACAGACCTTTGTTGGCAAAGTAATGTCTGTGTTTTTAATATGCTGTCTAGCTTGGTCATAATTTTCCTTCTAGGGAGTAAAGCGTCTTTTAATTTCATGGCTGCAATCACCATCTGCAGTGATTTTGGAGCTCAAAAAAATAAAGTCAGCCACTGTTTCCCCATCTATTTGCCATGAAGTGATGGAACCGAATGCCATGATCTTAGTTTTCTGAATGTTGAGCTTTAAGCCAACTTTTTCACTCTCCTCTTTCACTCTCCTCAAGAGGCTGTTTAGTTCTTTTTCACTTTCTGCCATAGGGTGGTGTCATCTGCATATCCAAGGTTATTGATATTTCTCCTGGCAATCTTGATTCCAGCTTGTGCTTGTAATATCTATTTGTTATAGACATCTATCTATTTGTTTTAGATATAGATGTCTATTTGTTACAGATATTACTAATTTAGGGAACATAGTACCATAAATTTCCCCCTTTATAATAACTTTAAAAACAATGTTTAAAAGAAATAATAAGGCCTTCATAAAATAGGTATTTAAAGGGGTTTTAAAACACCTGGAATGGTAGGTGTATCCTCCCTAGCATGACAAGTCCTGTGTCCTAGAACCAGCCTGGGGAGGAATAGTTTCAGGGAGAAGGGAATGAACGGGTATTGGCATCAAAGGTCAGAGGGAGAAGAGAAGCTGTGAGTTAAACAGTGGCCATTGGGTTAGTCAGAGAGGTATCTTTAGTGAAGCAGTGGAGGCAGAAGTCAGATTGTAGCTCATGAAGAAACAATAAGCGTAAAACATTGCTTTAAGAAGCTTGGCCAGGAAGGGAAAGGGAGAGGCAGATAGTCATTAGAGGATCTGTAGGGTCAAGTGAAGGCTTTCATTTTTCAAATAAACAGGAGAGGAGATACAGGAAAGAGAGGAGGCAGTTGACGGAGTAGCGTCACGAGGAGGTGACGTGTTTGAATGCTGTCCTGTATCTGTGAGCTGTGTCTGTGCACAGATGCTGCCGCTGGAGATCATCTGGTTGTGGCCGTGTTAGTGACATTATGAGAACTGAGAGGGCATTAAGAGGACAGTGGAAAGAGAAACAGAGCCTTTTTTGTAGCTGTGCCTGTACCATTAGTTGTCTTTACAGTTTTTGAAATATTAGTCTCACATATAGTTAAAGGTTTCTTGCAAAGCAAAAAAAATTTTTTTATAAAGCTAGTGTTTTCAATCCTACTGATCCCTTGTTGTCCTGGGTATCAAAATTCCATAGCTAGAAGCAGGTTTGGACAGTTTCTGAATTTAGAATTTATGAAACTTTGCTATGCACATAGTTTTCAAAGTTTAACTCCTCCAAAGCTTATTGACAAATGGCTCAGAATTCATCTTAAGATCACCAACTATTATGCCAAAAAAATGTAGTGTTAAGTATATATCTGAACTCTCATTGAAAGTGTTAGAAGAAAATGGTAAGTATTTAAAAATCTTCCAGTCTGAAGATTAGTGTTCTTGGATAATTTGTATTCCTTGATTTATTTTTATAGAATATTTGTTTAATTGCCCTCAAAGGTGAGAAATAACTAATATTTAGATTTTAGTCTATGTTATATTTGGCTTTTTCATTACTAACAGTGTTTTATATAAACTATTAACTGTCCAGCACAGTTAAAGTGCTGGCTAATTTGATTGTTTAAATCACCACTAGATTTTAGCTACCTTATAAGCTGATAAATGGATCTATATTTCTGACTGAAAGTATATATTGTGTGTTGTGGAAGATAGGTTTTGTGCGTAAGGAGGGCAGGGGATATATACTTCTGCTCCATGTGGTAGAAAATGTCATCTGTTTTCATTGCTTAAACAGAGCAGTTAGTCCTAAGCTGTGCCCAAGACCATCCATGTTTGTCTTCTGCCAGGGCCTCTCCAGATGTCCCAGGCAATTCCTTGTTGTCTGAGCCCATTGTTAGCCCAGCTCTGAGTACCTCTGATACCTTTGAGACATTCTGTGAAGCGATTCATCATTTCAGTTTTTTCTGTCTATAAAATGAAACATGTCAAATGCACCATGATTTTACAGTGACAGTTGAACTTCTCTTTTTATGGGAAAAGTTTCATGTACATTATTAGCTGATGATATTTTATAAGAAAGTATTTCAATCCGATAAATCACTTAGTACATCCTTTGGAATTCCAGGGAGTGCTGATGGTTGGGCCCCCGGGCACTGGGAAGACCATGCTGGCTAAAGCTGTGGCCACTGAGTGCGGCACGACCTTCTTCAACGTCTCCTCCTCCACGCTGACGTCGAAATATAGAGGCGAGTCTGAGAAGCTGGTTCGTCTGTTGTTTGAAATGGTGAGTGATGATGTGTTTGGATTTCAGGGTCCTGTTTGTATAGGCACATGGTATCCCTGTTACCTAGATCCATTCACCTAGGTGTCTTTTTAAAAAAGGTCAAGTGTCGTCGTTTCAGAGTTCTCGACACTGGTAAGACATGGGGTGGTGAGTTTTGTGGACTGGCTCATGTGTCTTCAGCTTGCATTCCTCCCTGAGGTTGAAGCTCTGTGGCATCCCATCCAGGCAGGGTAGAAGAGACTTGGGAAATGTATGTAGTTTGCAGGATATTTCTGGCTCTCTAATGAGCTGATTAAGCAGAAGTATATTTTAATATATATTTTGAAAACCAATTAGGAATTGATCTGTCATTAAAGTTTGTTCCTTTTTCATAAACATTTGCAATAGTTACTTAGAAATGTATATTTGAGGATACATTGATGATTTATCTTTAGGAGCGTTTTGTATTATGGAAATTTTCAAACACAGAAGTAGAGAGATAGGACCATGAATCCTCGTGTATCTGTCACCTGACTTTACCAACCGTATAACTTATCTTTTATTTTTAGGATTTTCCTTTTTTTGATATGATTAACATATCAGTAACCAAAGAGTGGCATTAAAGCAGTGAGAAATTTCTGCTCTTTTTTACTGTTGTTTTAGATGGAGGAAAATGGCATTTTAGAAATTCAGTTAATTTTATGAGATCATTAAATGATCTTTCAAATATTTTCACAAAGGCTAGGTTTTATGCCCCGACCACAATCTTCATCGATGAGATAGATTCTATCTGCAGTCGAAGAGGAACCTCTGATGAACATGAGGCAAGTCGCAGAGTCAAGTCTGAGCTGCTCATTCAGATGGATGGTAATTAATACTTAATTAATGCCTCAAAACTATTCTAGTTCCTTTTTGAATTTTGTCTAGATTGATCTTTTGGAAATTCTCAGTGAATGGACCAGAAGACCGCTGGAGTTTATTTGTTCATCCACCCAATTGTTCGTTTCTTCATGCACTCAGGAGGCATCTGCTGCATACTTGTGCTGTTTCAGGTTCTGAGGTTACAAAGAAAAGGAATGTCATGGCCTTCAAGGGGCTTACTGTTCAGAGATGTGGTCCAGGGTCCCAGAGGTCTTTAAAACTCCTAAAAGGTGTGCAAATGCTGAACTATTTTCATAGTAATATCAAGATGTTACTTACTTTTTTCACTCTCATTCTTCTGTAAGTTAAACAGTGGAGACTTTCAGAGGGTATAAGACATGTAGAATATCACAGTAGGTGAAAGGCTGAAGCAGATATGAGAATCCACCTCTTCTCTGTTAAGTCATACATTAGAGATTTGCAGAAATGCAAAAAAAAAAAAAAAAAAAGCCAGCCTTCTTACTAATTTTTTTTGGTTTTAAAAAAGTTATTTTTCATAAAATGTGTTATGTTAATAAATAATGTATTTTTATTGTTAAAATGAATTCATATTTTTTAAGTCTCAGTATTAGTTTTTAATAATAAGTGTTGAATATTGATTGATATACTCCACGCACACAAAAACTCTTTGAAGCTCAGTAATCTTCAAAGGTGTAAAAAGGATTCTGGGGCCAAAAAGTTTGAGAACCACTGTTATAGCTGAGAAGCAGGCACTTCATAGATAATTATAATGTATCGCTAGTACTGTAGTAGAACTAAACTCTGAGTGTAGTGAAAACACAGTAGGAGGGGTACCACCCGGATGAAGGGAGTCACAGAAGGGAATAGCCAAGGGGCTTTGAAGTATTGGCAGAAGTTATTCAGATTAAGAAGGAAAGGCTTTGGGGAGCAATTGGAGGAAGAGAGTAATGGGCCCAGAGCTACTGTTTAGAGATATGTGACTCTGATTGCCAGGCACTGTAAGAGGTATAAAATGATTCAGTACTAGGAGACCCTTCCCTCAGTGAGTTTACCATTTTTGTGTCTGTTGAAGTATAAAAGAAAGGAATGTCTGTGTTGTACTTTTTTGCAAGGAGGGATATGGAGCAAAATACGCAAAACATTTAAAAACATCACCAAATACAAATTTGGTAGCTGAATTTTATTGCTGGGTATTTGTGACCATTAGTTGGACAGCTTAACTCTTTATAATAATGATTGAAATAAGAGTTTAGTAATTTATTAAGGAAATACCATTGAATTAAGTTTTTTTTTTTTTTGCATAAACCAGCTGTTCAGTAACTATTTTTTATTTTATTTTATTTTTTGGTATAATATTTATTTATTTATTTTTATTTTTAAAATTTTAATATCTTTAATTCTTACATGTGTTTTTTAATCTACTACTTTGTTATATCAGACTCAAAATTTTCATATCAATAAAGTTTGTGAGTTTTTGATAATTTTTTTTGTTTATTATTTATTTTCCAGAGTTTCCATTCTGTAAACCTCGTTTTTTGTTCTAAAATTTTAATTCTGAGAAGATAGACCCTGTGCACATATATTTGGTTTTGTGTAAAAAGAAATGGTTATTTTCAGTAACAATTGATTATTACAGTCATTCTTAAATTTCTTATTTTTTCTCAGTCACTTATATATTAGAAGGCCAAAATTATTGCAGTATAATGTCTCTCAAAATTATGATTGCGTGCTAGTATTAAATAAATGTGAACCCTATTCTGTTCTCCTTTTTGAGAAAAACAGTAATAACTAAAAAATTCATGATTTAAAAAAAATAAAGTGGTAAAACAGCATAATCTCCCTTGCCTCCTCTTTGCAGAGGAAAAACACACAAAAAAGATTACAGAAAAAAATTAGGTTTTCTTATCAGATTAGACTTCTGCGATAGACTATGGGAATTCTTCTACCTCTTTGTCTTCTCTGTGGATCTGTCTGGTTTCTGACACCACACAGGTGAGAAGGACCACATCATGTTTGTCACTGAGCCTCCCACCAAGCCTATAGCTGATGCTTAGAAGTATTGGTTGAATGGCAGAATAAGGGACTGTAAGAAAAATGCTCTTCTTTACCCTTGTTGTCCAAAGGAGTCGGAGGGGCTTTGGAGAATGATGATCCTTCCAAAATGGTCATGGTATTGGCTGCCACTAATTTCCCATGGGACATTGATGAAGCATTGCGGAGGAGATTAGAAAAAAGAATATATATACCTCTGCCAACAGGTATGATGCCTTCCTTTTCTTCTATTTTGATCTTTCTTTTACTCCGTGTTACCTTTCTCTGTTTCTCTAAGTCCTCATTCTTTTGGCATTCTGCTTATAGAAGTTTATAAATAACCAATTTGCTATTTTGGAGACAGAGGCTACAGTGAAGTTTCTTACATTCAGGGTGGTGGTGTTTTTTTCCCCCATGGAACATGCGTTATTTTATTTAACACTAATACAACCCTGTTAGGTAGGGAGTGTTGATCTCACTTCACAGCTGACCAGTGTTCCCGAGGTCCCAGACACAGGTGTAATAGCTGGTATTTGTGTGCTTATATTGTGCTCTCTGCTGTCTGAGCTCCTCGATGTACTTACCTAGTACTCCTGTGTGAGAGAAAATATATAGTTAGAAAGATAATTGGTGACAGAAATTTTATAAACTGCTGAGGAAAGCTTAGCTTGTGGGGAAAGATATGAGTTGATGGTACAAAGGCATAGATTCAGCTTTCTTTGAAATATTGGAGAACTTAGAGCTGGTTGACTGTTGAGATTTTTTTTCCTAAACTTATTTTCCTGTATGAAAAGGTTATGTCCATCGTGGGTAATGGCTTGTAGGTGCTTCTCTTTGCTCACTACTAGTCTGAACATGTGTACCTCGTGACTATAGGACTGGAGAAATTGCTTTCTCCTCAAGGCTCCCAAACGAAGACTCATAATCAGAACTCCACTATTTCTGACTTCTTCCATCCGTGTTAATTAATTTCACAGGTGTTTGTTTAGCTCTTTGCTATTTGAAGGACATTTATTATTAGGGATTACTAGGTATTGTGTCAGTATAAAGATGTGTGACCCTTGTCCTCAGAGTGTTCCTGTATGGTTGGAAGGGAGCCATACACCTACCCAGTTTAACTGCAGTGAAACCAGGGAGCTCGTGATACTGGGGTTGCACAGTCTTTTGGGGTGGAAATGAAGAATAGTAAATTCTGACCGAGGTACCTGAGGGGAGAGGAAGTTGCATTTTTCACTGAATTTCCATAGAGAAGGATGGAAACAGAGGCATGGCTGCTTGAAAATGAGTAGACAGCTATTGTGGGATAATCTGGTGGGATAGAAGGGTGTGGAATCTGATGGGTAAAGGGCGTGGAAGAGACAGAACCATAAAGAAATGTGGGAAGACAACAGGCCTGAAAGATCGGTTCAGAAATCTAGAGTAAAAGGAATGGAAAGAAAAGTAGATTTAGAAAGTTAAAAAAATTGAAGGACATTTTATGAACAAAATCTATGACATGAAAAGACGTTTTTAGTTGGAAAAGGCAAGAAGTACAGGAATGAAAATAGATAAAACAAGAAAAGCCACCCAAAAAGGCATATTGTAAGTTATGTAATTTACATAAAGAAATATGCAAATTTCTTTAAGATTGAGAGGCAATTAGAACTTGATGGCAAGGAAAGGCAGTGGATGGGTTACTCTTGCCATTGCAAACAGTCTTGTTTTGCTCACAGTGTGTGGATCAGGAATTTGGATAGGGCACCGCAGGGATGCTGTGTATGTGTCCCCTCATGTCTGGGGTCACAGCTGGAAGGTCAGCAGAGGAGGTGACTCCATGTTGGAGCCTGACTTATCTGGAATGTCTCCACCTGGGGCGGAGGCCTGGAGCCTCAGGTGGAGCACTTCTGTGTGTTACTCGGGGTTATTCCACGTGGCCTGGGCTTGTTCAGGCATGGTGGCCTCAGCTGATCACATTTCATACAGGGTAGCTCAGGGCCCCAGGTGTGATTGTTCCACTGGAAAAGGTAGACAGTGCAGTTTTTTTTGAGCTGGCCGTGGAGGTCAGGTAGTGTCACCTCTTGGTACCCTGGGTAGAAGCGTTTACAAGCCCACCCATTTTCAAGTGGAGGGGAGTGAGACCACCAGTGGGTGGGGATGGACACCACATTGTAGAAGTGCATGTGGGTGAGAGGCTGTCACACCATCTTGGTGACTACAGTCTGGCGTGGCCAACAGAAGGAGGAAGTCAGGTCACAGGCTTGGGTGGAGCTTGGCCACTCACTGAATACTTGATGCATTTGAATGCCGGCAGCAACTCCTGCCGGCCTGACAACCGCCTTTCTCCAGCACCTTCATTTAGTTGTGCTTTGCTTTTAGACTCACCACCCTAAACCACCAGGGCATCAGAGTCTCTTAGACTCCAAATGATTCGGATTTCCTGTCACATCAGGGTTAGAGCACTTCTTTTAAGCTCCCTTCTCAATACCTGTCTTTCTTTTTCGTGTCTGTTTGCATTTCTTAGTATTCTGTTGCACTTTTCTACTTACATTTTTTTCCACACGTGCTTCTTCCTACCTTCATGTCATGGTTTACAGTGCTCTCATTTCCCAGGATGTTTTCTCTCTTCCTTTCTATTTAAACTTTATTGGTTTTTCTGAGTCAATGCAAACACACCAGTTCTTTGAGGTCTTCTTTGCCCTGGCCCCTCTCCCTGGTGGGCTCCACTCCCTCGGCCATTTCCTCTGTGTTGTCCGTCTCCCAGTTGGTCCTTAATAGAAGGGCTCTGGCTTTCTTTGTCTCCCTCTAGTCCTGTTTGTTGATTGGCTGGGGGTGGTGGGACAATGACCACTTGCTGCGTGCTGTCTGTGAGCTGCGTTTTTCAGGTATTAGCTCATGGCGCGAGGCTTGTGAGGTCGCTTCTCTTCTCACCTTTCCTCGTCAGCGCCTGAAGCCCTGAGGGTTAGGTGTCCTCCCAGGGCAGCAGAGCTGGATGTGTGCCCGGCCCTGGAGCACATGCTGGTTACCCGCCCTGCTGGACGGCCTCGGATACTCGAGAAGAATTGTTACTACAAGTGTGTGATCCATCTGACAGTGTTTATTTAAATTTCAAATGTGTACTAACTTGGTCATGTAGCGTTGACAGTTCTTTATACTATTGTTACCACATTAACCCCTCATTAAATCCTTTTACAGTGTTATTAAGTATCATAAATTGGGTTTTATAGAGATGATAAGTCCTACTTAGACTCTTCTAACAAATCACGGATAGAACCAGTGTCAGAAGTCACTTTCCCCGCGCCATGGTCGCTGGGGGAGAGGAGCATGCTGCCTGCTGAGCTTCAGGCCCTCATGTAGGAGCAGGCTTAGGCCCCAGAGTTCCTTGAAGTTGGCTGTTGGGAGTTTTATTTCTGTGGAAGAACACGTTAGGTTAAACTCAGTGTTTTAAGTTCTTAGCTCAGGCCACAGTAAAACATTCTGGTTTACAAACACAGTGATGTTCTAGTACTGGGACTAAAAGAGCAAAGTGATGTTCATTCACTAACATCCACCTGCTGCATGTGGAGTGCTACCAACTGCATTGGAGCCTAGAGTTTCAACCTAAGAGTTTAGCGGGGACACAGCTCAGCCCATAATATCCATTATGTGGTCATACCACAATTCCCCATCATGGTATTTGATGGATGTTAATGCTTATTTCCAGGTTTAGGCTGCTGTGCTGCTCTGAACGTTCTTCTGTATGCTGTAGTGGTGCCAGTGCCTAAGTTTCCTTATGCCATGATGGAGCATTCCATCCTAGGAGCGAATTGCTGGGTCGTGTAACATAGATGAAACATCAGACAGATAAATCCAGTCTGTCTTCCAAAGTGGTTGCTCTATGTACGCTCCTCCCAGCAGCATGTGAGAGCTCCCATAGTGTACATTTCTCCATTGCCTAGTCTTGTCAGACTTCTAAATGTGTACCAGTGCTTATTGTGGTTTACTTTGTCTTTCCTTTACTGTTAAGGAACTTGAACATCTTTTCCTTTATTGATTGGCCATTTGGATTTTGTGATACATGTGTTCAAGTTTTTTGCCCATTTTTCTATTAGGTGGTCCGACTTTTTATTACTGATTTGTAGGAATTCTTTAACTATTTTAGATATAAGTTTTTTGTTTAGTCTGTTGTAAGTATTTCTCAAACTCTGTAGATTGTGTGTTTTCACCGAGTTTATAAGCCATGTCTTTTGATAAACAGGAGTTCCTGATTTTAATATGGTCAGTTTATTAGTCTTTTTGTTTGTAATCGATTTCTTTTATGTCTTATGAATACTTACTCTGAGGTCATTAGGATAGATTCCTGCTTTATCTTCTGAAATGCTTATGAATTTGCATCTTATATTTAGATCAGTAATACATCTGGCACTGATTTTTATGTATGGTGAGGTATGACCCAATTTCATTTTTTCCTTCTGTGAATAGTCATTTCTGGTGTCATTTATTGAGAAGACTCCTTTTTCTCCCACTGCCTGAATCAGGTGTCCACACTGTATGCCCTGCTCTGCTTCTGGGCTTCCTGGTCTCTATCCTGAATCTGCTCGTCTGCCTCTGCAGGAGTGTTACAGAGATTTGAATCTTATTCCTCTGTAGTAGAGCAGTTCCTCCCACCTTGCCTTTTTTCTTCCAGAGTGTCTTGGTTATTCTTGTTTCTTTCCATTAACATTTTCATATCTATCTGCCTGTCAGGTTCAAATGTACCTGATGGAATGTTTTATTTGAATGCCTTAACTCTGTAAGATCATCTGCGGGAGAATTGTCAGTGTCGTGAAAGACATCACAAACAGAACAACACTGGGGAACTGTTTTAGACTGAAGAAAACTAAGGAGACAATAACTTAATGCCATCTGTAATTTAGGTCTTTAAGAAAGGAATGAAAGCCTGGGACAAATGTGGACATTTCAGTCTGGATTGTGTATTAGATAATCCTCACCGTGCCAGTGTTAAATTTCCTGCTTAGTGAGATGGTTGTATGGATACCTTTGTTCCTAGGAGACACTGCTGAGTAATTTAAGGCACAGTGTTGTGATGCCTCTAGCTCCTCACAGCTGATAAGGTAGGGGATTCAAGGAGAAGGCAAGGGGGTGATAACTGGGTGACAACTGGGGGATCTAAAGAAAGGTAGATGGCGTTCACTGATTCTGTTTTTACTTGAAAATTTTAAATTTTCAAAATAAAAATTGAGAGAACTAAATTTCATTTTACCTATTAGAAGATAATAGAGAGGCACATCTGAACTAATTTTGCATCATTTTAGTGTACTGTATTAAGCAGATTTGCCACAAAAACTGGTGGTAAAACAGCAAGATTGGTTATATTAAAAAGTCTGTAGTTTGTTTCGGCTTACTTCATACACATTTTCAGTCACATTGGAACAACGAATGTCTGTGAGCTGGCTCTCCATTAAAAAAATATATATTAATAAGCGTTTCGTGCCAATTGCTGATTTCTAGGAAAATAAAACTAGATTAAAAAAAAATACCGATTAGAGTTCTAGAAAGCTTTTCCTGTGTCATACTAGAAGATGAGCAGAGTAACTCAGGAATTATACTCCATGCACTCTAATTTCATAAAACTAGGCTAAATAAATTTTTGTTTTTACAAAAGCATTTCTGGTGCTAGAATGCTAATGTTTTTTATTTTTCATAAAGGATCTCAGACCCTTTGTTCTCATGGCAAGTGTCTTCACAATCTTTTAGGAAAACTCCGAGGTTTGTTTCAGTTATTAGTCATTGCAGCTAAGGCCCACAGGAAGTTATATGATTCCACGAGTCATGGGGTAATTCAGTAATTATCTGTGGACTCAGAGTTATTTCCTCTTCTTTACATTAGACTCTGCTTCTTTTCCTGAATGTTAGTAGATGATTTCGTAACAAAATGGTTTGTAAAGTAAAATATCTAACAATAGCAAAAAAATCTTTTAACAGCAAAAGGAAGAACTGAGCTTCTGAAAATCAATCTTCGTGAAGTTGAGCTGGATCCAGATATTCAACTGGAAGATATAGCAGAGAAGATTGAGGGGTACTCTGGTGCTGATATAACTAACGTTTGCAGGTATTTTTTTTCTTTAATGATCTGTGACCTTTTTGTATTGGTGTTTTCTGTGAAACTTCACTGGTCATTGTTAGATGAATAGTTACATAACAATATGTTCAACTTGTATAGCCTTTGATTTTTAGGAAATTGTTTTGCCTAACTTGGTAATAATAACTTCGACAACCTGAGATTATTTAGCCCTAAATTGGAGCCTCGATACATCAACATAAAATAATATCATTTAGTTTGAGTTGGCATTATTTTACTACACACAGATGAAGAAAAGTGATCAATTTAATATATATATATGTAAATATCCCTTTCAGTTTAGTAACATAACTTTTAGACAGTTCACATCACTCAAGAGGATTTTTTTTAGTACTTTGCTGACAGCAGTTAAATTGACATCAGTAAAAACTGTGATACCTATGTTATTCATTTTTTCTACGGTTACTTTTCTGTGTGCATCTAAGTTTAGTGGCACTCAGTAAGCTCATAATAGCTTCTACTATTACTATAGTAAAATGTATAAAAATGTGAACTTTCAATTGGCTTGGCTGCCTGTTAGCTATCTTGTGAGCAGTCATTGTCTGCTTAACCTGCATAATTATTTACAAGTGATCAAATAGAGTTGAAAATAGGATCTGGAGAAGCCAGATTTTACTTCTTCACTTGCCCACAAATACTCCCTGTGGGGAACTCCATATCTACTGTGTGTACATATATTCATGCTCGAGGGAGAAAGGTTCTTGACTTTTCTTCCTCTGCTTAGATTATAGACAAACTGGCATAAGATTTAAGTTATCCTAACGTTAGCCTTATATTTATTTCCAGGTCTGCAATTCAGTATTTCATAATTCCCCTTCAGTTTCCTAGAGTTTTGGGCTGTCTGTCAAGAGCAAGTGAGGGAAAAGAAAATTCAGCACCATCTGAGCCCAACCTAGACTTGTAGGATTCACCAGCAGTCCCTTTTATGGTTAAGTCCTTAGCATCCTGTCTTCACCTTTCCTGAACCCTCAGAATGTCTCTGAAGTGGAAAATTCTGAGTGGCATTGTAAAAACATGTAAAAATGATCTTTTGAATGTATTCCGTTAACTTTATCATAATTGATGTGTCTGAAACATTCACAGCAGTAAATTCTCATGATCCTGGTCTGTTTTTAGGGATGCATCCTTAATGGCCATGAGACGGAGAATCAATGGTCTCAGCCCAGAAGAGATCCGTGCCCTCTCTAAAGAGGAGCTTCAGATGCCCGTGACCAGAGGAGACTTTGAGCTCGCTCTTAGGAAAATCGCAAAGTCTGTCTCTGCAGCAGACTTAGAGAAATACGAAAAGTGGATGGCAGAATTTGGATCTGCTTGAATTTTTGTCAGCTCTTTCATTTCTGGTATTTTTGTCTATAAAATGTTAAGAAATTCCAGCAATTTTTTTTTTTAAACAGGTTTAGAACTTTTCAAAGGAAAACAATTTAAAACCACAAAGAGTACACATGTAGTTGAGAAATAAGAAAAGCCTACTTAGAGAGCCTGACATTCACGTATCCATGCTTTACTATTGCACACCCGCACCAGAGTATGGAGGGCTGAAGAAAGTGACCCATGTGCTGTTATAGAAACTTGTTTGCAGAACATCTAGAAGAAACTCTGTTTCTGACTTTGCATTTTTTTTCCCTCTTCTTTGCTCTGAGCATGAAGGACCTGTTTCTGTTGACTTTTAGCATCAAAACTGGGTTTGTGTCAGATCTGTTCCTTGTTGTGAAGAGTGATAGTTTTGGAATAAATAGTGAATCTGCTAGTTAAACCTTCAGCATTCAGCCACTACTGTTAGAGGCCGTTACACCGTTTGAATGTTTACCTTCCCTTCCCTCACCATTTCCTCTACTAGCTATTTAATCACTTATTGAGCTTTGTGGGGGTGTATAGCTTCATGCTTTGTGGGTTTTGAATCATCTTGCCAGGTGGCTCCTCTGGTCTGGAGTATTTTTGCTGGCAGTACTTCATATTGGAAGGGCAGGAAAAGTATCATGTTTGCATAAGACCTTCCTCTTCGTTCTAGACTTCTGAGTCTGTTTTCACTCTTCTTTCAATAAGTTCAACAGATCAACCCTTGCTCTAACATTGTGTTTTGCTGAATTTGCCTTTCGTATTCTAAATAAATGCTTTGGTATTCTAAACAAGTCCACTCTCTTGTGGCTAATGCAAAACAAAGCAAACTCTTTATGGTTTTCTGGACAGCTTGTTTATTAACAAAACAGCATCATGCGTAATGAATGATGTTCAGTTGAATATTTAGAAACCAGTCCTTGTCTAGGTTGAGTGCCTGTATGCACACTAAGGTTAGGTTAGGAATCAGCCTTGCTCATTCACTTCAGCAGGAATTAGACAAGAAGGAGGCCAGAAAAAGAGAGGCTGTGTATCTAGTTTTGAGTAGCCGAATGTTATTTTAAAAAATTGCATTATTTTGACTGGGCAACCTATGCTTTGATAGTCAAGCTTTAAAAAAGTTTGTATTGGATGGTATCCTAAATTTTCAATTTTAGACAGTAGCTAATAGTTTAGCTAAAAATAATATAGCTTTTTTGATAGTTGAAGATAACTTAGCAACTTTCTTAGGAGCTTTTCCCCTACTAAGAACTATGTAATTTTTAGATAAGTCTGACTCTGACCTGCAGTATTCATCTGATGCTCTAAATCACCCTCCCCCTTTCCTCTGAGGCATAGATTAGAAGAGTTAAAATCATGAGATATCATGATTTTATTTTAATTGAATTAGTTCATCTTAATTCTTTTTATTCATGAACTTTTAAAATGAAGAAATAATCCCACTAACATAATCTTGCAGACTATTGCCAGCCAGTAGCTTATTTTTTTTCATGAAGTCCTAGGGGTCATCATTAAAACCTTAGTGTTTTGATTGCCAAAGTTTTGTATATGTTAGTTGACTAGTTAGACCATATTTCTAGATTTTATGTTATTTGTCTTGGTTTCTGTTTCAATTTTTCCTGACTTCTTCATGCATAATAACATGGTAATTGTGGTTTTTTAAAAAACTGTCAGTTGATTAGTTCCTGGGAGCTTGTCTTCACTGTGTTCTGTCAGTCGTGTGTGCTTTTTCACTTCCCTGGTTTCTCTGTCAGAGGATGGTGAAAGCTTTGTATGTCTTAACCCCTTAAAGGATCCTGGCTCTAGCTAAGGAAAATGAAAGGCACCGTAACCTGCGTGTGCTTTGGAGAGATAATATATAAAAGTTTTTCTCTCTTCAAATTTGCTTTAAAATTAGAACTGGAATCCATTTGCTTGAACAATACAGCTATTATAGACCTGGCTGTTTACAAGAACCATTTTTGCCATTTCCCAAGCTACATGTTTATTGTGAACATGTACACATGTAATTATGGAGAACCTGTAAACCTGTTACATGTTTACTGCAAACATTTTGCTTGCATAATTCCTTCGTTTTTAAAAGGAAATTAATATTCATGAAATGTGCCAGACAAATGGCTGAAACCTTCTATAAATCCAAGTAGAAAGTAGACGTTGGCGTCCCAGGTTTTGTCTTCTAGTGAGCAGCATCGTGAGCATTCCAGAATGACCAGATACATGCTGGGCTTGGACCTCTGCCTCCAGAAATGCCAGGACAGCTTGGAAGAAGTAGCATGCTATGTTCCAGCTGCCTGTGGGGGCTTTGTTTGGGCTCTGGAGATTGTACTTTTTATGATGTGATATTTGACTGTCAAAAAGTAGGCTGAAATCACTAATTATTCAAAAAAATGAGCAAGTGTCTGGTGAATCTACTGTAAACAAACATATAGCTGCTACACCAGGAAAAATACACCGCCCAGATTTTCAATATAATTGTCACTTTTCCACTTTGCTATGTGTAGGCTGACTCTTTGAAACATGACATTATTGATGCTGTAGGTTTTGAACAGCTTGAGTTTGTTTGAATTCCTTTCTGGGAGGTTTCTGTATACGCTGCTGGATCCATGATGAGAATCATAGATCAGCTGACACTGCTCTGTTTTTACTCTCCTGACCCCGAAGGACTTTGAGGTCCAGTGAAGGACGAGGCAGGCATTGCTTGTCCTGTGGGATTTGGCTCCTTCCGGGTTGTTTTGATCATTGAGTCTTGGCATAATAGATTCCCACACTTCGTTTCTCTTGCGAGTTAGTAAGTCACCTTAGGGTATTTCCTGTGTGATAGGCATAGAATGCTAAGGGTAATTGCTGGCCTTTTCCAAGAAAGGGCCACTTAAACCACATAAGGAAGCAATGGTAATCATTCTTTTAACATTCGTTTTGTATCTTCTGTTCCATAACTGTTTTGATTGTATAGATTTGTTTATATACTATATATACTACTTACTTTGTGATGTACATAATATTTATGTGAATTTAAAAATCTGTCACAATAGAAAAGGCTAGGAATTACAGTTGGAAGGCATATTGGAGGAATTCAGATATTTAAACCCCAAATGTTTTAGTCTCATTGCTGCTAACTTTTTTTTCAGAAAAAGCTAAAACCATATTATAATTACTGTGTTTACTTATTTATACTTTTAAATTAGGCTTTTTATACTTATTTATTTAATTTTTTAGGACATTTGCTTTTAATGTTGTTTTCTCTTGTGGAAACGATATGAATATTTAAAAAATAAAGCCCCTAAGTAACACTTATGTTTTTAAACATTCACAAATTGACAATAATTCTTTGCATTTTTATTAGTTTTTTTTTTTTGCTTTGAATAACTCTTTAACTTTAGGGATATTTCTAAATTTTCAGTTGACTTGTTAATAAAAACAGGGAAAATATGAAGGTAATGTCATCAGATTTAGTTTTTTTATTTTACCTTTCTCATTTCTTGATTGATTTTATTTTATATATATAAAAGTAACCTAGATTCTGCTTTGTACCAGCAGTGTGTACGTTTCTGTACGTTTATGGAAATTTGGCATAACAAATAGGGAATTAATATGGAGGTTTTCCTCCTATGAAAGGACTCTGATTTTATGTTCAAAATTATAAAACACACTTTTGTTCTGCAAGCTCTAAAATGACTAAATATTGCCCTGTGGAAAACCTGAGTCTTTGCACATGTCATTTCCGGAGTCTACCTCAGTTCAGCAAACTTAGTTTCACGTGGGAATGAACTGAACCATGTTGAAATTCAGTTCATCATCTAGGCAGATTTGTTTCTTGAATTGCTTCCTTCTCTCTCCTCTCTCACTCCTTTTTTTTTTTTTTTTTTAACACTGAAAGTTTAATTGAAGATGCTAGTGGTTCTTCCTCTGGCAAAGCCACACCCTCCAGGTGAAGCCTCTGCGAATGTCTACATTAGTCTTCCCACCTCTGTCACGGCGGCTTCACCACCTGTGCTTCATTCAAGGAGAAGTTTCAGACACAATGCACTTTCTCAATAGCTTCATAAATACACACTGTTGTGGCAAGGACCTAACCCTTCCTGTACAAGGACCTGAGTGCTTCGTGACGACACACGGAGGTGGGCACGTGACACGTCCATTCACACAGCAGCAACTGATGCCCTCGGTTAACGCTGTGTGGACACAGCGTCCAGTAAGGTCACTCTGCGCTGTGACCGTTGGTGTTCTGTTAAGATTTTCATTTCAGTGTCTGTGTCCCAGTGTTTTGAACCTAACTTAAAAAGATGTTTCCAAATTGTATTTATTAGATGTGCTTTTCCTTACATTTTGTGTGGCCACGTCGCTAGTTTCACGAGCTGAGCTGTGTCTGTGCCTCGAGTGTAATTTGGTAATAAATTTCTAGAGTGTGGCTTGTCTGTGTTTTCTTTGTGGTTCGTGTTTGATCTACAGTCTCTAGTCCACTTTTTGCCACCAGTGGGAATAACAAATCCCTCGCAACAAGGGATGACTTTTTCCAGAGTTTTAGTTCTGATAAAATCACATATTGTAAACCCGTTATTTTGTGTTTGCCATGCATTATGCTAATAACTTCAGGCTTGATACAGGTAAGATAAGAATGGCTTTTCAGTTGATTCTGTTTTAACAACTACATTTGTCTTCCTTGAGTAGGACCATTTTGCAAAGTGGGTGTTCCATAAGGTGAATTTTCTGGGTGTCTATGTCTTATTTTATGAATCCTCCAAAACTATTTTTTTTTAAATTCACATGCTTTATTTTTTGAGCAGTTTTATGTTTACAGAAAAATTAAGCTTGTGTGTCAGTAGAGTTCTCATACACTTCTTCCATCCTCACCTCACCCCGCCATTTCCCCTTTTATCAGTATCTTCACTTCAGTGTGATTGACTTGTTTTAGTTGGGTCAATATTGATTATTACTAAAGTTCACAGTTTACATTTCACTTCACCAGGTTTGACGAAAGCATCATGTTGTAAACCCACCATTACAGTGTCACACGGATAGTGTCACTGACCCCAAACCCTCACCTTTACCCCTTCTCTTCACCCCTGCAGCCAGTGGTCTTTCTGCTGCGTCCGCAGCTTGCCTTTCCCAGGAGGCCGCATAGCTGCAGCCGCACAGCACGCGCCCGCTTCAGAGACAGGCTTCTCTCGCTTAGCCGTATGCATTTAAGATTCCTCCTCGGCTTTTTGTGGCTGATGGTTCATTTCTCTTCATCAGGGAATAATATTCCATTACGTGGATGTGCCAGTCTGGTCACCCATCACCCACTGAAAGGACATCTTGGTTGCTCCCAGCCTTCAACATTCATGAACAAAACTGCTGTCAGCATTTCTGCTCAGCGTTTTGTGTGGACGTAAGTTTTCGGCTCATTTGAGTACATACTTGAGAGGACAGTTGCTGGAGTGTGTGGTTAAATTATGTTCAGTTTTGTCAGAAACCGCCAGGCTGCCTTTCCAGGTGACTGCACCACTCGCATCCCCAGCAGCCGTGAGTGAGGGTCCCTGTGGCTTGGCATCCTCATGGGCATTTGGTGGTGTTGAGGTTCTCGTTGTGCCATGCTAACAGGGGTCTCCTGGGTTCTCAGTGCTGTTTCGATTTTGAATTCTCTAGTGACATAAGGTCAAACATCTTTTCATAATGCTTATCTATTTTTAATTGGCTTTTATTAAAAGCTTTCTAAAAGATGTCACACTTGTTCTCTGACTTTGTAGAACAGAGAATTTGAACATCACCTTCTCTTTGTGATTCAGAGTTTTCCTTGTGATGTGTCCCCACTCAGCAGCCAGTGGAGGGGCGAGCAAGCTTTTCTGCCTGTCACTCCGTGGTCTTTGAGTTGTGGCATTTGCTTTCATAGCATTTTTACTCTCTTGTTATCAGGCTGTCAACCTTTATTTCTCTTCCAGTTTCCGACCTGCAGTCTTTCAATGAACCTAATGGAAAGAAATACATTGTTAGACGTGTTAGAATTATGGGTAAATTAGGAGTACAGCCATTTAGGGGTGAGGAGTGATGGGGAGGTGTGTTGCTTGAGCGTTCAGTGTTTGTGTCGTTTCTCTAGGCTATCTGTGGCCTTTTAGCTTTATCTTTGGTTCCCAGAGTGTTCCAGGTAGACCCAAGTGTGAAGCAGTTATTTATGCATCATTATTTTGTCATGTTGTATGATATTTATAGCTGGAAGGCACCTAGCAACAACTTGATTCCACGGCTCCCCTTTCTTCCTTGCTGTGACTGTTGCGGATTTGATCTCTTAGAGGGTATAAAGGAAAAGAATGAGGTACAAAATTAATTAAGGACAAAAAGAGGACACACGCGTGGCTAGGGCCTTCTTCCCTTTAGTCCCTTCCACATTCTCCAGCGCCCGTGGCCAGTGCCGCCTCCCACCGTCCAGTGCTGTGCTGACTGCTACACGGCAGAGGACACGCGTGCTGGGGATTTGCCTGGGCCGGGACTTCAGTTGCAAACAGTGAGGGAAGCCTTGCCTGGCCAGGGGCAGCTGCTGCTTGCAAACAGATGGGGAGAGAGGCAGGGTGGGCTCGAGTCTCCTCTGGCAGATCCCATCCACCCAGGTTCAGACTTGGGAGACTGGCACCCCGAGCTCTCCTCCCTGCCTGCCTGGGTGTCACCGTGGTCAGCTGCTCCCGGCCCAGCAGAGGCCGGGATTCACCAGCGACTCCTCCCCCTCCGATTCCCAGCCAGTCTTGCTTCTCCAGCCAGGTGAGAAAGGGAGTTGAGAACACGTGTATTCGGTGCCCACGTCTCATCCTCTTTGTGATCTGAAAAGTCACGGCCAGCTCTTCCCCGATTTCTGATTTTCTGAGATCTTCTTAGCACCTTTCCTGTGAGTTGTTGAGAGGCTCAGCAGTAGCCTCAGGCATTGAGACCTGAAATGGGGAGCAAATGATCTAGTCCAGGCCCTTCCTGTTATAGGTGAAGGAACGGAGCCCACGGAGAGTTTAAGATGTGTGTTCAGGATCACATTCTGAATTGGGAAATAGGACAGCTGTCTATTTCTCATTTTGATAAATGCTGCAGGTAAGATATAAAGAAAGCATGCCAGACAGCAAGCACATTTATGAAGGGGCTTCAAACATCTGCAGTGTGGTGCAGATAGAGATGGTTCATCCAAGTAGATGGTAGTTAAGAATAAGAAATACCAGATGAATTGACATCATACGGAACTGGCGCTGACATTTGTAATGTTTGCTGCACGCTAGAACTTTTCCTTTATTGCTTTATTAAGTCCACACATTAGTTTTAAGATGTATTTACTATTATCCTTTTTTTTTTTGCAGAGGGCTTCCCTGATAGCTCAGTTGGTAAAGAATCCACCTTCAATGCAGGAGTCCCCGGTTCGATTCCTGGGTTGGAAAGATCTGCTGGAGAAGGGATAGGCTACCCACTCCAGTACTCTTGGGCTTCCCTTGTGGCTCAGCTGGTAAAGAATCCACCTGCAATTTGGGAGACCTGGGTTCAATCCCTGGGTTAGGAAGATCCCCTGGAGAAGGGAAAGGCTTCCCACTCCAGTATTCTGGCCTGGAGAATCCTGTGGACTGTATAGTCCACAGCGTCGCAAAGAGTCGGACACAACTGAGTGACTTTCATGTTCACGTTTTTTTTGCAGAAGCAGCAGATGAGGCTAATAGGGTGACTTGCTCTAGTCATTTGTCTCCTAAGAAGCAGAAGAAGGAATGGAACCTAAATTAGTTTACTTCCAAAGCCTAGGCCTTTGCCATATTCCAAACAGTGTTAAATGCAAAAGTTCTCAATTCTTGAAATAAATGTTAACATTCACCCATTTTTCTGAGGTTATTGATCACTGTTCTACGTCCCTTTCCTCTAGTGCCTTTTTTTTTTTAACCAGGAGACTTTTGGGCAGACTACAGTGATATATTCTTTTGTAGTACTTATGTTTCTAATGATAGGAAAAAATAGTGGCTTGTGTTGTGGGATTAGCATGAATTTGGGGGACTTACATGGTCCAGTGGTTAATAATCTGCCTTGTAATGCAAAAGACTCAGGTTTGATATCTGGTCATGGAACTAAGATCTACATTTTGTTGTTCAGTTGCTGAGTCGTGCCTGCCTCTCTGTGACCACATGGACCACAGCATGCCAGGCTTCTCTGTCCTCTACTCTCAGGATCCATTGAGTCAGTGATGCCAATGAACCATCTCATCCTCTGTTGTCCCCTTCTCTTGCCCTTAATCTTTCCCAGCATCAGGGTCTTTTCCAGTGAGTCAGCTCTTCACATCAGGTGGTTGAAGTATTGGAGCTTCAGCTTCTGTATCAGTTCTTCCAATGAATATTCAGGGTTGATATCCTTTAGGATTGACTGGTTTGGTCTCGCAGTCTAAGGGGCTTGAGTCTTCTCCAGCACCACAATTTGAAAGCATCTACTCTTCAGCGTTCAGCCTTCTTTATGGTTCAACTCTCACATCTTTACATGACTACTGGAAAAACCATAGCTTTGACTATACAGACCTTTGCCAGCAAAGTAATGTCTCTGCTTTTTAATATGCTGTCTAGGTTTGTGATAGCTTTTCTTCCAAGGAGCAAGCATCTTTTAATTTCATGGCTGCAGTCACCATCTACAGTGAACTTTGGAGCCCAGGAAAATAAAATCTGTTACTGCTTCCACTTTTCCCCCTTTTGTCATGAAGTAATGGGACTGGATGCCATGATCTTAGGCTTTTAATGGTGAGTTTCGAGCCAATTTTTTCACTCTCCTCTTTCACTTTCAGCGAGAGGCTCTTTAGTTCCTCTTTACTTTCTGCCAGAAGCGTGGTGTCATCTGTATATCTGAGGTTGTTGGTGTTTCTCCCAGCAATCTTGATTCCAGCTTGTGCTTCATCCAGCCCAGCATTTCGCATGATGTACTCTGCATAGGAGCTAAATAAGCAGGGTGACGATATACAGCCTTGAATTACTCCCTTCCCAATTTTGAACCAGTTCATTGTTCCATGCCCGATTCCTAGCTGTTGCTTCTTGATCTGCATACATGTTTCTCAGGAGGTAGGTAAGGTGGCCCGATACTCCCGTCTCTAAGAATTTTCCAGTTTATTGTGATCCACACAAAGGTCCCACATGCCCAGAAGCAACTAAGCCCACACACAAACTGCTGAGCCAGCACCGCAACCAGAGAGTCTCTGTGCCTCAGCCAAGACCCCATCTAGCCAAATAAATAAAAGCCATGACTTTGGGAATATTGTTGCCCTTTGCTGTATCTGAGGGTAAAAGTACATCTACTTCTCTTTCAGGGCAGGCTTTATGAAATGAATTGATCATTCTGAAAGTTTCTCCATGACTTGCCCTGGCTTCAGTGTCCACATTTGAAAAACTACCCCAGAACCGAGTTTGTAAGTTTAGCTCTGAATGTTCAAAATGCTTTCGATTAGCACATCTTAAATAACTTCTTTCAACAAATAACTAATCATGGTCTGACTACTGTATTCCATAACATAAATCCTAAACAATAGTGTTAGTAATTGTTGTAATTAAAGATGGTTGAGTCAGGCTTCATTTGGGATTTATAAAAATACCTCCAGCTATTTTTCAAACATGTTGAAATACATTTTATAACATTTCTAAAACATACTTCAACAAGAATATTTCCTCTAATTTTTAAACCCTTGTGTATTTTAAAGGGAATTTAATTCACATTTCTGGTTCATTGGCACGTAACTCATCACTGTTATTTTTTAAGAACAATTTAGAGGACTTCCCTGGCGGTCCAGTGGTTAAAAATCTGCCTCCCAACGGAGGGCATGTGAGTTCGATGCCTGGTCAGGAAACTAAGATTCCCACATGCTGCAATTAAGACCCAGTGCAGCCAAAAATAATTTTTAAAAATTTAGTTTCCAAGTCCTTAGGAAACCCTTTTCAAATTCTGTGAGCCTTTAAAAGCCTTTGCCGTAGTCAGACTTTTTTCTCCAAGATAAATGTGTGTGCAATGCTTTAGTTTGGTTTATAATGCAGAGCCTGTATTTCAGAATCTAAGTTCACTCTGAATTTCATGTAATAAGTTGTTCTGCCTTTACTGTAAGAACTCGCTTCATTGGTGTCTCTTCAAAGCACGTTTCTGTGAAGAACTGGTGATCGAAGTGCTCTCTTGAAAACCCAGCGCGCTGACATTCCAGGCTGCCTCCTGGAGTCACAGCACAGGGAACAGGTGTGGGTTGATCAAACACAGCAAGCCCAATTAGCTATTGATCGGGGATCTGTCACGTCTGCTGAATATACACATTTGTACATATTCAAATAAATATGTACACATTCATAAGAATGTTCACATCCTCATAGGTTGTCTGTTTTGTTTTGACCTCTGTAAATTCTAACAAAACAGTATTCTATTCTGGGTTAAATTGATAATTTATTGTGTGATGACTGTAATTGTTCTCATCTGTCTTCAGAAGTGTTTTCCACCTGAGATTTGGTTCAACAGGTTTCTGTTGCCTAGCAGTGGGTCTCTCAGAACAGCTTTTTGTGTAGTTTTAATTGAACGGGTTGACTGTGTGAAATTGTCTTAGGAAAAGTAAGGTTATTGCTGGCAAGGTAAAAGGAAGTACGCTGACAACTAATTGGACAAAATGTCATCCCGAACAGCGGCTCTAAGAGATTTGTAGAGACACAGCAACTTAAGAATGGAGTTTGCTCAAGGCAGCTAGAAACTGCATCCATAAATATTCACAGTAAAAGAAAAGCACCTTTTTCCTAGGTTCTCATTAGAGAATGGTATGAAATACATATTTGCAAATCATAAGAAGCAACCTCTTTAGTTACTATTCTTAATGAAACCTCATTTCACCCTGAAGTTTTCAGTGTGGGATTATTAAACAATGAGAACATCTTTTCAGTACTTTTCAAAGTATACCTATTTCTTACACAGTTAGTTAGTTTGTACTATAAATTAATTTTTAATATTTTAGGACAGTCTTTTATGATCAGATAAGTTCCTTTTAAAATTTAATACCTGACTTTTTCTTTCTTCATACCAAAATGAAAAACCTCTTGAAAGGGAGACTTTTACCTTTTGCTTTTATATGATAATTATTTTACTTTTCAAAGGAATTATGCCTATAATATTAAGATTGTTTTTAATTAAAAAATTAAAAAAATTTTGGCCACACCATTTGGCATGTGGGATCCTAGTTCTCGGACCAGGGATGGAACCAGTGCCTCCTGCTTTGGAAGTGCTGAGTCTTAACTACGGGACTGCCAGGAAAGTCCCTAGAGTGGTTTTTAAAGAGCAGTATTTATAGAAATCCAGTCAGTCCCTGCCCTCACTTTTGCCTCTGAAAAGCCCTTGGCATGCAAGTTAGTCGTGGCTCTTGACCTCATGACCTTTGACTGATGGGATAGGATCGTGCTGGTCACATTGTGTGACCTGGGACACAAACTCCTACAGGCTCACAAACTCCTGTGATGGTGGCTCTCTGCCAGTTAGATGCTTGTGAGTTTTACACTGTATTATATTTACTAAATGATAATTTACAGAATATTTGTAATTAATTTATAAAAATATGCACAAAATTAAAAAAATTAAGGACTATAAATATGAAAACGGAAAATAATTTTACTGACACAAAATACCTTCCAAAAATTATGAATAATATTTGTATTGAGAGCCATGAGATTAAATATGCTTCATTTAAAAAAACCAAACCTTGGTCTAGGCTAACTAGGTACAGTGATTCCGTTAATTTTCATGCTTACTTTTAATGGCTTTTGTAATGAAAAAGTTAACCACGAAAGTGTGTAGATCCAGGTGGAAGAAATAAATCATTGGCTGCAGTTATAAATCATGAGCTTCATTTTAAAATTAGGGCCATTGAATATGCAGAAGTTTTCATTTAACTTTGGCTGTTAAATTTGCATCTTTCCTGGTATCAGTCAGTTCTTGCAAATTAATTGGAAGGTTGCATTTTGTATGAATAGTTTAAAAACCCACTGAAGCTCTTCACTGGGAAGATTTTTAAATAGGGAAAATCATTTCAAGTTAAATTGCACATGTTAGAGTTTCTAATAAGAGACTCGCTGTTTGGGGCAACAAAATCACAGAACAGTGGAAACAAATCCTTGGGTCAGGGCCTGGGAGTCTTGCCTCCACCTGGCTCCTTGACCCTCCTATGCCCATAAATTCTTGTTATTAGTCCCACTGACGGTTTTCCTGATTCTTCTCAGCCTAGAGGTGCTCGCTTCAAGGACTTAGGACAAGTTTAATTCCCATCCTGAGTGTTCATGTCTCCCCGGATTTGGAATAACTCCTGACTTTCAGACATAGGGATATATCCTGGTCCACCTCTTTGTTTTCACTGATCAGCCATCCCTGTGCCCTGTCCACCAGAGGCCCTCTACCTCCTGCGGACAGGGAGCCCTGGGGCCGTGCCCTCGCCAGCTCCTGCCCTGGGAATGCAGGGGGCTCTCCCAGTGTGAGGCTCCCAAGGAGGACACTGCTGGCCGACCCATCCTTGTTGATACAGGGGTACAGCAGGTAAGCTAAACGTGAGTGGGCTTGCGGGGGCACCCACAGCAGGACAAAGGCTGCTGTTTCTCGTAGGGAAGCGTGAAGAGGTGAGACTCAGACTGGAGGGAAGAAAATGGGAGGAGGAGGCTGAGTTTGCAAAGGCAAGGAGTCCCCCTCATGTGTTCTGTGCCTGGGTGAGGGATGTCTGACCTCGTTGGGGCCCTGTGGACTCTGGTTGGAAGGCCCTGCCCTTTGGCTAGAGATCCGTTACTATGGAAATGAGGGCCTGTCTCGCAAGAGCACTGTGGGGCTGGGAGGACTTCAGCTGGGGAGTCAGACTGGGATTCCAGCCCCTGCTTCCCAGCCCCAGGGGGGCAAGTGGCTTATCCTCTCTGTGCCCCTGTTTTCTCATCTTCAAATGGGGATGGTGACGATGGACCTTCCTTATAGGACTGCTGGGAAGATGAAATGAGATACTTGAAGTATAAAGTGCTTATCAGTCTCAGGCCCCACCATAAAGTGAAAGTCGCTCAGTCATGTCCAACTCTTTGTAACCCCATGGACTGGGGCCTGCCAGGCTCATCTGTCCATGGAATTCTCCAGGCCAGAATACTGGAGTGGGTAGCCATTCCCTCCTTTCTCCAGGGTATCTTCCAGACCCAGGAATCAAACCAGGATCTCCTGCGTTGCAGGCAGATTCTTTACCACCTGAGCTACCAGGGAAGCCCATGGCCCCATCATAAACCCTCAATAAATGTAAGCTGCCCAGTGTGCTAGAGTTGACTCATGAGAGGCTTTTCTGGAGCCAACTGTTGACTATTAAAAACAACATTGCCAGTCTTTCAACCTGCTGATGGCTTGAAATCAGCTATGGTGAGATTATTTACACCGTGGAAACTAGCAAATACCACAAGTGAGGCTTCCTCCTCCACAAGGCCGCCTTGCAGAGGTAGTTCCGGGCACATCACTGTAGCTCCCTTTATTTTGTTTGGGTTTTGTTTGGGTTTTTTCCTGCAAAATAAAGCAGCTTCGGTTGCCCAGCCTTGCTCTCTGTCAGTGCCTCTGAGATCAGTAGATGGAGTGATGACCCTTGAATTCAGAGTGCATGGGGTCTGTTCGCTTGGCAGTGAGCCGCTTTGACTCAAGGGTGGGAAGGGATCTGCCGCAGTTAGGGACCACTCTTCTTTGAACTAGACTTGGCTCTGAGGCTTCTATTGTGATGGAGCAGAAATCTTAGGATACCAGAAATAGCCCAAAGTGTCCCACTACCCTTTCATTTGCTGACAAGCACAGTCTGAACTGTATCGAGGTGGTCCCCACACTACTTTTACCAAAAGTGGGATCCTAAAGTCACCCTGAAGCTTCTGGACCCCCAAATTGGCCTACCCAGTGGCCACAGTAGACACGTGTACACTGAAGTGTTTTGCCAAATGCTTCTTGAGCTCTTGGGCTATTTTTCCAGCAAAGGTAGAGGCTAGAGGAGAGAGGCTTCTGTCCGTCCTTCTCTTAGTCCCTTTTGTCAACCAAAGCATGGATGTTGGTGGTTGTGCTCTTGCCCTCTTTACCACACTAAGACCCAGATTTCTCTCTCTTTATAATAGGAACAATACAAGCAAGCATAATTTCCTCAAAAAGAAGCACTTTAAACAGGGAGCTGACAAACTACACACTGTCTCACTGTCTTTTCTTAACTGCAGATACAGATGTGTGTCCTGGAGAAGGTCACATAGGGAAGAGCTTGGTGTTTCTCGCATAAGAATCACAGACGGGAGCTGCGGTTTGCTTTTCATAGAAAGAAAAAGCATTACATCATGTCAGAGGGTCTCAGGTTTCCTAAAGAGGGGGGTGGCTTCCCAAAGTTTTCTGTATAAGGAAGTCTTCTGTGTAATCCACAGGGGATTATGCACGGAGGGCATCTAGAAAGATCTAGCCTGGATTTATTTTTCTGTATTTTTCTCATTTGAATCTCATACAGATATTTATTGATTTATTTAGGTGTATTAGGGGGCTTCCCTGTTGGCTCAGATGGTAAAGAATCTGCCAGCAATGCAGGAGACCTGGGTTGGGGAAGATCCCCTGGAGAAGGGAATGGCTACCCATTCCAGTATTCTTGCCTGCAGAATTCCATGGACAGAGGAGCCTGGTGGGCTACAGTCCATGGGGTCACAAAGAGTCAGACACAACTGAACGACTAACACTTACATCCTTAGTCTTTTATGTAGACCTTTATAAAGTCAGTTTAGCTTACTGAATGCCCAGCAAATCTGAGGCACAGCCCCTGCCTTGCAGAACTCATCCCATAGAGAAAGCCCGGAAACAAACCATCGCCAGATCCATCCATCAGCCACGGTGAGCACGTGGCCAAGCAGCAGCAGAGAGGAGGAGAAGCGCAGAGAAGGCTTCACAGAGGAGGTGATACCAGCCAGGCTCTGAAGCACAAAGAGGAGTTCATCACGTGGCGAGAGAGGTGACAGTCCCCACTCGCTGCTGACTTGTGTTAGTCTGCCTTCTATCATAGCAGGTTCTTTTCCACAGTAGACAGCGGCGAGTTCTGGGAGGCAGGGGCCATTGGTCACTGCTGTCCCCCCTGCAGGGTTGCACATGTCGTGGCTCCGTGCCCGGTGGGCACTGATACTCCTACTAGAAGGCTCTGTCTTCACTGTGACCCTGTAAGCAAAAGCCCTCATGAGAAACACTGACACGAAGAAACTTACTTACCACATGGTGATGGCGAAGCTGGGATTGGACATTGGCTCCCCAGCTGAAAGCCCAGGTAAGGCTGGGTGTTAGTCTGTGGACATGACCTAAGTAAACGCAGAACTTCAGTTCCTTTCATCTTTATGTAGCTTAGAGTTGTAACAGCTGGTCGTGGAGTCGCTGACAGACTGCTTTGCCCATCTTCTCAGGACGGGTGGCGGTGGCCTTGGGTGCTTTGGTTTTGACGAACGTGGAGGAAGGTCTGGCTCTGCAGTCAGTGTCTTCTCAGTCTACGAATTCCCCTCCACTTCGCCAGGTCCACAAGCAGCCTGGGGTTCATCTTGGAGTTGTTTACGGGACGTAGTTTTTTCCACATATGAATCAAGCCTACTTTATAAATCAAAAAGCATTTCTTAATTTGCAATTGTATATTAAATTCACACGTTTCAGATGGAAATTCACAAAATCTATTTTGCATTACTCACACTTCATAGTAATTTCTTTTGGCTATTGCCCTCAGGCTGTAGAAGAGTGAAAAAATATATATTTGAATTCTTTGTTTTGACTTTGTTCACAGATTGTTAATCTAATTAGTGCTCTTTTTTCTCTAAAAGTAACATACACAATACTCTCTGAACAAAGACTGATAAGCAGAGACAGGTTTGCCTTATAACCATGTTCGTCTCACCTAGATTATCATGTCACTTCACTCGGAAAATTCGTCTGTTTTTCTGCCCTAATTAACTGCATGAAGTTGATATGTGCCACTAATAAAGTTGATATCTGCCTGTCAAATGGTGAGGAAAATAATGTCCAAATTAGATAATGCTGTAAGACTGATCTGTTTCAGAGCCAAAAGGGACCTTGCAGGTCGTTGAATCCAGTGTTCTTCATATTGAGCAAGAGAACCCATTTGTTCTATGAGAAACCTTTAAATACTGTGCTTTCATTCAAATGAACAACTGCCAAAAAAAAAAAAAAAAAGAAACATGGCCTAGGGGATGACCTCTCTGAACCAAGAATCCACTGTGAGATTTCAGAGGCCACATGAGAGGGATTCAGGGATAGGTTCAAGGTTTCCTGCAGACCTGTGGGCAATCAGAGACCAGGGAGTGGCTTGGGACTCTGATGATAAGTCCAAGGTCTGCCTTTACCCCCACTGAACTCCAGTTCAAAATACAGCGAATGGAGGGCATCACCGTGATGGTGGTGGTGTGCCAGCCTCAGATTCCCATGGGCAGCAGCTGGGGCTGCGTGTTTGGAGAGCTGTGCATTTCTGGCATCCGTGGGAATGAGGCTGCTGCAGCCAGGAGCTTTCAGTCGAAGAGCACACATTAGCCGTGTCATCTTTGTCCTTCTGTGAGTAGTTCTCGTATGTGCCCCATGGAGGGTGGTGAATCGGTCAGCTTTCTCTCGGTAAGGCTGAAGGATGAAATAAGCCCCAGGTTTCAGTGGCTTTCAGGAACAAAGGTATGGCTCTTATGCTCATGTCATCTGCAGCTCTGCTACAGCTGTGATTTTGCTCCATACAGTGGTCCCTCCTTGAGATCCCTAAAACCTTCAGTGACTCTGTTCTCACAGCACTGGGAGGAGAGCAAGGGTGTTCGCAAGCCCTCAGAGGCTCTTAAAACTCCTCTTGAGATGTCACACACATCAAGTCTGTTACCATCCACTGGTCAAAACAAGTCACATGGCCAAACTTTTTGTCAGTGGAATCAGGAACTATTCTCTCCAAGAGGTATCAAGAGGTATAATCCTTCTCCCAGGGTGGTGGTGGTGATTCAGTCACTAAATCATGTCTGACTCTGCAACCCCCTGGACTGCAGCACACCAGGCTTCCCTGTCCTTCACTAACTCCCAGAGTTTGCTCAGACTCATGTCCATTGAATCGGTGATGCCATCCAACCATTTCATCCTCTGTCATCCCCTTCTCTTTCCTTCAATCTTTCCCAGCATCAGGGGCTTGGTTCGAATAATTGGGGCAGGACTGCACTCCGCACAGGTGGTACCCACCAGGTAACTGTGCTTCACAGCTACTTATCCGCTTTGGCTGGTTCAGCTATTCAACTTGGTTTTCCCGGTTGCTTTTTTCTTTTTTGTTTTTAATTTTTTTAAAATTAATTCTTATCGGAAGATAGTTGTTTACAATGTTACATTAGTTTCTGTCATTTAGCAAAGTGAATCCACTATATGTGTACGTATCTCCCCTCTTTTTTTGGATTTCCTTCCCATTTAGGGTCACCTCAGGGCATTGAGTAGTTTCCTGTGCTGTACGGTAGGCTCTCACTAGTTATCCACTTTATACACAGTGTGAGTAGTGTATGTATGTCAATCCCCGTGGCTTTCTGTCTTTAACTTTCATTTTTTTCTTATTTGGAATTTTTAGGATTGGAAAGCCAGAAAGCTTTAGGGCTGGACTGATATCTAGAGGCCTTATCTCCTGCTCTTATCTTTCTGGTAGAGGGACTGAGGTCCAGGGAGGTGATCGGCAGCGAGATCTCTCAACAGCACTCTCTCCACATCTCCACTCTTTCCCCTTGTGAAAAACCTTGAGGGAAGAAGTGCTTTGCTAATTGGATGAGAAAAGGCTTCTACTGTTTGTGAAATCATGCCCCTTCTGGAGACAGAAATAGCCTCAAACCTGGTGGTTGGTCTGTGGATGAAAACTAGCTCAATTTTCTATCAATTTCTTTTGCCCAGCCACATTCATATTAGAGGTAACTTACTTAAATGTATTATGTAGCGTCAACAGCGCTGGGAGGTGTTTAGTACACTAGGAAGGCACAGTTCTGCCAAGGCAAATTGCATCTCTATTTTACAAATAGACGTCACCCTGCACCGATCTGATTTAAACCCCGTATGGAGTAGGCAATGTGCTTCCTTTAGCCTTTGTGGGAAAACAGTGGGGGGGGGGTGTGACTGTCAACGCTGGAGACATTAAACGGGGTGAGAGCTGCTCGGCAGGGCTTCCATGGGCCTCTAATGTTCCCCTATGGCTCAACTGAGGAAAAATAACAAGATGCAGCACTGCCTGTGGGAAACGCCGATAACCTTTACGTAGCCACTGACTTTCCCAGCGCCCTACTCCTGCTCTCCAGAGATTTCAAGTTCTGAAGTCAATGGCCAATGAAAGAGGGATAAAATAGATGGAAGTTCCTGGAAGAGCTCCCGTGTAGAGGCCTAGGATTGTGACACAACGGAAAGAGGCAAAACAGGCGCCGCCACTGCTCTGGGGACGGGCTGGTCACAGGGGCGACACAGTGCCTGTTGTTCATGTAGAAGCTCAGTCAGGGTCCCTCTCTTTCCAGCCCCAAGGGCTGTAGCCCATCAGGCTCCTCTGTCCATGGGATTCTCCAGGCAAGAATACCGGAGTGGGTGACAATTTCCTCCTCCAGCCCGTTGCATGAAAGGGATTCTTTACCAGCTGAGCCACAAGGGAAGCCCTGCCTATTGCATGAGAGGCTCACAAATAAGATCCATGAGGAAAGTGAATGGGGTGACCTCCCATATACCCAGGAAGGTTTCAGGGTACAGTGTAGCCTGTTTCTTTGAGGGGCAGCTTACAGGCAAGCACCTACTGATGCACGACACTTGGCGACAACCGTATTTCACATTCTAAAAGCTCTTAGGTGTGTGACCCGCATAATTTATATCCTTTTTCGGCCATGCCATGTGACTTGTGGGATCTTAGTTTCTCGACCAGGGATTGAACCTGTGCCCCCTGTGTTGAGTCATCACCGCTGGACCTCCAGGGGAGTCGGTGGCCAGCGTAATTTAAATATTTGCTTGCATTTGAGCATCTTAGACAAAATAGATTGCAGAAGTATGGAATTTCTGGCAGAACTGCCAGCATAGCTGAGCTTGAGTGGCTGATCTGGGCTGTGCTCTGGGGCAGACAGAGCATCCTTCCCAGGATGGAGTCTCCACCTTTAGCCCATGGCAGTGAAAGGGGAGAGGAGGAAGGGACACACCAAAGAAGAGTTCTTTGAAAACTGCTTGGGCATCTGCAGACTAGAGACAAGATTAGCCTGGCTCAATTTTGAAGAGGCCTCTTTCTGTTTTATCACTTCCTCTCACTTCCTAAAGCATCTTCTTCCTGTGAATCAAGTGCCAGTTCCCTTACGCAGGTTTTCTCAAACCTGTGTTTTAACATCCCACCTACCCTGCTCTGTATCGCCTTAAAATGACCTCCTCCACCGCCCACCCTGACGTCTCAGTAGCACTAGTGGCAAATAACCCACCTGCCAATGCAGGAGACGTCTTCCTGGGTCGGGAAGATCCCCTGGAGAAGGACATGGCAACCCAATGCAGTACTCTTGCCTGGGGAATCTCATGGACAGAGAAGCCTGGCGGGCTACCGTCTACCGGGTCACAAGATGTCCGAGAGGACTGAAGCGCCTGAGCACACACTCGCACCTGACCGTCTCAGGCAGAGTACCTTTTCCCTGAGTGGTGGCGGGTGTTAGGAATGCAACCTGATGAGATTTTCTTACACACAGTGGTGTAGCACGTGGCGTTTTCTACTTCAGCTGTCTCTTCCCACTCTTTCCTCTCTCTGGCTGTGCTTTCTAGTCTCCCCTAAGTATAAACATCTGTACCTAAAAGTTCTAGATAATCAACTCGGGTGACTGTCAGGACCGCTTAGGAAGCTCTGAAAAATACGCAGGTCTAAACCTGCTTCCTTGAGACCTTGATCAGTGGGCTTCAGAGTGATCTAGGTGTCTGACTTTTTAAAGAGTTCCTAGATAATCTGAATCCAACCTCCAAGTTCTTGCACACGAAGGCCCAATTTCTTCTTGTTGCCATAATAGAGGGAGGCATTGCCTTTCGCCTTAGAATCTTTTGTTTTTTTAAGTTTTTTTTTTGATGTGGACCTGTTTTGAAGTCTTTATTGAATCTGTTACAATACTGCTCCTGGTTTATGTTTCGGTGTTTTAGCCACGAAGCATGTGGGGTCTTAAGTTTTTCAACCAGGGACTGAACTCTCACCTCCTGTGCTGAAAGGCAAAGCCACAGAACCACCAGGGAAGTCCCTTACCTCAGTATCTTAACAATACTCCTAGAATCAGCTTTCGCTGATTTTAATTGATTCTTAGCTTTCATTTCTTTTCTCTTAGAAGAACTGAATATGTCTTCTTAGACTCTATACTTTCTGCCCAAGTTCCTAGCTTGTAAATTTAGCCAAGGGCAGGGACTGGAAATTCTATAGTCTTTGGAACTGCTTGGCTTAAAACGGCAAAAACCCACCCATAGCCGTGATCTTATTAGATGACCCTAATTCCCTCCCCACTAACCCTTCTCATTTCCTTTTTTCAAAGGACCTTTCTTTACCCAGTTCTCACCCCCAGAATTTTGTACTGTGTAAGAAATAATTTCAGTTGCTATGAATTCCTGTAATTCTATTTAATTACCATAAAACACAATCGTAGTCATGCATTTCATTAAAATGTATTAGATTTACTTTATTGTAAGTTTTATTGAATGCAGTTGCCCTGATACTGCTTGTCTATGCAAACATTAATGAAACAAAGTGGGACAATTGTCTAGTAACATTTCCTTTGTGTTTGACTGACAGACTGGCACTGGGTCATCAGAAGTCAAGTGTGAACAACAGGTCTGAGTTGACTCTCACGGCTCCAGACAAACAGTTTGGTTTTCTCATCTTACATTTTGGATTTCAAAGCAATTGCGATCCCCCCACCTCAGACTCCTCCCAATATAGAAGTGCGCTTGTCTTTGGGGCTGGGAGAAGGAATTTTGCCAAGGCTTTTGGCAGCATCCTTCATCATGTCCTCAGGGCAAGGTAGAGAGGTGTAACTTCAATAATAGGTCCATGGGTTCTTGGCGGGGCAAATGACTGCATCAAAGTGTATTACTTAGTGGATTTCTGCTGGGCTGGAAAGAAGACTGTAGTGCCTTGCTCTAGGCCTGTCCTTGACACTGTTTTCCAAGTGCTTGTTTTTTCTTTTTTTAACATTTAATTTGTTGTTTAGTTGCTAAGTCATATCTGACTCTTTGGCAACCCCATGAACTGTATGCCACCAGGCTCCTTTGTCCCTGGGATTTCCCAGGCAAGAATACTGGAGTGGGGATCTTCCCAACCCAGGGATTAAACCTACATCTCCTGCACTGGCAGTCAGATTCTTTACCACTGAGCCACCAGGGAAGTCCAATTTACTTTTAATTGGAGGATAATTGCTTTACAATTGTGTTAGTTTCTGTTGCTTAAGAGTGTGAATCAACTAAGTATATAGACATATGCCCTCCCTTTTGAGCCTCCTTCCCACCCCTGTTTTTTTTTAGTTTATTTATTTGTTTATGTTTCGGCTGCATGGCATGTCGGATCTTAGTTCCCTGCACAGGGATTAAACGAGTGCTTCTGTAGTGGGAGGGGAGTCCTAACCACTGGACCACCAGGGAACTCCCTCCAAGTGTTTTAATACAAGGAGAAGATATCAAATTTCTGGACGACCCAAAGCTGGGAAGAACAGATTATATTTAAGGTTGTTGAAACAATGTTTAAACAGAGCAGAGGTGGAAGGAAGAGCTAAAATGATCAAGATGACATGTAAAGAAATGCCATGAGTTAGGAACAGATGTCAAATCCTATGCTCATCAATCGTCTGATGCACAAGTGTGGGAACCCTGGTATGACAGTCACCCCATGACAATGGTTTGCCCTAGAAGGACCCACCCAAGGGGTTCCAGCTTCTCAGGAGTTGACCAAGAGGGTCCCAAAGGATCTCCAGGGAGGTCAGAGGGTCTGGGATCTTTGAGGGCTCTAGTCATCTAAAGCTAGAGAAAGAAACCTTGGATTCCCCAGTGCCCACCTAGCAGCACCATTCCCAGAGCTTTGCACCTCTTTGGAATCTAGCTCTTATCTCAGTGCATTGCAGTTGGGTTATCTTGGCTTCTTAATCATAAACTCTTACTGCTTCTGAGTTCTCATGGTCCAGTGTCGGACACAGACACAAACTGGGGTTTAGGAAGTCCCCCCAGGCAGGGATCTTTGTCTGATTTGTTATAAAGAGTTTTTGTCACCATTGCATCCACGGGACTTAGAACAATGCTTCGTGTAAGGTAGGTCTCAGTACATATTTAATGAAAGAATGAAGGACATACAGATGCTCAATAAATCTTAGCCATTGGTTCTCAATGTGGTTGTGGCTTGTCCTGTCAATAAGTCACCACTTGGCCATTGGGAGCCTTTCAGGAACTTCACTTCCTTTTTCTTTTTGCCTCTCAGTTCTTAGTTCATAGGACTGAAAAACTTGATGATCCTTTGAACAGACAGACGTACTCCAGATGTAATGAATTCATCACCTTTTGGCAAGGAGTTAAGTGCACAGGCGGAAGTCAGATGGTTCTGGGTTTGAGTTCCAACCTGGACAGCTGTTTGTGAGATCATGACTTGGGAAACTTTCTTGAAGCCTTGGTTTGGTTTTCTCATCTGTAAAATATAGATAAAACGCTTACTCCAAGGAGAGATAGAGTATACATAACACAAAGCACCATCTTAATTTGTTGTTGTTTAGTCGCTCAGTTGTATCTGACTCTGGGACCTCGTGGACTGTAGCCTGCCAGCCTCCTCTGTCCATGGGATTTCTCAGGCAAGAATACTAGAGCGGGTTGCCATTTCCTTCTCCAGGTGATCTTCCCAATCCAGGGATAGAACCCATGTCTCCTGCTTGGCAGGCAGGGTCTTTACCACTGAACCACCTAGGAAGAACACCATGTAATAAAGGCTACTATTATTATTATTGTTAGTTCAACAAAGCCTTCACTCATGAAGCAGAGAGGGAGAAAACTCTTTAGAAAGAATCAAGGGGAAAAAATTAGAAATTCCTGAAGGCTTGCCATCAAGGTTTACTTCTTTTGTATGTCAGAGCACCTGTTCCTATTAGACAAGTAAGTTCCTCTGAAGGCGGAAGTAGAGGCCCTACATCGCTGAGGGAGTGCTGGTCTCCATGGTAACGGCACTTTAGATTCTGATGCAGGCACACCTGGTATTCTCAGGTTGCTCCACCATATGGCACCTCATATATTTCATCAAGGAAAAAAAGAAACTACCTTGACCTCCGCCTACTGAGGAGACACACACACACACACACACACTTCCCTCTCTGTGTAATCCACAGCCACTGAAGCCATAGAAACTTCAGTCACAGAGACTGGAAGCAGTTTTGAAAGCACGCAGTCAAACAAAGGGCCAGAAGAGTTATTCTTGCTTCAGAGAGGTGCCCAGAAGCGAGGTACCTATCGATCCATTTGCAGTTCGCCTTTCTCTTCTATGGGACTGACTCAGAATCAGGTGGCTCCCTCTTTGCCCCTAACTTGCCAGTAAAGCAGCTCCATTCATAACCCTGCCTAAAGCAGAATCTCGCAATTGATCATGACTCATCTCATGACAGCCATTTGTAAAAAGTAGCCTCTCAAACGCTCCCTGTGTATAAATGCCCATTAAATGCTCTGCTTTGAACTGGTTTAAAAGAGAAAAGATTTCATGGTAGGATTTAAAAAAAAAAAATTACAGCCTGTAGTTTCCACGTGACACAAGCAAAGAGTTATGGCTGCTTAGAGATTTCCTGCTCTGCTCTAGAAACAGATGTTTAAAAACGTCGCATTGAAAGAGATGTCAGAAATTGGGGACAAAAGAGACTATTTCTTGCAGCATATCAAAGCCCTCCTTTTCAACGAGCCTCTGATTGACGCGGTTTCTTCACACCGCAGTCCCGGTAGAGCCCGTTTCAATTAACCACGCGCGCTGCTCCTACTTGTTTGGCTGCAGCTGTGGTGCCTTGTGTGTGTTGTGCTTCATAAAGTGCCTTTGAAGACAAAGTCTGAAAAAGCTGCAGTCAAGGAGTGTTAGAATTTAGGTTCTAGAACTGTTGGCTCACTCATGGTGTTCGTGGAGGTGTTCTAAGTGCCTTAGCTTGCCTACTGAGTAATAATAACCAAATGTATCCCACCAACATGGGAAAGTGAACTGTGCTCTATAAAGTCTGTAGTTTATGGTTTGAAGCTGGCTCAGGGTGCAGGGTTCCTGGATCATGACTGAGTTTTAATTTGTGGGAAAGGCATTATGTTTAAAGCAATAAAAACTTTTCCTGCCATGTCACGGCAACCTTTTGGCAAGCTCACTGGCTCTTTCTCTCAGCTATTTCTCCACCCACTTGGTCATGAGGGAACTCTGAGATTGCCTTAGGTCTCGGAATACATCTGATCTCTCCCAAACATGCCAGATACAGTCAGACTTCAGTTCTAGTCAAGATGAAGTGGCTGCATTCCTCCCAGCCCCTCACTCTCACAACTAAAAGACCACAGACATAACACAACAGAAGGGCCTAAGAAGACTTCACTTTGGCAGGGATGTGTGTGTTTTTCTACACCACATGCGAGACCTTAGTTCCCCAGCCAGGTATGGAACCTGTGCCCCCTGCCGTGGAAGCATGGACTCTTATCCACCGCACCACCAGGGAAGTCCCCAGAAGACTGAAAGACAGAAAGAAGGCAGGCTTCCCAGGGTCCTCAGGACTTGAGGAACATCACAGTGGTGGGTCTCTGGGGTTGCTTTATCACCTCCAGTAGATTTCAGATATTGCCAACATATATATATATATATATATATATATATATATATATATATATATATATATATATATATTCCAGTATATTGCTGACAAAGGTCCATATAGTCAAAGCTAGGATTTTTCTAGTAGACATATACTGATGTGAGAGTTGGACCATAAAGAAGGTTGAACATTGAAGAGTTGATGCTTTCAAATTGAGGTGCTGGAGAAGACACTTGAGAGTCCCCTGGACTGCAAAGAGATCCAGCTGTAAGGAGATTGATCTTTAGGTCAGTCCTAAAGGAAATCACTCCTGAGTATTCACTGGAAGGACTGATGCTGAAGCTCCAATACTTTGGCCTCCTGATTTGAAGAGCCGATTCACTGCAAAAGACCCTGATGCTGGAAAAGATTGAGGGCAGGAGGAGAAGGGGGCGACAGAGGATAAGATGATTGGATAGCATCACCAAATCAATGGGTATGAATTCAAGCAAGCTTTGGGAAATGGTGGAGGACAGGGAAGCCTGGTGGGCTACAGTCCTTGGGGTTGCAAAGAGTCGGACAGGACTGAGCAACTAAACAACAACATGTGCATCTTAGTTCCTTGACCAGGGATCTGAGTTGCTTCCCTGGTGGCTCAGGCGGTAAAGAATCCACCTGCAATGCAGGAGACCCAGGGTTGGGAAGATCCCTTGGAGATGGGAATGGCAACCCACTCCAGTATTCTTGCCTGGGAAATCCCATGGACAGAGGAGCCTGGTGGGTTACTCACTTCAAATACAACAACATGGGTAGGTTGAAAGTAAAAGGATAGAAAAAGATATACCATGTAAATAATAATAATAAGCAGGAGTGGCTGTATTGACTTCCAGTAAAATAGACTTTAGAGCAGAGAAAACTGCTAGAGACAGAGAGGGACATTACGTATGACAGAAGGCTCAGGCCCTCAGGAAGACATACAGTAGTAAGATAAACCACTGCTCTGGCTTCCGTGGCACAAGTCTCTCTTCCTCCCTGGATGGTAAGAGCCTTCCAGGGCAGGAACCACACCTACTGGTCTTGCTCTTTCACCCAGAACTTCATTAAGAAATGATGTGCATAAAATTTAGTGAAAGTCCATGGCAGTACAGTGTGGCTCATAAGGACACAGTGAGGGAAGGGGAGAGAGGGGCTAATTGAGAGAGTAATACTGAAGCATTTTCATTACCATATGTAAAACAGAGAGCCAGTGGGAATTCACTGCAGGGAGCTCAAATCCGGTGCTCTCTGACCACCTCGATGGATAGGGATGGGATGGGAGGGATGTTCAAGAGAGAGGGCACATATGTACACCTATGGCTGATTCATGTTGATGTATGGCAGAAACCAACGCAATATTGCAAAGCAATTATCCTCCAATTAAAAATTAAAAAAAGAATAAAATGTAAATGAAATAGTTAAAAAAAATTAAAAGTCCATGACAGTGCAGTGTAGCTCGTAAGGACACTCGCTTCTCTAGGCCGGCTCACTGGAAAATACCCTGATGCTGGGAAAGATTGAGGGCTGAAGGAGAAGAAGGTGACAGAGGATGAGATGGTTGGATGGCATCACCGATTCAACGGACATGAACTTGGGCAAACTCCAGGAGATGGTGAGGGACAGGGAGGACTGGTGTGCTACAGTCCATGCAAAGGGTTGGACACAACTTGATGCCTAAACAACAAGAAATTCTCTAGGAAGAGCCTGGGAGGAACTAGGGAGACTGTTCATGATGTCATGACTTGGTACCCATGTCATGGTGTCATGGGTACCAAGATCCCCTTTGAAGCAGAACACTGGTTCCCTGGCTCACTTTCGACTTGAGGTGAGGGGGGATCCCCACTTGCCCTAAGTGCTCCCCTGTGTGGCTTGACTAGACTCTTCCCTTGAGTAGCTGGTCCCTAAAAGCAGGGACTCCGCCCTTCAGCTGTGCCCCAGTCCTCTTTCTGGGTCCTCCCCAGAAACCTAGGGCTTCTTATGCAAATAACGTCCCAGCTCTCCTGAGAGGCATATGCAGATTAGGCCCCACAGTGACCCTCCACGTGAAACCATATCCATAAATAACCCCAACTTTTAAGACACACTGGGGTCAACCGGCATACCATTTGATTAAGTAATGCACTGAAATGCAGTGAGAGGTCCCATCTCATGATTGGAATGTAAATCTGAGAGAGACTGGCCAGGAATAAATAGAAACCCGTCTTGGCTGTGTCATTATGATACTCGGTGGCTGGAAAGGAAATTATTTACTTGGGAAGTCTCCGCAGTGACATTACACGATCACTGGTACATCGCTAATGATTTCTCTGCTCCTGTTTTTTATGGCTTAATATTTGCTCAGTGCCCAAAATTTACAGGACAGAACTTGGCAGCACCCTTGGTGAGTGAGGCCAGGGCACATGAGCCTGTGGTCAGAGAGGGAGATTTCCCTGGGGGCCCTTCAGAAGCCTGAAATTATAGCCTCCCTGCCCAGGGGGAACTCAGAGACCAGTCTGAGCACTTCCTGACCACGTGCTTCCAAGGAGCCCATCCTGGCTCATTTCTCTGGGCAAGGAGTCCCCAACCTCCCGGCCGTGGACCAGTACCTCCAATCAGATCAACAGCAGCATTAGATCAGAAATAAGGAAGAAGTGAAGTCAAAGTGTTCTGAAGCTCAGTCGTGCCCGACTCTTTGTGACCCCATGGACTGTAGCCCACTGGGCTCCTCTGTCCGTGGGATTCTCCAGGCAGGAATACTGGAGTGGGTTTGCCATGCCCTTCTCTAGGGCACCTTCCCGACCCAGGGGTCGAACCCACGTCTCCTGCATTGCAGGCAGATTCTTTGTCATCTGAGCCACCAGGGAAGCCCAGGTTAGAAATAAAGTGCACAGTAAATGTAACACACTTGAATCACCCCAAAACCACCACCCCACACCTGGCCTGTGGAAAAATTGTCTTCCACGAAACTGGTCCCTGGTGTCAAGCAGGTTAGGAACGGCTGCTCTAGGGGCTGTTTTCACTGCTGCTGGTCAGACTTCAAATGCCTGTGGTCATCTTACCATGATACCCCCTTACCCGAGCCCCCTCCTTGTGCCTGCCGACCCCCTGGCCTGCAACTGGCTGATTGTTCACACATGGAGACTCCCGCCAGGCCACCGCTACCTCTGCACCTGGGGTCCTGCTTCCTGGCCCCTCATCGTGTGGGTTTCGGCCCTTGAGGCGTCTGCTCTTGTCCTCAACTTTATTGATTTATTGATGGGCCAGACTAAGGAGTGGACAGCGCCCAGGCTCTCATGAGTTCAGGGCTGCCATTTGTCCAGGGGGTCACAATTACCCACATGTTTGACCCACAGCCATCCCAGGCGAGCTGATTTTCTGCCATCATGTTTTCAAATTCACCCCCGTTAAACTTAGTAAATCCCCACTTCTTGGAGATACTGATCTTCTGGTGGCCAGGGAACTTGAACCTGGCCCTGAGGAGGGCCTCACTTACATGCTCCTTGTTCTGCAGCTTGGTACAGGTGGACATGATGACTTGGCCAATGTGAACCCTGGCCACTGTGCCCTGGGGCTTCCAAAGGCACCACGCATATCTGGCTGGAGCCTAGCCTGGGGACACCAGGCCAGTCATGAATGTCCACTGGGAAGAGCTGTCTCCAAGGTCCCTTAGGGCAACCTGTACAGACAACAGGCTGGATACACTACCAAGAAGGCTGCTGTTTGCAGCCACGGCTGTCCTCAACTTTAGGGTGCATCTTGGCTTTTCCTTGTCTTCCAGGTCTCCCTAGTTCTGACATTTGACATTCCCTGGGATGCATCCACACTGGTCCCCTGGCTGCTCTCAGTCATCACCCACCCAGGCAATTGCTTTATTGACCAGAGCCCCCAAAGATGGCCCAGCTCCTCATTCCTTTCCTTCATCCATCCTCACCCAGAAAGAGTCACCCCCAAATCCAGTTTAGTCTTTCCATTACCCCACAAGGATGAGGTGACCATCTGGCCTCCATGCTGAGGGTGGGATGGCATGGGGTTAAAAGTAGGGGCTCCAGAGGCAGGACCCTACCTAGCTGCTCACCCCAGCTGTCTCTCTCTAGCTGGGAGATCCGGGACAAGATGACGCAGTTTTCAGCCCCAGGTTCCTTATCTATTAAATGGAGATCATAAGAGTAATCACATATGGATGTGAGAGTTGGACCATAAAGAAGGCTGAGCACCAAAGGATTGATGCTTTCCAATTGTGGTGCTGCAGAAGACTCTTGAGAGTCCCTTGGACTGCAAGGAGATAAAACCAGTCAATCTTAAAGGAAATCAACACTAAATATTCATTGAAAGGTCTGATGTTGAAGCTCCAATACTTTGACCACCTGATGGGAAGAGCTGACACATTGGAAAAGACCCTGATGCTGGGAAAGACTAAAGGCAGCAGGAGAAGGGGGCGACAGAGGATGAGATGGTTGGATGTATCACCGACTCGATGGAATGAGTTTGAGCAACTCTGGGGCTTGGTGATGGACAGGGAGGCCTGGTGTGCTGCAGTCCATGGAGTCGCTGAGAGTCGGATACAACTTGGTGACTGAATAACAACCATGTAACAGTAGCTACCCTAGAGGGTTGTTGGCAAGATTCAATATGTAATTCATGTGATGCCTTTAGAACAGAGGCCAGTACATAAGTGGTACGCATTTACTAGTTTTCTAAGTTAATCTTTACAAACTAAGCCAGCTGTGAAACACTGTTTCTGTAATTCTATGAGTCCCTCTGTTGTGTCATTCCTTGAGCGCCTGGCCACCCAGCCTGGACGGGGACACTAAGATCAAAGCCAGGGTTAGGGGAGGGGGAGGGCATTCTGGATGCTTTTCTGTCTGTAATTTGCAAAAACAGTTCTCTCCCCTAAAAGAGCTGAGCGTAATATCAACTCCTGAAGCAGCCTTTTCTTGAAGAACAACCTTGGAAGAAATGCCACAAAAAGTTAGTGCCATTTTAATTCTTATTCTCCTCTGTCAACTGACTTAGGAACTTGGCTCCAAAGCTCTTCTTCTTTTATTTTTGTAAATGGATGGCATTTTATTTATCCATTTTTGGCTGTGCTGGGTCTTCGTGGCTGTGCTGTGAGCAGGCTTTCTGTAGTTGTGGCGAGCGGCTCCTCTGAAGTTTCAATGCTAGGGCTTCTCGTTGCATTGGTTTCTCTTATTGGGAAGCACAGGCTCTAGGAGGGCAGATGTCAGTAGCTGTGGTGTGAGGGCTCAGTTGTTGCAGGCTCACAAGCTTAGTTGCCCTGTGGCATGTAGAATCTTCCTGGACAAGGGATTGAACTTGCATTCCCTGCATTGGCAAGCGGGTTCTTAACTGCTGGACCCCAAGGGAAGTCCCAAAGCTCTTGTGATGGGGGTGTTTGTGCTGCTGCTGGCTTGTCACTCCCCTCCATCCCTCGGGATTGAGTTCCATCATTTTCTTAACCACAGGTGGCCTCTACAGTCTGGCCTCTTACATTCCTTGCAAGGAAGACCCTATTTTATTTAGATTCTTTTCCCATAGAGATCATTACATACAGAGTATTGAGCAGAATTCCTTGTGCTATACAGTAGGTCCTTATTAGTTATCTAGCTTATATATGTGTGCATGTGTGTGTCGTGTCCAACTCTTTGCGACCCCGTGGATGGCAGCACTCCAGGCTCCTCTGGCCATGGAATTCTCTAGAATACTGGAGTGAGTTGCCATTTCCTCCTCCAGGGGACCTTCTCAACCCAGGGATCGAACTCATGTCTCCTGTGTCTCCTGCATTGTAGGTGGATTCTTTACCCACTGAACCACCGAGGAAGCCCCTCAGCAGGTCCTTACTAGTTATCTGTTTAATATATAGCAGTTGTATATGTCAATCCGAAACGCTCAATTTACCCCTCCTCCCTCTTAGGAAGCATAAGTTTGTTTTCTACATCTGTGACTCCATTCCTGTTTTATAAATATGTTCCTTTGACATACTGGGTGAAATAAGTCAGACAGAGGAAGACAAATATCATAGGATATTGCTTATATGTGGAATCTAAAATAACGGTAGAGATGAGTGCTGGGCGGGAGTGGGTCGAGACTTCGAGGTCAAGGAAACACCTGGACCAGAGGTGAGGCAGCCAGGGGATGTGTGTGGGGCTGGGTGGGGCGGGGGGAGGATGCACAGAGAAGCGAGATGGCAAAGGGTACCCAGGACCCCTGGGCTCACACCATCTACAGCCCTGACCCTCAAGGAAGCTGAAAATCATTTATTTACACTGAAATGTGTACTGAAACTGTTCATTATGGCTGGTCAGATGCAGGAGTCCTGTGCCTATAAAAGAGCATGAAGTCTCTCTCCCACAGAACAAGGTTGTCTTTGGGGTCTAGGAGATTTGAAAATCAAACCTTCAATCTTGGATGTACACCCTGCTGGATACTGGCTGGCATTGCTGGAGCAGCAGCCTCTGTGGTGGAAACTGGGGGCCCTTCTGGGAGAGCCTCAGTCTCAGACAGGCAGGTGCTCAGAGGAGGCCTAACAGGGCCTGTAATTAAATGATGCTGACCCACCTCTAGGATAATCCAGACTAGACTAATTCTATTCTCCCTCAAGGCAGGAATTCCAAAGAATCACCCTGGACAGATCTCCTAGTAGAGCATAATTTTCCTTTATGATTAATTAGCTAGCTAGACATCTATATTTAATTAATGACTCAAGCATCTATTAAATGGTCTCTACATGACAGGCACAGTGGATTCAGAGCAGCATCAAGTTGGTCCCTGCCCTCCAAGCACTCACTGTTGGAGAGATGGTTCCATAGACCACCCCACAGCGCCGTGTGTTGTATGCCTGAAATCACAGCTGCAGCCTCACAGAAAATAAAGCACTAAGGCTCCTGGTGAGGGGCTGGGGTTTTGAAGGATGAGTAGGAGTTTAATCGGTGGATGGAGTGGGGAAGAACCTTCTAGGCAGTTGCAGCAGCATTTTCTAAGGCGTGAAGCTATGAAAAACCACATTACATGTGGGAGCTTCTAGCTGAAGCTCATTTCTCTCAGCGTGGCAAGCTTTCGCCATCTTGCCAGCCCCCAGGCAGATATGCTCATGGACCACGGCCGTTTCTCCCACTTCTCTCCAACAGTTCCAGGCGGCGATCACAGACCTGCAGAATCAGTGCCTGGAAGGAGCCTCTGTGCTTTGACATCTTTTATGCAGGCTTTCATGTTGCAGGACCATCAGGTGTTTGGAGGATGGTGGCAGGAGGAGAAATTGGGGTGGTGGTTTAGGGCCAGAATGTAAGAGCCTCATGAGTCATTCCGAGAACCTTTGGCTGATGGCAGAAAGCCACTGAACGTGTTTGGGCTGGAGAATCGCCCTGTCAGATCCATGGTTAAGAAATAAACTCTCTTCACAGAATAGTGCGCCATTCTCCACATCAGCACTGCAGCTCACTGACACGTGGTGGGGGACAGCCTAAGGTCTGCAGAGGGGGCCCTTAGCATCCAAGGAAGGGTAGGGTTGACAGCATCCCCCGTAACCTCTCCCACTCTCGCTGGGGAGATACAAACGGGGCTGGAGTTCACCTGCTGTGCTGAGAAGTTTGCTAGACCTTGGAATGACTGCCTGCCCCACCTGTAGTAGACCAGGCATTGCTTCCCGTTTGATAACTTCTCTGCCTGGTTCACATTACTTTTGTACTCCCTCACCTCTTTGAGCCTATTTATTGTGTCAATTTGGGCTTCCCTGGTGGCTCAGCTGGTCAAGAATCTGCCTGCAATGCAGGAGACCTGGGTTCAATCCCTGGGTTGGGAGGATCCCCTGGAGGAGGGCATGGCAGCCCACTCCAGTATTCTTGCCTGGAAAATCCTATGGACAGAGGAGCCTGGTGGGCTACAGTCCATGGAGTCGCAAAGAGTGGGATATGACTGAGCAACTAAGCACACACATTGTGTCAACTTCCCTCTTGGTCCATTTGTCCCAAAAGTTCTGCTCCTGAGGTGCATGCTGTTGGCTTGATGTCTTTCTTCTAGCGGTTGTTCTCTGCAGAGGTGCAGTTTGGATCACGAGCTCTGTCTCCCTGACCCGTCCACTCCCCTCTCTGCTGATGTGTTACTGAGATGGAGGCCTTTGTGTATCTGCCCTGATGAGTGTGAGGGGAGAGGAGGGAAGCTCCCCAGTCGACCGCAGGAAACTGGAACCCCTGCAGCCTCCCCGTCGCTTCTGTCCCTGCCCAGAGCTGTGCCTGTAAACCCTCAGGGCCCTCAGGTCGCCGAGCTCCAGCTCTGGGGCCAGGCCCCCTGCTTCCAGCTCGGCCGGGTTCAGGGGGCTCTTGCTACACAGAGCTGGGCTGTTGCTTCCTCTTTCTGTGGGACCAGATGGGCTTGGATAGTCCCAAAGCAGTGTGGTGGGGAAGGGTGAGACCTGGGCTATAACTCTTCCAGAACCTTCCTGTGTCCTTTTTCAGTCTGTTGATGTGATGGATTATATTGGGTTTTTTTTTTTTTTTTTTTTTTTGGCTGTACCACTTGTGGGATCTCAGCTCCCCAACCAGGGACTGAACCTGGACCCTTGGCATGGAGAACTTGGAGTCCTAATTACTGGACTGCCAGAGAATTCCCAATATATTGATTGATTTTTTCTTGAGATTGACTTATTTATTTTTTTATTGTGGTGGGTCTTTATGGCTACAAGTGGTCTTTCTCTAGTTGGGGAGAGTGGGGCTTATTCCTTATTGTGGCCCCTGAGCGCTAGAGCACAAGCTCTGTAGTTGTGGCGAATGGACTTAACTGCTCCATGGTGTGTGGGATCTTCCCAGAGCAGGGAGCAAACATGGCATTAGATCAAACATCTCCTGCATTGGCAGGCAGAGTCTTTACCTCTGAGCCACCAGGGAAGCCCCATTTCTAGCCTTTGATTTAAAGCGAGAAATGTGCAATGCTCTCTTTCACTTGAACACTTAGAGGCCATTGTAAGGTTATTAAGTGGCCTAATTTCAATACTGTTGTGTCTCAAGGAGTAGGGAAGGAGACAGGGTAACAGCCCTGGTGGAGCCGCTGATTAAGTTTTCCATCTACTGTGGGTGCGTGGCATCTCAAAACAATTACAGTAGGGACATCAAAGACCTCTGACTATACAGCACTCTAACAAATAATAATGAAAAAAGTTTGAAATATTGTGAGAATTACCACAGTATGACACTGAAACTCAAAGTGAGCAAATGCTGTTGGAGGAATGGTGCAGATAGACTGCTTCTATGCAGGAGGGTTGCTTCGATTTGTTTAAAAAAAAAAAAAAGAACAACCCAGTGTCTGTGACACCCAATAAAGCAAAGTGCAATAAAACGAGGTCTGCCTGTAAGCCCATCAAAGGCGTTCTTCATTTCTGCTACAGTCTCTTTGATCTCCAGCGCTTCTCTCTGGTTCCTTCTCAGGACTTCCATCTCTCTGCTTACACCGTCCATCTGTCCTGTGTCTGTCTTCTCTATCCATTAGCGCTCTCAGCATAGTCATCCGAGTTGTGTTAAATTCCTGGTCTGATCATTCCGACATGCCTTCCGCGTCTGGTTCTGATGCTTGCACCGTCTCTTCGGCTGTGATTTCTGCCTTTTGGTAGACCTTGTGATTTTTCTTAATAGCCAGACACGATGTGCTGGGTAAAAAGGAACAGCCATAAACAGGCCCTCAGGGATATGTTGGTGAGGTGTGAAGGGTGGGGAAGTGTTCTAGTCCTAAGATAGGGTCACGGTGTTTCTCTGAGCCTGTGTCTCTGGACTGTGAGCTTCACAAGTGTTTCTCAGTTTATTTTTCCTCCTCTTCTAGGAGACACGGGATGGCTAGGGCAGGTGGAGGTGGGGATTTCCCTTCCCCAGGCAGTCTGGCTCTGATCACACCCCAGCAGGCCAGGCTCTGGTTCCCTAGTTTCCCCTGAGGGCTGGCATTGTTAAGAAGAACAGAGGGCTATGGTATATTTCTTTATATTTTAAAAGTTTTTATTGGGCTGTAGTTGATTTACCATGTTGTTATTTTTAGGTATATAGAAAAGCGAATCAGTTATATATATATATTTTTATATATATCCATTCTTTTTTCTTTTTTAGATTCTTTTCCCATACAGATCATTACAGAGTACTGAGTACAATTCCCTGTGCTAGCCAAGACTGTCTGGCACTACTGGTAAAGAATCTGCCTGCCAGTGCAGGAGACACAAAAGACGCGGGTTTGACCCCCAGGTCAGGAAGATCCCCTGGAGTAGGAAATGGTAACCCACTCCAGTTTTCTTAGGAAATTCCATGGACAGAGGAGCCTGGTGGGCTACAGTCCACGGGGTCACAAAGAAATATGACCGAGCCAGGGTGCACAACGCACTGTACTTATGTCTTTATTAGTTGTCTAGCTTATGTATCATAGTGTGTATGTGTCAGTCCCAAGAGAAATGTGTCTGGTGTATTTTAACAGGGCTCCTTTTCCCCTCCCACTGCTGGGAGCCTGAGGGAGCTTTTCTCTGATATTTACTGTGGGAACCTGGCTGAGACCCCGGAGATAAATCCTGCAAGACTGCGGGGGCCTGCTATGATGGCATCCCCCTGGAGATTTTAGCTCTTGACCTTGTCTACATGGAGCGCCTAGGGGAAGTGAACCTCATGGCTGCAGTTTTGGTCCCAGCACTGGCCCCCACTGAGTCCGCTCCGGGTGGCTGCCGATCCCTGTACTTGCCTGGCTGGGTCTCCAGTCTTGCAGGCAGTGGTTGCCCCATGTCCCCCCTCCCTCTCTTATTGCATCCTAGAGAGTTGTTGAATTCTCAGTCTGTTAAGCTTTGACTTACTAGAACACAGGGGCAACTTCCAAGCTCTTTACTTGAGGAACCAGAAATCTGATGCCTCATTCTTTCCTCTAAACATATAATCACAACACCTTTTAAAAGATTAAGGGACTTCCCTGGTGGTCTAGTGGTTAGGACTTTGCACTTGCCTGCAGGGGGCACGGGTTCAATCCCTGGTCAGGGAACTGAGACCCCACATGCCTTGAGGTATGGCCAATGGATAAATAAAACTACTTTAAAAAATAAAAGATTTAAAAATAGCTATTTATGCAGAGTTTGGGGCTTCCCAGGTGGCTCGGTGATAAAGAATCTGCCTGCTATTGCAGGAAACTCAAGAGACACGGGTTCGATCCCAGGTCCAGGAAGATCCTCTGGAGAAGGGAATGGTGACCCACTCCAGTATTCTTGCCTGGGAAATCCCATGGACAGAGGAACCTGGCAGGCTACAGTCCCTGGGGTCACCAAGAGTTAGACACAACTAAGTGTGAGTGGGCATGCACACACACACAAGCAGGATTTATCATACACACACACAGAGTCTTAAAGCTCTAATAAGGACACTATAGGCAACATTTTAAAGAAAAACTACTTCAGCGCTAGGACATTTCTTTTAAAGAGACGATTGACATTAATTTCCCTCAAATCCCTAATCTTCATCCCCTGATTAAGAATAAGAATAAAAGTCCTAGCAATTCATCCTGTGTACTGAGCACTCACTGTGTTTCACTTACTGCACTGGATGTTTCAGCCAGTATTGCTCTTCCTCACCAACAACCTGCCTACAAGGAATTCTTTAATCAATTTCATAGATTAAGAAATTGAGGCTCAGAAAGGTCGGGCACTTTGTCTAAGGTCACACAGTAAGTGATTTAATAGCCTGGTAGTAAGAAGATTTTGAATCACTGTGGGAAAACCTAAACTGTCAGAGTCCTGGCAGACCATGTGGTTAGTGAGGTCCTGCTGGCTTAGTGGGCAAGTAGCTTTTGCAAACACGGATAGTGTGTGTGTGTGTGTGCACGTGCGCACGCCCATGTATATGCTGGACCACGATGTTGCTGTCGTGTTCACAGCCCTGTTCCGACACATGCTGTCCCAGCCTATCTCATCAGAACCTCTAAGGCGCGTCCTATCCCCTCACTCAGCAAGCCCCTCAGTATTGCATCCTCTACAGAAGGATGCCTGCTTTTAGGTGGCGTTAATGAATCACCAGCAGATTTACAACCACTCGAATCTTTTATTAGGCTTACAGTTGAATGGTTTTAATTTTTCACTAACCCTCTGTTTAACCATCCTAAAATCAAATTGTCTTTTCTCAACCGAAATAAGCTATTTCCTTAGATCCAAGAGCTTTCAAGCTTTGAAGATAAAAGGATGGGCTGTTCTACAGCCCCAGACTTTCCATGACGAGTTGCTGGGACAGGAAGTGAATTTGCAATCCTTCACGTGTGGGATGGAGTTCAGGCTAGAGGGGATTCAGAAAGCGGCACGCCTTCCTGCTGCAAACCGTGATGGTGAGGGCCACCCCACTGCTCCGTTGTTCCCACAGTTAGAAGTGAGCACACCCTGGGACACCAGCTCTACCTCCTGGGAATTCGGATGGAGAAGGCTACTGAGAAGCTGGACTGTGCCCAGCACCTTGAAGGGCAAGGGTAGCATCAGCCAGAAACTGGACAACTCGTATGTTGTCAACAAGGCCAAACAATGAAAGGCCTCTTGTAGAAGAACTTGATTAAATACAAATTTAACATTAATGTTTCATCTTCTCAATGAAACCCTAGAAGCAATCATCCCCACATTTGTCATGCTCAACAGAGCCTTAAGAGAGGTGAACAGAGAACACTAAACATCGCCTATTAGAAAATTGCATTTCAAAATAGTAAGGAAAAGGAAAAGACATTAGCCAACAAAGGACGCTCTTCTTTCCCCAGATAATTTGCATGCTCCATCAACACTAATGGTTATGATGGGAGAAAAAAGACAAAGTTAAAAGCTTTTAAAATTTAAGATATAATGGAATTGTTGCTTCTTGTGAAATTCTGTTTTAAGTCTATTTATTCCGAAGTCGGGTCAGAATGTCACCTTAAGATTATGGCACACAGTGAACTCTAATACTGCACCCCTTCTTCGCTAGGAGGCAGAGATATTGAGAAAGTCTTTTAACCCTGAAGTCTTTGAGAGTTACGGAATACAAGCAAAAATTAACCAGTTCACAGTTTAGCCATTTGAAAAAAAAGAAGGCCACAGGTCTGTGGGTGACAGGGCACCGAAGGTGACACCAGTATCACACTGTCTCCAGCTGGAAGCCAGTAAGTGATGCTTGGAAACTTTGAACTTTGCTCCCGTGACTTTCCGAGGGGCCCCAGGACTTCAGGTCAGTAAACATTTATGAACATCCAGTGCAGCTGGAGGACTGTGTTAAGCTGCCTGGTGCCTGTGAATAGCACAGAGAGTGCTTCTATTCTGTTAGGAAGCGTCGCACCCAGTGCCTGATGAACCTGATTATTACAATAATTAATATAATGATTACCCCCTGCTGAAAAGCATTTATTCAGCTAATGACTACCTCAAACAGCTCACCGGTGTTCTAAAGACACAACAGGTGGCCCCCAGGCAGATCCGCCCAAAGGTGGAGTGTAGGGGTGCTTCAGCCCGACTCTTAGGGGCCCTGCCCTGCCTCCCCTGCCACTTCTGGGCTGTATGACCACATCAGGCTAACCCCCTGGGACTGGGTTTTAATAGTCTGTAAGATAAGAACAATGCCTTTGCAGGTGGGTGTGAGAGTTACCTGAGTTGGCAAGTGCAGAGCATTTGCTCAGTGTCTGGCATATGGTAACTTCCTCTTTCACCTCCTCCTTCTGCTTTTCTTTTTTTAAATTGCTATTTATTTATTTGGCCAGCACTGTGAGGCATCTTCGGTCTTAGTTCCCTGACCAGGGATTGAACCAGTGCCCCCTGCATTGAAAGCTCTGGGGCTTAATCACTGGACCACCAGGGAAGACCCTCCTCCTTTCTTGATCACATTTAAAATGATGTAATGTGATACTGAAAAAGACCCTGATACTGGGAAAGACAGAGGATGAGATGGTTAGGTAGCATCACTGACTCAATGGACATGTGTTTGAACAAACTCTGGGAGATGGTGAAGGACAGGAAAGCCTGGTGTGCTGCAGTGCATGGGGTTGCAGAGTTTGACACAACTCAGTGACTGAACAGCAACAATTACAGTGTGACATAACTCCTAAAATCAGATTCTGCCCTGTCTCCAGGGTTGGTTGCTGTTGTTGCTGTTGTTGTTGTTTTAATAACCTTCTCTGAATGAATTTTGTAAAGTCTATCATCTTGTTCATGTTTAGCCACTAAACTCTTTAGCTCACCAGTCAGTTAATGAATGGACAGAGATTTCCTTAAATTTCTATAACCAATAAATCTCTCATTCGTTGCCAAGGGCTCTTTGTGCCCAGAGGGGCTCATCTTCAATGCTCAGCCAGGAAGTTGACAGGTATGCCTTAGCTATCAATTCCTGGCTGTGCAGTGCATCAAGGTCGGCGAGAGGTGAGAGCTTAGGGCCTTTTGAGGTCTTTTGTGAGCATTTACATAGCCCTGGCATGCTGTAGTCCATGGGGTCACAAAGAGTCGGACACGAATGAGTGGCTGAACAGCAACAATACACACAGCTCTGGGCGCACTCATAGCCCTTCAGGTCCACATGGCCTTCGAGATTCCCAGGAAAATGTCGAAGTTTTTCAAAGCCCGTTTGGAAATTCATTCCTCAGCTTTTCCCTTTAGGCTTTTTGGCCAGCTAATTGTTTGTCCCAACTGTTGTTCACTACCTCAGGCGGCCACAAAGCACCCAGCTGCAAAGTTAAACTGTTGCCTTTAATTTCTTTTTTTGACAACCACTGTCCGCAACACCCACCCCTGCCACCCCGCCCCGGGGGAAAAGGCTTTTTGCACGGAATGAACGCCAGGTCAGGTAAAATAAAGATGACTTTGCAGGTGGACACTTGCAGGGAACTACCAGAGAGGTCAGATACTGATGGTTCCCTGGAAATCAAGCTTTAACGGAACCCCAGCACCATCTCCACCGGTCTAGTGGCTATCAGGTGGCTGGTGTGACTATGACTGGTTTTTCAAGGCAACCATGGAGCTGGAAGTGGAAAGACTGGAATACAGCAAGTTAAAACCCCATAAATCTCACTGTTCTTACCAAGATTTAGCCATTTATAAGCTTCCCAGATGACTGCAAGCCTTTGGATAATTTCATGACCTCAGGCAAAGTTGGTTTTGACAATTTATGATCAGTTTTTTTGGAAGAGAAGGTTTTTGGATCTTCTTAATACCAATTAGATTTGTGTTCTGGAAGATCACTCTGGCCCTAGTGTGTGGAAGACTCTGGGGTGTGGGGAAATGCTGGAGTCGGGGAGATGAGTTGGGGGTTTTGTGGTCAGCAGGGGACAGATGCTGGCCACCTGCACTGAGGTGTGGTCGTAGTGATAATGAGCAACATATATGTACTGAATGAGGAGTTTGCTATGTTCTGTGCTCAGCATTACATACTTTTTGTGCACGGTCATGCCTATTTTGTTTCTTTCTTTATCTGGCTATGCCGGGTCTTAGTTGCGGCATGCAGGATATTTTGTTGTGGCAGGTGAACTCTTAGTTATGCCATGTGGGATCTAGTTCCCTGACCTGGGATTAAACCTGGGCCCCCTGCTTTGGGAGCTCAGAGTCTTAGCCACTGAACCACCAGAAAGGTCCCATCATGCCTATTTAAAAGATGATAAAACTACATTAAAAGGAGTTCAACACCTTACCCCAAGGTCACACAGCTAAAATGGGGTTAGAGCAAGTTTTCGAATCTTCATTAGTCTGACTTTAAAATCCTTGCTAATAATCATTATTCTCTGTGTCTAGAAGCAGGATCAGTGACTACAGTAAAAAAAAAAAATCTTCACTCAACAAGTATTTATTGATAACCAACTGTTAGACGTTTATATGGGAAAGTCTTCATTTGTGGTAAAATGAATTTAGGTGGGCTGCCTCTTGCCCAGCAATGTTGAGACAGGAGAGACTTCACTGTGAAAGTCAGGTTGGGCAGAGTTGAGACGAGGGAGAAGGTCCTAGGGCAGAACTTGTTCACGTCCTCCTAATCCACGGCCAAGGCCATCCATTTCTCAGAGATCTCCCCAGGCAGAAAATGGACATGGTTTGCTAGAGTGTGCTCGTATTTCCTGCTTGCATTAATCTTCCTTTTCTGGGGAACTTGCCCGTCTGCCAAGGAAAACACACCGCATGTCAGCATCTCTGCTGTAAATGAGAAGCTCTTTGTTCATGCTCTTCCCGGGGACTGGCTGCTGCTCCACCAGACGGGAATCGTCTTTTCATTTGGTTGCCACATACGGCTGGCTCAACCCAAGCTCTCTTCTCTCTGTCGCGTCTTGTTGCTGCAATCTGTGGTTACAGCTTTTAAAGACTTAATAAACGAGTGTGTTTTCTATCCCAGAGAAATGAAATGAAGATTGTCACTTGGCGTTGTTCTCCGCCATCATGTTTCTGTTGCCGTCTGTAGAAATGGAGCGGAAAATGACTGCAGCTCTTTTGTTGCCCAGCTGCCCATGCCACTTCCAGTCCTTGGGAAGGAAATCCATTCTGCTTGCAAATTCTCTTCAGACATTTGGTTATTTATCTGTTGAAATCGTCCCCCATCCTTTCCTCTGACCAACTCTTGGTTCTGGGCTAGAGAAAGACACCACTTTCCCCTCTCAATGAAAAATCAACTGCTATTGTATCCTTTCACTGCGTGCTTGCTAAGTCACGTCCGTCGTGTCCGACTCTTGTGACCCTATGGATTGGAGCCCTCCAGGCTCCTCTGTCTATGGGATCCTGCAGGCAAGAACACTGGAATGGGGTTCCATGCCCTCCTCCACAGGATCTTCCCGACCTGGGGGTCAAACCCGTGGCTCTTAAGTCTCCTGCATTTGTAGGTGGGTTCTTTACCACTAGCACTACCTGGGAAGCCCAGATCTCTCCATTCAGCTTTGTCACAGGATATTCATGAAATAGATATGTTTATGCCTGTATGTCGTGCAACTGTACGTTGTTTTCAAAAATTATTTCTTGACTATGCCCGAGCTTAACTGTGTACTGAACACAATGCTTACAGCACCAGGGCAAGGAAGCTGTTTTAATCCTGCTTTTGCAGTTGAGGACAAAGAAGTTAAATATCTTTATTTTATCTTATTTATTTGATTTTGGCTATGCTGGGTCTTCATTGCTGTGACTTCTCCCCCAGGGCAGAAATGGTAGGTCCATAGCAACTCTCATTACAACTTTATTTATCTCACTCATTCTAAGGATTGAATTTCTCTCCAGCTCATTCACAAGAGAGGTCGTCAAAAGAGCAAACAGGAATAATTCCCAAAGAGGTGGGGGACGTCGCTGAGCAGGGGATTTGCCAATTGTGTTAGATTGCTAGGGCTGCCATAACAAGGGACCACAGACTGGGTGACAAACAGACATTCATTTTCTCTTGGTTCTGGAGACTGCAATCCAAGATCCAGGTGTCAGCAGACCTGATTTCTCCTGTGGCTTCTTCCCTTGGCTTCTCATAAGGGCACCAGCCATACTGGATTAGGACCCCAAATGGTGATCTCAGTATCTTACTTAACCTCTTTAAAGGTCCTGCATCCAATACAGTCACATTCTGAGGTACTGAGAGTTAGGACTTCAATATAGGAATTTGGGTGAAAGTGAAAGTCGCTCAGTTGTGTCTGACTCTTTGCGACCCCATGGACTACACAGTCCATGGAATTCTCCCAGCCAGAATACTAGAGTGGGTAGTCATTCCCTTCTCCAGGGGATCGTCCCAACTCAAGGATCAAACCTAGGTCTCCCAAATTGCAGGTGGATTCTTTACCAGCTGAGTCACAAAGGAAGTCCAAGAATACTGGAGTGGGTAGCCTATCTCTTCTCCACTGGATCTTCCTGACCCAGGAATCGAATCGCGGTCTCCTACATTGCAGGCAGGTTCTTTACCAACTGAGATATCAGGGGAAACATAGCAATTTGGGTGGGTGGGGACACGGTTTAGCCTGGTTTCAATCTCTGGGTTGGAAAGATCCCCTGGGAGGAGGGCATGGCCACCCGCTCCTGTATTCTTGCCTGAAGAATCCCATGGACAGAGGACCCTGGTGGGCTACAGTCCATGGGGTTGCAAAGAGTTGGATATGATTGACCAACTAAGCACTGCACACTTTAGCCCAGAACACTGATGCTGTATATCCTCCTCCCTGGTCTCAGAGACATAGCTCCTCTCTTGGAGCTGTTGCCATCCTCATTTGGGCTTGTTGACATCCTTGGCTTCCCAAGAGAAGGAAGGATCACGTGTCCATATCCGGGTGACTCAAGCCCTCTTGGGGGGATTCTCTGAGGGGCCTTCCACAAGAAGGTACAAAGATCTTCAGCCTTCTGGATTTCTAATTTTATGGAGGATAAGGGCCCAGCAAGGTGGCCTGACTTGTCAAGGTCACACAGTGACTCTCGGGAGCTAGGAGGCAGGGTCTCCTGTGGTCTCTGAGGCAGGGCATCACTGTGCTTCCAGGGAGGTTTGCGGCCTCTGGTCCCATCAGTAGAAAGAGGGCAGCCTTGTTCACTCCATGTCCTCTAGGGAGAGCTTGTGAGAAGGGCCCGCAGAGCTCTACAAAAAGTAACGAACAGTGGTCTTCAAGAGAAACATTTTTTGAAAGCAAAGGACCTTTTGGGAAACTGAATCTCCACGTGACTCAGTGTGAGGTGGTGGAAAGTGCTTGAACCATGATCAAAACAGCTGGTTTATGTCCTGGCTTTACAGGAACCATTTGTATGGCCCTACGAAAGTCAGTTCTGTCCAGAGAACTCAGATTATCAATAAGATGAAACTGTTTCAAAGTTTTTTAATGGAACAATTTCTCGGAGTCCACATGGTGGAGACCTTGGTCAGAAATCCAGTGCATAAAATAGACCAAGAGGGAGCTGAACTGGTTGAAGACAGAGACAGGGCTCCACTCCCTCTGAACACCTTCCCAAACCCGCTCTTCCTGGGACCCTCAGGGTCCTGCATAGTTTGAGAATCTCTGTAGGTCTCAACACCACCGTATTTCTTACCAAGAGATGGCCCTCTTACCTTGCTTCTAAGCTGCATTATCTGGAGGGAAAGTTATCATTAATCGAAGTAGTTTGTGGATTTGTTGAAGAAAAATGCCTGGAGAATTCAGCGGCTATAGAAACCTTCAATCCACATACCTTCTTTGACCTTGGTTTAGGACAAGGTGCCGTTTGAAGCCACAGCCAGGCACCCTCCTCACCCTCCCTGTCTGCCTCCTGAGGAATTCGATCCTAGACCAGTGTGAAAAACGTGGATTCTCACTTCCCCCAGACACTCTGGTGAGACCTTTAAATTAACAAAGCGTAAGATACCTGTGGCTGATTCACATGGATGTACGGCAGAAAACAACACAACATTTTAAAGTAATTATCCTCCAATTAAAAATATACAAATTAAAAAAATAAAACCCAAAGCATTGGAAAACAGAACAATTAGGGGGAAAAAACCTAAATGAGGGTTAACTCAAATAGAGATGTTCACTTCCAATATGGTGGACTAGCTGATATCATATCAGCCCCCACCTTGAGATAACTAGGGATCCAACCCACCTCTCTCGAGGCTAGAAAAACCAGATAAAATATTTTTTACAAACTCTTTTGAAGGTATCAGAGAGCTCCCAAGGGTGCTGGGACTTGAGGGGCCAAAATCAAGAAGAAGAGGGTATTATAGAGAGGGTATCTTTCCCGTCCCCTACCGCACGAGGCATTTGCCAATTTCTATGTGCCAGATGAGGGGCTGAGGAACTGGTTAGAACTTTCAGTCTACCGAAAAGAGACTGGAGAAACAAACATTTGAGTTCGGGTTCTGCCAAGAACCCGAGAGAGGGCTTAGGAAACACTCCAGGGCTTTGGGTGGGGCAACAGAGGGGTTACTGCTGGCCATAAGGGTGAACCAGGAATGGACCAGCCTTCACAGACTGAAACCGGCTTTGAATCAGCTCATCCAGGACGGATTAAGATAATCTACCCCTGGCCGAAGTGCCTACTCAAAGCAAAAGTAAATCTCTAGAGTCAGGCAGATAACGTCATTTAAAAGCTCAGATTATCTCTATAATTTTATATGCAGCCTTTCCAGTTTTCAAAACAGGCAGACAAACAGGTCTGAGATCCAGGTGAAGAAATGGCTGGGATGCCATTTTAGGATTTCTGTAGTTTTGTGTTTCTCTGTGTGTGAAGTCTCCTTAGTAGGGCAGCTGTTTGAAAACAAGTCCCCCCATCACCGCTGCCCTCCACCCCGTGATGCTAATAATGACGGAAGCTGGGGGCCATGTGGGCCGTGCGTACATTCTCTCGTTGGCTCTGAACAACAGCCCTAGGATGTCAGTATTGTTCTTTCCATTTTACAGATGAGAAACAAGCTAGGGGATAGGACCTAGATAGAGCTGACTGTGAACCACAAGGGGGCATGAACTGGGCCCAGAGGATGGAATGGAGCATGCCCCAGAGCAGAGACCCCTGGAGGGTATGGACTGGCTAGTTACACCTCCAAGTTAACAAGAGGCCCAGACGGAAGTCTAGGCGATTCCCTTCTTGGTCCTGTAGCCTGTGAGGAGGAGGTGTGCAGGCAGAGGAGCGAAGTGGGGAGGATGCAGCCAGGCGCTGAGTAGGAGGGAGACCTGGGCAGTGGGTCTGTGGACACAAAGGCCCGGAGGTCACTGGGGGCTTGGCTGCTTTAGGAAGGCCTGGGTGAGTGGGACGCAGGAATAGGAGTGTGTGGTGAACGCTGAGATTGGTGAGGGTCCTGCTGGTGTAGGCTTCAGAGCAACCCAGCGTGGGGCTAGCTGTTTACAGACGTGGAGTAAGACCACCTGGGTCCAATTCTGGGCTCTGCCTCTCATGAGTCTGCAATTCGGGGCAAGAACCCTAACGTCTCTGGACCTCAGTTTCCTCATCTATGAAATGGGACTGAATGATAACAGAGCTGGTCCACGGTGGGGACTAGGTGAGAGGCGTGTGTGTAGCACTTGGGGCAGTGTCCACTGAGAGGTCAGCCTAATGTCACTTGGGCTTGGGAACCCGGAGCGTGAGAGAGAGCATGTGTTTTGGAAAAGTTTCTGTGACTTGCCCGAGGTCACACAGGGTGGGGGACAGGGCCTGGATTCCATCCAGGGTGTCCTGACAAGCGAGGCCTGTCCTTTCCACAGCAGAAGCCAGTTTCCTGGGATCTCGGATCTTCTGGTCAGAAGGACCAGGGAGAGTGCCTTGGGGGGGCCGTCTGCCTCCGGGCAGGTGGAGCTCTACCTGCAAGACCGGACGGGGGTCTGGAGGCTAAGAGGTTGCCCGCACGGCCGGGGAGAGGAGACTGGACCTGCCCTTTCTGCTCGGGACCGCAGAGAACTCGCTGCCCCCAAACAGCAAGCCACGCTTTGTACAGCGCTCTCACAGCTCTGCTGGGATCAGCAACCAGCTTCCTCCAACAGCTCTGGGTCAGAGGCATCAAAGGGGCGCTGCTCCCCTGTTGGCACCAAGGTTACCCGGGTTGAAGGCACAAAGAGACCAGAAACCCTGGGGCAGGGCTGGGGGCACTGGCGGTGCAGGACCAGGTCCACGCGGGCTCTGAGCCTCCTCCAGACCTCTTGGGGCTGGGAGCCCGTGTGCGGAGAAGCCCCTAACCCAGCTTTCTGCTCATGAAACCAGCCTTCCACACTCACGTGGATTTTGCACCGCCGAGCTCCGCGGCCAAAACCTCACCAGGCTCTTTCATCCGGACACGGAGCCGCTCTGTCGCAGCCCGCCTGCCGCGGTGCCTGCCATCAGTTTGTCATGACAATCTTCTTCACGAGGAGCCATTTCTGGAGACGGAGCAGGAAAGAAACAGGGGGAACATCGCTTATTAACGTCAGGCCTGGTGGGTCTCGGGATTTCAGAGCTGTTAATACATGTCACGATGGTCTCTCATGAGAAACCAGGGCACCTGTGCCTCTCCTAATGGGGTCCTGGGAGCTCGGCTGTTAGGCTGTAGCCAAGCAGGGCCTCTGCAGTCCGCCAGACACGGCTAATCACAGGCCTGACAGTGATGGTAACTGAATGAGAGCCTCAAAGCCAGGTTTCCTCTGGCACGATCCCTTGGAGAGATGGGGTAACTGTTCAGACCTCCTAGGACACAACATACTTCTGGGGGCTGGTCAGAGCTGCCCTAACAATAAGCCCATTTCCGCACCTCTGCCACTGGCCGTCTGGTGTATCCAGGATGTCCACTGATCCTTACAAACAATCTTCAAAACAAGAAGTCAACAGCCCATTTCACAGACCTCTCACTGACGGGAGGGGACTGCCCCTTCAGGGCAGACCTCAGCGTGTCCTACAGAAGAGCCTGGACCCAGGCCCCATTTGGAGCCATCATGGTGAAAATCACAAACTGAGTAAGGTTTATATTTTTCCTTGTTTTTTTTTTTTCTCATCATTAAATAAGTGCAAGTTCATTGTGGTAAATCTAAAGAAAAAAAATGCAGAAACGTCAAAAATCATCTACAATCCTAATGCCTGGATTTAATCCCAATACTGAGGATGGATGGATCGGATTTATAATTGCTTTGTCCTTGTCCATCCAGGTTGGCAGTGGATGTGATCAGGGCGGTGGAGGGGGGTGGTTCTGGAGTTGGCCCGAGGGCCGGTCTGGGCACAGTTGGTCTGGGCACGACCCTTGCTGTGGCCAGCAGAGCCACAGTGGGAAAGTGGAAATAACCAACAGTGGAGTGATGGCAGAGGTCACAGATACTCATGACGGTTTTTGAGTCCTGGTCCTTCAAACAACAATGCTATCATCCCCCATGGGCCCTTACTATTATGGGTGCTTGGGACACAGCCGTGAAAGAAGCAGAGATCCCAGCCCTGAAGTAGCTTTTATGGGGGTGTGTGGTGGTGGTGGTGGGGGAGGTTGGCAGAGGAGGGGCAGGCAGTAAATGACACGGAAAGTAAACGGTATGTCATACATGCATGCCAAGTGGCTTCAGTCGTTGTGGCCCCACGGTCTGCAGCCTGCCGGGCTCCTCTATCCATGGCATTCTCCAGGCAAGAATACTGGAGTGGATTGCCATTTGCTTCTCCAGGGGGCCTTCCCGATCCAGGGATCCAACCCACCTCTCTTGAGGCTTCTGCATCGGCAGGGGCAGTTTCTCTACCAATAGCGTCAAATAGGATGTCGGGAGGCGATAAGTGCTGTGTTACAGAGGAAGCGGACGGTATGGTAATAGGGACGGGAATGCAGGGGCGGGGTGACGGCACTCATGGGCTCAAGGACGGTGGGTGGGCCTCCTGCCGACGAGCAGCAGGAGTCTGGAGAATGACCACCTGTCCCAGGTCTCCTGTGCCTGAGGGGACGTGGGGGTTTCAGAGCTAAAACCACGTCCTGACACGGGGAAGAGGAAGTGGGGTCTGGGAGCTGGCCAAGCAGACGCGGGGGACACTCACTCCAGGAGACAGCTGGACTGAGACTCTCAACCGGGGGTGATTCTGTCCCCGGGGGACACCTGGCAATATCTGCAGACATTTTTTGGTCACCAAAGCTGGGGGTGTGGGAGGCTACCACATCCAATGGGCAGAGGCCAGGGATACTGTTCAACTTTCCACAAGACACAGGACGACACCCACCCCTCACCCCAATACACACACACAACAAATCATGAGGTACCTGGCCCCACATGTCCAGAGAGCCACAACTGAGATGCCCTGGGCTGGATGCTTGATCCTGAGTCCCTCCTGAGACTTCATTTGCCTTCTGCTTCCGTTCCTATTCCCTGGGGGAGGAATATTCCTCTAACCACACCTCAAGATAAAGACCTCGTCCCTCTTCTTTTTCCAGAAGTACCCCCCACCATCACTGCTTCAGCACAGGGATGGGACATGCCAGCCCTGAGAGGCCAGCAAGACCTTCTCAGCTGGACGCTGGGCCCTGCTGCTGGGCCTCTGCCCCGTGACTGTCAGACCATCTTCCTGTCCTCCCTAAGAGGTCACCTCAGAGTCACCTTCCAGGAACAGGTGGCTTTGCTGCAGCATCAGGCAGGAGCCAAATCTGCCTTTGCGACAGGCCTACCTCATCCAGCAGGAAGTGCTAAGATGGCTGGCGGGCTCTGGCTTTGGTGTCTAGCTCTTTGAGAGAGAGTATATTGTTTGCCCTTTTGCTACCCTGGGGATTTGAGAAGTGAGGATATCTTCCTAACTCTGTAGAAAATCACTGGGGCCAAGTCTCCCTGGGGCTTCCCAGGTGGTGCTGGTGATGAAGAGTCCACCTGCCAACGCAGGAGATGCAAGAGATGCAGGTTGGATTCCTGGGTCAGGAAGATCCCCTGGAGGAGGAAATGGCAGCCCACTCCAGTATTCTTGCCTGGGGAATCCCATGGACGGAGGAGCCTGGCAGGCTACAGTCCATGGGATTGCAAAGAGTCGGTCACGACTGAGCGCACACACACACAAGAGGACTAGAAAATATTCGGGTTGCAAATGTCACATTCCCTGGGGACTTAATATAAGTTCTGTGAGGGCCGAGACCTTTTTAATATTCACCAACGAAGCTCAGGCTCCCATGTCTGCCCAGCCCATCATAGAGGTTGCTACACTGTTGTCGATATGAGTGTCATCAGCAAACTTGGCCACTGGGCCAACTCCCTCCAGCCTCCTGAAGGATTCAGTGAAGGATCCTTCTGGAGTAGGGAGAGCCCAGACCCACGTCCCCTTTCAGGAGGCCCCTTTCTCCGTCATTTCTGTGTCCCCAGGGCTGAGCACAGAGCAGATGCTTGGCAAATGCTGGTTGGTTGATCAAAGGAGTGAATGAATGGGTGATGTGGCTTCAGTCAGGCTCTGCTCTGCACCCACAGTCAAGGGCCATCCAAGACAGGCAGGCACACAGCTCGTCACTCGGCGTGAGGGGGTGAGGGGCTCTAGGCTCCTATGTGTCCTGAGCCAGTCCTCTCACACGAAACATCTCGCTGGCTGATGGCTCCCTGCCCCCTCACCCCCTTCCGCTGCCAGGCTGGAAACTGCCACTGGTGATGAGCGCGGGATGGTACGACTGGCAGGCGGGCTGTGGGTGAGTGTGGCCCTGGTGCCTTTGAGCGCCAGGCTTTTGCTTCCTGTGCATTTGGGGCTGAGCGTTTGGAGAGCATCCACCACTTAGCAGGGCAGAGCTGCAGGATTGACGGGCCTGGCCCCGTGCCAGCCGTGCCTTCCTGCCCAAAACGTATGGTGCGTGTCCAAGGGCTCTCAAGGCACCAGAAGCCGTGCCAAGTTGCGATAATTAAGCAGTGAGACCCAAGTGAATGGGTTTGCTCTTGTCTGTGTGTCAGCCAGATGCCTGGGGTGTGAACTGTGGCCCAGCACACCGCTCTCCACATTGCTCTGAACACCACCGGGTTGGAACTCCGAAACAGTGATGAATCAATGGCAGCCTGACGACGGTGATGTGACGCTCGCTCCAAGCCCTCGTGTGTCACCGCCCTCATCCTTACAGCATCCCGGTGGGTGGGCACTTGGCCTGGCCTCTGCCCTCCTCTGTCTGGACAACAGCCTGGCTCCCTGCTCCAGGCCCTGTCCCTCAGTCGCCCCTGTTCATTGGGAGGACCTCTGAGTGCCGGGCCTGGGTTCTTCTTAGACATCACCTGTTTCACGTTTCCTAACAGCTCTCTGCAGGGCCTGCCTTCCCTGGTGGCTCAGTGGTAAAGAATCTGCCTGCCAATGCAGGAGACTCTGGTTTGATCCCTGGGTCAGGAAGATCCCCTGGGGAGGGAAATGGCAACCCACTCCAGTATTCTTGCCTGGAGAATTCCCACAGACAGAGGAGCCTGGCGGGCTACAATCCATGAGCTCACAAAGAGTCAGACACGACTAAGCACCTAACAACAACTATAACAACTCTCTGCGTTACGGTCTTAGGGTCCTCATTTTCTGCATGAAAAAAGCCATGTAGGAAGTCGCAGGAAGGCAGGTGGCTTGACACAGAAGTCTGCGCCCTCAGCCATCACAACCTACTGCCTCTTTCAAACAAACAAAAGTGGGCATAGTAACTTTGTTTGCATTACTTTCCCTCAGCTCTTGTAACAAAGCACCATGAGGTGGGTGACTTATAGCAGAAACGTACACTCTTCTGAAGATCACAGGTCCAAGACCAAGGTGCAGGCAGGGCTGTGCTCACTCAGAGGCTCTGGAGGACAACCTGTCCTGGAACTTTTGCTCAGCTTCTGAGGTTGCCAGCAGTCCTGGGTGTCCCTTGGCCAATGCTCCATCCTCATGTGGAGTTTTCCATATGTGTGTGTGTCTTCACAGGTCATCTTATCAGAAGGACACAAGTCATATCAGATTACTCCTATGACCATGCTGTGATTTAACTAATTACTTTCCTAACAATCCTATTTCCAAATAAGGTCACATTCAGAAGCGCTGGGGATTAGGACTTGAACATATCTATTTTGGGGGGACATAATTCTCTCCATAACAGGTGTTGTAATTGCTTTTATTTGACTTTGAATATAAAACAAAGGGGAAATAACTTTGACTTATAGCTGGGTGGGTGGAACAGCATCCTCCTCCTACCAAAAAAAAAAAAAAACAAACCCCAAACAACCCTGTTTGTTTACCAGGTTGTCTTTCAAAATATGATGACTTATCAGATATCAGTTTGAAAAGAAGAAAGGGATGGCACACCAAGACCCATCAAGGGAGGAATGAGGGCAGAGACAGGAGGACAGATCGTGGGTGACTTAAATTCATCTTATTAAGGAGTAATGAACATTTTTGCTTTGTAGTACATCCCCAAAGCCTTCTCCCTGGGTTTCCCAGATGGTGCTTGTGATAAAGAACTCAGTGCAGGGGACAAAAGAGACGTGAGTTTGATCCCTGTGTCGGGAATATCCCCTGGAGGAGGGAATGGCAGCCCACTCCAGTATTCTTGCCTGGAGAATCCCATGGACTGAGGAGCCTGGTGGGCTATGGTCCATGGGGTCGCAGAGTCCCACACGACTGAAGCGACTTAGCACACATACACATCTCCCTGGAGCTAGAAGAAACGGGAAATGCCAAAACAAAGGCATGTTGGAGAGAGCTGCTGAGAGGAGCTGTGGTGCAGATTCCTGGTGGTACGGGTTTCAGATTGTCGAGGGGGTGCTGAGAAATATATATACCAGTGCTCAGGCCCACCCCAGACCAATGAAAGGCGACCCTCGGGGCTGAGACCCTGGCATCCGTGCTCATCTGAAGCAGTCTGGCTGGTTTCCCTCCCCAGATCTGTGGTGTCCCGCAGGGAAGAGGCAGTGGCGGGTGGGGTGGGAAGAGCCGGTCATGTTGTCGCCTGTGCTGAGCCTGCTGGGCACTTTCTGTCTATCCAGGGCCGGCCAAGATGGTCCTTTTTGGTGTGCTCCATTTCTTAGCCCTACTTCCTCTAGTCTTTTGGGTGAAACAGAACTTTTGAGAAAGTCATTTTGATGAGGTCATTTTGGAGGGCTGTTCTATACCAGGAAGACTCATAACAAAATCTAAAACCAGATTTTTTATTACCAGGAAGTTGGTCCAGCAGACTTTCCTGACCTTCAGCCTGTCTGAAATGCAAGCACGTTTCCCAGCAGGGAGTGGGATTGGCAAGGCAGGAGGCTCAGGTGAGGCTGAGCCAAGGGGACAGAGTATCTGTTTCCTTTGTCACTTGGTGATAGAAATAGCTGAAAGCTTAATTTCGGCCCATATCAAAATGATATGGGTCAAACCAAGAGTAAAGCAAGCATGTTGGAATGTCCCCGGTGACAAAATAACTGTGTTGAATTGTCGCAAACCTTCCAGGGGGAGTCTGTGTCCACAACACCAGAAGCCACATGGTCTGTGCTGATGGGGGTGAGCTTTGAGAGCTGGGTCTGCGCTTGGGACCCACAGTCAACTGAGAGCAGAGGCTGGTTGGCTGGAGTCTTTGCAAATGAGGTGACGATGCTCAGGAAGCAGATGTAGGTCAAGGTCAGCCTTCGTGGCTCTGAGGCTACACATCTGCCAGTGGTCTCCCCATCACACCCAGCAGCTCCCTCGATGACAAATGCCTTGTTGCTGGTTAGTCGCTCAGTCGTGTCCGACTCTTTGCGGCCCCATGGACTGTAGCCCTCCAGGCTCCTCTGTCCATGGGCTTATGGAAGTCAGAAAACCAGACAAGAATACTGGAGTAGGTTGCCATTTCTTTCTCTACAAATGCTTTGTAACTTTCCTTTATTCTCCTAAAATTAAATTTATAGGCTTAAAAAATCCATAAATTACTTTAAAGAGAAACTAGAGGGAAAGTAACTTATAACAAAATATTACACTTCACATATTATAAACACTCAGTCACATCTCTCCCAGAAGATGAAAGAAGGGCCCCGGAAGCTGGCATACAGACATAAATCACTCTGAATGTGGCACCAGGTAAAGGCTGAATTTTTCCGATGGCAACAACGAAGGGAGCTGTCATGGTTGACATATTTCTGAAATTGAGAACAAGCCTTGGTACAATTCTGAAAAAAAAAGAAAAAAAACTTGATCATTGCACACTTGAAAATTTCAATGTATATTTAAGTAGTTCAAAAAATACCACATGTAGTTTTTGGTAAATTATGTCAAAAGGAGTTAATTTCTAAGCTTCAGTTCATTTCAGTCACTCAGTTGTTGTGTCCAACTCTTTGCGACCCCATGGACTGCAGCACGCCAGGCCTCCCTGTCCGTCACTAACTCTCAGAGCTTGCTCAAACTCACATTCTTCAAGTCGGTGATGCCATCCAACCAGCTCATCCTCTGTCATCCCCTTCTGCTCCTGCCTTCAGTCTTTCCCAGCATCAGGGGCTTTTTCAGCTTAGATAACTATAAACCTCAATACCCCACAGGAACTTGCGGAAACTCTTTGTGGTGTGGGACTATTGGTCACATTTCAGGATGTCTAGCATTACTGGTCTGTAAATGCCAGTCACATCCTCCCCGCCCCCATCCTTGTAACCACAAAAATGCCCGCCCACCCCCCGAGAATGACAGCCACATTCTGGTCAATGGAAAGTAAGCAGAAGGGGTGGCTGCAGCTTCCAGGAAGTGCCCTTACGAAGAGGGACTGTCCCCTTCTGGCCCTTCTGGCCCTGTTGCTGGACTAGAGATGTGATACCTAAGAAGACCTTGGCGGCTGAAGCACATAGAGCAGAGCTGCAAGATGGAAGTGGCTGGGCCCCTCAAGGTCCCTGTAACTGCCCAGAACTCACCAACTCCATCCTCCGTGGGGATGTGAGAGAGACACACTGGGCCACCGAGATTTGGGGTTTTTCACTATTCACGGTTGAGGCTGTGTGTGCTGTCATGTCTGACTCTTTGTGACCCCATGGCCTGTAGCCTGCCAGGTTCCTCTGTCCATGGGATTCTCCAGGCAAGAATATTGGAGTAGGTTGTCATTTCCTTCTCCAGGCGATCTTCCCAACCCAGGGGTCAAACTTGGGTCTACCTGCATTGCAGATGGATTCTTTACCATCTGAGCCACCAGGGGTTGAGACCAGTTCAGTTCAGTTCAGTCACTCAGTCGTGTCCAACTCTTCTGACCCCATGGACTGAAGTACACCAGGCTTCTCTGTCCATCACCAACCCCTGGAGCTTGCTCAAACTCATGTTCATCGAGTCGGTGATTCCATTCAACCATCTCATCCTCTGTCATCCCCTTCTGCTCCTGCCTTCAATCTTTCTCAGCATCAGGGTCTTTTCCAGGGGTTGAGACTAACATTTACTAATACAGGGTCTTAGTTTAAGCAGCATTCAAGCTAGGATCTAACCCTATCAGAAGAATGACCCCGCAGGAGGGTCTGAGTTTCCTTCCTGGCAATAAGTCCTTTTCCGCTGTTTATTTCGGCTGGGCTGGGCCTTCTCTGCGGCATGTGGGCGCTTTGTTGCTGTGCAGGGGCTTAGCCGTGGAGCATGGGCTTCTCACTGCGGTGGGTTCTCTTGTTGCTAAGCACGGGCTCTAGGCTTCAGTAGTTGTGGCGCTCAGGCTTAGTTGCTCTACAACATGTGGGATTCGTTCCCTGATCAAGGATCCAACCATGTTCCCTGTATTGGCAGGTGGATTCTTAACCACTGGACTGCCAGAGAAGTCCCAATAGGGCAATAGGAGCTTCCTGTGCTAATGGGGGTCAGTGCCCTTTGCAGACCTGGCGAGGGCCTGTGCCCTTGACTGTTGGTGGTAGCCTCAGGACGACTGCCCTTGTACCACCAGAGCTTCGGCAATCACAGGGGCAGAGCAGGGTGGAGAAGGGGCAGGGTGGACCCGCAAGCTCATGGTGAGTGCAATCACAGGGCTTCGGAGACCCTGGAAGTATCAGTGGATCGGAGCCAGGTCCTGCAAAACACTAGGCAAGGGCAACACCCACAGCTCACTGATGTGGCCTGCGGAGGGCGGGCTACACAAGAATGCTGGCAGAGATGGGGCGGGGGGGTGGGGACTTCCACAAGGCGACACCTCAGAGGGTACACGGCCAGGCTTGGCCTCCCTGCGGACCACACACCTAAAAGCAGCACATTTGGTCATCACACTCAGCCTGAAGATTGCGTCTGTTTATTAAAGGCTCTACTTGCCGCAAGCATAGTTTTTCTTTCCCGGGTGCACAGACCTCAGGGGCTGTGGGATCCTTCCATCCTGGGGCAGGAGGGTTTAATGACTCATGGAGACACGGGATTGGCAACTTCCTTTGTTTCTTTCCCTGTGAAGAACAAGACACCCCACGTGGAAACACCCAGGTGTTTTATGAATGGAGGCTCTAGAAAATCATCAGAACGTCTGATGTTCTTAGCCTGGGGGACTTACAGGAACCCTGAAACTGAATTCAAGGGCGAGGTTTCAAAAGAAGGAAATGGGCAGGGGCGAAGGGGAGTGAGCTTCGCAAGCAGGCTTGCTCGGGGAGCACCTTGGTGGCTCCACATCAAGGGCAGCAGGGCTGCATGGGGCTGTCTTGGAGCAGGTTGGGGGACTTCAGGAAACCACTGGCTCTGCCTCAGGTCTCTGGCTGGGCGGTTTCAAGATTAACCTGCATCTGGGCTGATGCACAAACCTGTGGATTCCCTTGCAGAAAAACTCAGCTGGGGTTTCAGACTGCAGAAATCTATTTTCATAGTTAGGGGAAAAAAAAAAAACCTGTTCTTACAGATATTCCTCTCCCAGTCCTTCTTTTCCACCCCCCAGAGCCCAAGAGAGCACCTAGTCTCTCAGGGAGTAGTCCCTTGGAAGGTTATATACTAGCCTTTCTGAGCCCATGGAGGTAAACCCTAGTGAGGAGTGTTTTCTGCCCCTTTGGAAATGTCTTGTCTTTGAGTTAAAACATCCAGGAGCTTCTTGCAGGTTGCCTGGGATACCAAGTGGCTTAACAACCCTGATGAGTATAACATGGTGATAAAAGGAACACGGACCCTGCAGATGCCCTCTGAGCTGGGCAGGAGAGTCACCCCTCATGCTGTTCAGCCTCGTGCTGGGTGGGCTGGTGTGACTGAGACCAGGCCCGGCCGGGAGTTTCAGCACCCTGAGTGCAGTCAGGACCCTGGTGAGGGGAGTGATGGACTTATCTTTTATAATTTCAAGGATCCTTAAAATTGGCAGGTGCTCCCGGGTACATGGGATGTGTGAGCCTGGCGTCTCCTCATTCCCCTACACAACTTCTCTTATTCATCTACACACCTGACTTCACACGGACAGAAGGAAAGCGAGAAAGAATCTCAGTTCTAGCAATGACAAGCCAGCCACCTACCTCTGACTCTCAGTGTCTTCAGGTGAAAATGAGGGTGTTTGACTAGGGGTTCTGAGCTCCCCTTCCAGTTCTAAACGTTTCATGACTCCAGGGTTTTCGCAGATTGAGTTTTTGAAGCAATCAGATATTGACAAAGTAGAGTGATGGGCACTGGAGAGAGACCGCAAGTTAACATTGTGTCCTTGCCTCCTGGGACCCCAACGGGGAAACAGACGTAGACGTGAATTCTCAGAATACAGGGCAGTACAGGGGGAGAAGGGGATGACGACAGAGGATGAGATGGTTGGATGGCATCACCAACTCAGTGGACAAGAGTTTGAGCAAGCTCTGGGAGATGGTGAAGGACTGGGATGCCTGGTGTGCTGCAGTCCATGGGGTCGCAAAGAGCCGTACACGACTGAGTGACTGAATGACAGAAGTCGGCAGACTCACACCTGCGTGACTGAGGGAGCCCTGAAAGCGATGCTGAGGTCCGCACTGGGTCTAGCAGGGTGTCAGGCATCCTCGAAGTGGTAAGCACTGTAGACAGGGAAACCCGGGTAGAGCCTGGAGATGGGAACCAGGCAGGCGTGTCAGGTTCAGCATGGGGGGTTTTCCCTGCACCAGGCAGTTCTCTGACACCAGCCCGGTGTCCCCCAACCTCCGCCCATTCAACCCAATTCTGAAACTCTCTCCCTGGGGGAGCATCAGATTCTATGAGTCCAGGGCTCAGCCTCACAAGACCGCCAACTTCGGACACCAATCACTAGCCCTGTGCTTCTGACCAACTGACTATAAATCAGTGGTTCTCACGACCCCCACCTGGGCTTCAGTTAATTTTCTAGAGGGGCTCACGGAATTCAGGAAACCAGGTGACTCACAAGGTTACTGGCCTAGCACAAAGGATAAGCGTCAATAGCCAGAAGAAGCGATACCTAGGTGAGGTTTCCAACCAAGGAGCTTTGGCCCCGTGGAGTCTGGGGCCCAGCACGGCAGCTCGTAGATCCATTCTCCAGTGTGGAAGCTCTCCAAACAAACTCCATCCTTAAAAAAAAAAAAAAATGTTTGTTTTATTTATTGATTTGGCTGCCCTGGTCTCAGTCGAGGCACACAGGAACTTCAGTGCCGGCAAGATGATCTTTAGTTTCAGTTTGTAAATTCCACTTGAGAGCAGTGAGCTCTCAGTTGCAACATGTGGGATCCAGCCCCACTTTCCTTAGCCGTGGGGAGTGGATTGCACCTCTAGCCTCTCTCCCCTCCAGAAAGGTCTGGGGGTGGGACTATAAATCCCAACCCTCTCATCCTGCGGTTGGTTCTTCTGGTGAGCAGCCCCCACTGCCCTCGGAGACTTGGGGGCTTTCCAGAAGTCACCACAGTAACATCACTAAAACCACCTTTACTTCTCTCAACACTTAGGAAATTCCAAGTGTTTGCAAACTCTGCCAGGATGGTGGGGACAGGGTAACCAGACAGGACAGACAGGGACCAGATATATATTTCTTGCTACAAATGACAACATCATCTTGGGGTTTTGAGAAAAGCCCACTAAGACCGCAATGAGGGAAATACCAGACCCACAAGGTAAGTATAGCAGGGCTTCGCACTCTGTAGCAAAGTGAGATTTGTACCTAGGATTGTTGTGTGGGCGGTATAGGAGCTGTTTTGGAGGAAGCAAGACTGAAAAGCTGGGGAGCCATGGATTCGTTCAGTTAATCCGGAGGGAAACTGGTGAGACCTGCTCGAAGGCAGTGAGCACGTTAGGGAGGGCTGGATGAGATGTATCAATACGGAGAGAGTGGAATCTGCAGGATTTGGGTGACTGATGGGATTCACGGGATGATGAACTGGAGGAGTCAGGAGGTTGCCTAGATTGCAGAAGAATAGAGAGTCACCATTAACTCAGAAAAGACAGAGCGGAGAAGAGCAGGTTAGGAGTACAAGTGTGGGCAGCACCCTGATTTGGGGTCTGGAGGGTGTGGAGGCATCCAGCAGAGAGTAGGGAGCTCATGGCTGGGCGTTGGGACACCAACGGGGAAGAAGGTCACAGATTTAGGGGCAGAATCATTGGAAAAGACTCTGATGCTGGGGAAAACTGAGGGCAAAAGAAGAGGGCAGCAGAGGAGGAGATGGTTGGATGGCATCACAGACTCCATAGACATGAGTTTGAGCAAGCTCCAGGAGACAGTGAAGGACCAGGAGGCCTGGCATGCTGCAGTCCACGGGGTCACAAAGAGTGGGACACGACTGAGCGACTAACTCTTTCACTCACTCAGAAACCTACAGAAAAGTTGAAAGACTAGTACAATGACAATATCTTACACTTGGATTCACCAGCTGACATTTTGCTACATTTTCCCTGAGAAACCCCTCTGAGAGGTACATAAGCCCATTACTGGTAATGCTAACTTTGATGACAAATAATGATAACCAGGTCTTTCCACGAAAAGGCACTGCTTACATTCTGTAGTTAGTGAGAAGGTTGTGGGGTGCTGCTTTAAGATCCTGGCACTGTTCTGTTCCCCAAAAATCTTCATCTTAGCATCCACTGATCCATTGAAGATCCTTGCCTGAGTCACTTAGTACATTGGTGGGTTGCAAAATTCAAGCCCTTTGTTTTGCTTTTGGTATCACTTTGGATTATAGATTTTTAATTCAATGTGTTATATGGGTTAATTGGCATCATTATTGGTTTTGGTGGACTCATTGTCCCAAATTTGATCAGTGGGAGTTCCATCAAGCTGGCTCCTATGTAACTTTTGACACATCTCTGTTAAGTGAGCCCTAAGGTCCAGGCTCACCTTGCTTTTTTTGCTCCCAATAGCAGGAAATAGCTGGACCTGGCTGTTTCTCTAAGGAGCTCTGGCACCTGTTTGTAGGAATTGTATTTAGAAAACAAAACATGCCTGCTAGTGTGTTTATTACTATTGAGATGTCATAGCTTCTAGACCTTCAGTAATTTAAAAAATGACAACAGTGATAAACTAGAAGCTTGTTGAGGGGCTAAGGTGTTTGTATGCATCACTTAATTTCATCCTTACAGCAACCCTGTGAGGTAGAAACTACTGCTTTTGTTTCTCTACCTTTGAGTAAACCAGGTTTAAACATATTAAATAACTTACTGGAAGCAGAATCCAAATGCCTGGTTGGAGAATTCAGTCTCTGAGGGCCTGAGACCAACTTGGCACTGCTGTAACCTTTATCATCATCGATCTGACAGTAACACTACAAAGACAGGTGTCCCACTGCACAGAGGGGGAAACCGGAGGCTCAGAGGTGGTGTGTGGCCTGAACCAGGTCATCAGCTAGTATGAGACAGAGCCAGATTTTGGTATCACTTTGGATTACAGATTTGTAACTCAACGTGTTAGAGTTATTGCCATCATTATTGGTTTCAGTGGACTCATTGTCCCAATTTGATCAGTGGGAGCTCCTTCAAGCTGGCTCCTGTGTGCTTTCGACACATCTCTGTTAAGTGAGCTGGAGGCCCTGCTCCCCCTCCCCACGCGTGGTCTTCTCCTGCTTGGGCTCTGGGAGGAACATGTCAGGCAAGGTGTGGCTGGGCCTTGCTCATACTCTCCAGAGCTTCCACTCACTGCCTTCCCAGCATCTCCACCTCCTAGAGCCATGGATGGGGCTGAATGAAGGAAATAGCCAGGACTGCCCGGGCTGGTGACTGTCTGGATTAGAACCTGCCCATGGAAAACTGATTTCTCTGTGTGCTCATGGTAGTGGTGGGTTTGCCTCTGTGAGAAGCACAGACCGGGAACAGATGTTGCAGCAAAGGCCTGGTTCCTCCTAGGTTGTCTTCTCCAGCTGCTCCAGAGGCCCTGGGGCCCAGATCTGAGACGGGTAGGCTGTGGTTACAGGATTCAGAGTACAATGTGCTGGGGTCAATAGACTTGGGTTTGAATATCACCTCTGTCCTTTATTATTATTATCATCTGTGACATGTTGGGTTACTTACTCAGCAAAATCTCCAAGTCTCCAGTAACAGTTCAGTTCAGTCGCTCAGTCGTGTCCAACTCTTTGTGACCCCATGAATTGCAGCATACCAGGCCTCCCTGTCCATCACCAACTTCCGGAGTTCACCCAAACTCATGTCCATTGAGTTGGTGATGCCATCCAGCCATCTCATCCTCTGTTGTCCCCTTCTCCTCCTGCCCTCAATCCCTCCCAGCATCAGAGTCTTTTCCAATGAGTCAACTCTTCACATGAGGTGGCCAAAGTATTGGAGTTTCAGCTTCAGCATCAGTCCTTCCAAAGAACACCCAGGACTGATCTCCTTTAGAACGGACTGGTTGGATCTCCTTGAAGTCCAAGGGACTCTCAAGAGTCTTCTCCAACACCACAGTTCAAAAGCATCAATTCTTTGGCACTCAGCTTGCTTCACAATCCAACTTTCACATCCATACATGACCACAGGAAAAACCATAGCCTTGACTAGATGGACCTTTGTTGGCAAAGTAATATCTCTGCTTTTGAATATGCTATCTAGGTTGGTCATAACTTTCCTTCCAAGGAGTAAGCATCTTTTAATTTCATGGCTGCAGTCACCATCTGCAGTGATTTTGGAGCCCCCCAAAATAAAGTCTGACACTGTTTCCACTGTTTCCCCATCTATTTCCCATGAAGTGATGGGACCAGATGCCATGATTTTCGTTTTCTGAATGTTAAGCTTTAAGCCAACTTTTTCACTCTCTTCTTTCACTTTCATCAAGAGGCTTTTTAGTTCCTCTTCACTTTGTGCCATAAGGGTGGTGTTATCTGCATATCTGAGGTTACTGATATTTCTCCTGGCAATCTTGATTCCAGCTTGTGCTTCTTCCAGCCCAGCATTTCTTATGATGTACTCTGCATATAAGTTAAATAAGCAGAGTGACAATATACAGCCTTGATGTACTCCTTTTCCTATTTGGAACCAGTCTGTTGTTCCATGTCCAGTTCTAACTGTTGCTTCCTGACCTGCATACAGATTTCTCAAGAGGCAGGTTAGGTGGTCTGGTATTCCCATCTCTTGAAGAATTTTCCACAGTTTATTGTGATCCACACAGTCAAAGGCTTTGGCATAGTCAATAAAGCAGAAATAGATGTTTTTCTGGAACTCTTTTGCTTTTTCCATGATCCAGCGGATGTTAGCAATTTGACCTCTGGTTCCTCTGCCTTTTCTAAAACCAGCTTGAATATCTGGAAGTTCACGGTTCACGTATTGCTAAAGCCTGGTTTGGAGAATTTTCAGCATTACTTTACTAGCGTGTGAGATGAGTACAATTGTGCGGTAGTTTGAGCATTCTTTGGCATTGCCTTTCTTTGGGATTGGAATGAAAACTGACCTTTTCCAGTCCTGTGGCCACTGTTGAGTTTTCCAAATTTGCTGGCATATTCAGTGCAGCACTTTCAGAGCATCATCTTTCAGGATTTGAAATAGCTCCACTGGAATTCCATCACCTCCAGTAGCTTTGTTTGTAGTGATGCTTTCTAAGGCCCACTTGACTTCACATTCCAGGACGTCTGGCTCTAGGTGAGTGATCACACCATTGTGATTATCTGGGTCATGAAGATCTTTTTTGTACAGTTCTTCTGTGTATTCTTGCCACCTCTTCTTAATATCTTCTGCTTCTGTTAGGTCCAGACCATTTCTGTCCTTTATCGAGCCCATCTTTGCATGAAATGTTCCCTTGGTATCTCTAATTTTCTTGAAGAGATCTCTAGTCTTTCCCATTCTGTTGTTTTCCTCTATTTCTTTGTATTGATCTCTGAGGAAGGCTTTCTTATCTCTTCTTGCTATTCTTTGGAACTCTGCATTCAGATGCTTATATCTTTCCTTTTCTCCTTTGTTTTTCGCTTCGCTTCTTTTCACAGTTATTTTATGGCCTCCCCAGTCATTTTGCTTTTTTGCATTTCTTTTCCACGGGGATGGTCTTGATCCCTGTCTCCTGTACAATGTCACGAACCTCCATCCATAGTTCATCAGGCACTCTATCTATCAGATCTAGTCCCTTAAATCTATTTCTCACTTCCACTGTATAATTATATGGAATTTGATTTAGGTCATACCTGAATGGTCTAGTGGTTTTCCCTACTTTCTTCAATTTAAGTCTAAATTTGGTTCATGATCTGAGCCACAGTCAGCTCCTGGTCTTGTTTTTGCTGACTGTATAGAGCTCCTCCATCTTTGGCTGCAAAGAATATAATCAATCTGATTTCAGTGTTGACCATCTGGTGATGTCCATGTGTAGAGTCTTCGCTTGTGTTGTTGGAAGAGGGTGTTTGCTATGACCAATGCATTCTCTTGGCAAAACTCTATTAGCCTTTGCCCTGCTTCATTCCGTACTCCAAGGCCAAATTTGCCTGTTACCCCAGGTGTTTCTTGACTTCCTACTTTTGCATTCCAGTCCCCTATAACGAAAAGGACATCTTTTAGGGGGTGTTTTGTAGGTCTTCATAGAACCATTCATCTTCAGCTTCTTCAGCATTACTGGTTGGGGCATAGGCTTGGATTACTGTGATATTGAAAGGTTTGCCTTGGAAACGAACAGAGATCATTCTGTTGTTTTTGAGTGCATCCAAGTACTGCATTTCGGACTCTTTTGTTGACTATGATGGCTACTCCATTTCTTCTAAGGGATTCCTGCCCACAGTAGTAGATATAATGGTCATCCGAGTTAAATTCACCATTCCAGTCCATCCTAGTTCGCTGATTCCTAGAATGTCGACGTTCACCCTTGCCATCTCCTGTTTGACCACTTCCAATTTGCCTTGATTCATGGACCTAACATTCCAGGTTCCTATGCAATATTGCTCTTAACAGCATCGGACCTTGCTTCTATCACCAGTCACATCCACAACTGGGTATTGGTTTTGCTTTGGCTCCATCCCTTCATTCTTTCTGAAGTTATTTCTCCACTGATCTCCAGTAGCATATTGGGCACCTACCGACCTGGGGAGTTCCTCTTTCAGTATCCTATCATTTTGCCTTTCATACTGTTCATGGGGTTCTCAAGGCAAGAATACTAAAGTGGTTTGCCATTCCCCTCTCCAGTGGACCACATTCTGTCAGACCTCTCCACCATGACCCGCCCATCTTGGGTGGCCCCACATGGCATGGCTTAGTTTCGTTGAGTTAGACAAGGCTGTGGTCCATGTGATTAGATTAGCTAGTTTTCTGTGATTATGGTTTGTGTGTCTGCCCTCTGATGCCTCTCACAGCACCTACTGTCTTACTTGGGTTTTTCTTACCTTGGATGTGGGGTATCTCTTCACGGCTGCTCCAGCAAAGCGCAGCCGCTGCTTTTTACCTTGGATGAGGGGTATCTCCTCACAGCCGCCCCTCCTGACCTTGAACGTGGAGTAGCTCCTCTCGGCTGCCGCCCCTGACCTCGGTAACAGTTGCTGCTGCTGCTGCTGCTGCTAAGTCACTTCAGTCGTGTCTGACTCTGTGCGACCCCATAGATGGCACCCACCAGGCTCCCCCGTCCCTAGGATTCTCCAGGCAAGAACACTGGAGTGGGCTGCCATTTCCTTCTCCAATGCATGAAAGTGAAAAGTGAAAGCGAAGTCGCTCAGTCGTGTCCGACCTGAGCGACCCCATGGACTGCAGCCCACCAGGCTCCTCCATCCATGGGATTTTCCCGGCAAGAGTACTGGAGTGGGGTGCCATTGCCTTCTTCGTTAGTAACAGTTAACGCCATCTAAAAAATGCAGTTCAAGCCCAGCTTATCCTAGGGAGCTGAACAGTGTCTCCAAGGGCAAAGGGCTCCCAGCAGGTCACCGGGAAGTGGGGAGGGCGGAGCTGTGTGAGGGCCACCATTCCTTCTTTCTGGCGGGCTTGTGGATCTCCATGTGGGCGGCGGGGCCAGAAGTGGTCCTCTCCAGCCTGGCCCACTGATGCCCATTGATGTCTCCTGTCCTTTCCTGCGTCTGCTCCGCACAGGAGCCAGAGCAGCATCCTAAAAACACAAATCAGATCACTTTGCCCCCTAATTTCAAGCCTGTGTGAAGGCGAGGGGTCTTTGCTGGCCCCTTGGCTGGAAAGAACCTACCCCAGAAGGTAAATAATTGATCCTACCTGAGGGATGTTCTTCTTTTTTAAAAAATCTATTTATGTATTTATTTGGCTGCCCGGAGTCTTAGTTGTGGCACATGGGATCTGCAATGTGGGATCTAGTTCCCTGACCAGGGATGGAACCCTTGGGCTGGGGGCTCGGAGTCTCAGCTCAGCTCAGCTCAGCTCAGCTCAGCTCACCAGGGAAGACCTCTGAGCCGTGGTCTGAACAAGGAATTCAGATTCAGATCCAAAGCACGTCCCTGGAAAACCTGTGCTACCCGCCCCCCAACTCGCGCCCCTCCTCGACCTCCGTTGCCCCGCCTACCCTGGATTCTATGTCACATTATCCTGCTCTTACAGCCTTTCTCACTTCCTGGATTTACCTTGCTCATTCATTCGCCAGCTGATAACCTGCTGTCCACCCTTTGAAACCTAAGTTCTTCGGAGTCAGAGCTTGTTCTTGAGTGGCATAGAGCAGGTGCCCAGAGAGAATTTGGCTCCAAGCCCTGCTTCTCTCAGGGAACAATGTCTTAAGGTCTGCTATCTTCCTTCAGAACCTGCTTTAAGGCTTGGGGTGGGGGGTTCAGGGAAAAGCAAAAATATAGGGGGTAGGACGGGGAGGGGATGCTCTCTCCGGACCTGGAGGAGGGATCACTCGGGTCTTGAGCATGACTCGCCCAAGGAGCGGGTGGGTACGTGTGCCAACGCCTCCCGGGGCTCTGGGCTCCTCTGGCTGGTCCATGGACCTCTGACCCCCTCCCAGAGTCTGCACTCCCGGAGCAGGGTGGGTCTTGTCCCTCCTGGCCAATCTTCACGCCCAGGCCCTCCTCCAAACCTTTATTCATCCAGACCTGGATGATGCACGAATACGTGTGCGTGTGTCCTGACGACATTGCCGAGCGGCTTGTTTCTCCACAAGCCCCTTCTTGCCCTTTCGACAGACGTAAAGGCTAAGACGAGATGTATTTACAGTTCGTGCTGAGAAGATCTCTGCTTAGGCAAGTGCCTTTAAACCTGCATTCCCAGGGAGAATAGCAGCTCCAGATGCCGTTATTTGCCTTAAACAAGGGGAAGCCGCCCTCTGCCGGTCGCAGTCGGCGATGCCACACACGGGCTGCGCGAACCAGGACCGCCCCCTCCGGTCCCCCCGCCCCCAACTCCTCCCACCAGAGGGAGAGGCTGGCCTGGGAAGCTTCAGACAATTCTTAAGGTTTAAGAAGCTGAGGTTTCTCTTTTCTTTTTAACTCATTTTCTTTCCTTGTGTCGTTCCTCCTCCGCTCCTGCCAATTTCAACTGTTGACACTGAAGGTCTGTTGAAAGTGGATAGTGTGTGTTGGATATAATTTCATCCCAGAAGACAAAAAAAAAGGTTGATATCTACCGGAGAGGAAATAGAAAATAATCATTAAACAAATCATTAAACAAGCCACTCCACCCTAAAAGAAATCAGTCCTGAATATTCATTGGAAGCACTGATGCTGAAGCTGAAACTCCAATACTTTGGCCACCGGATGCAAAGAACTGACTCCTTGGAAAAGACCCTGAGGCTGGGGAAGATTGAAGGCGGGAGGAGAAGGAGACAACCGAGGATGAGATGGTTGGATGGCATCACCGATGGGATGGACATGAGTTTGAGCAAACTCCAGGAGTTGGTGATTGACAGGGAGGCTGGGTGTGGGTCCAGTTCATGGGGTTGCAAAGAGTCGAACATGACTGAGCAACTGAACTGACTGAACTGAAACTCTCAAAGTCAGCAACCAGGGTTGTGAATTCACAGAACCAAGCATTTACTTCAGTGTAACAGAGAAATTACCCCTGGGAGGGGTTGGCATATTTCTTCTTTAACACACAAGTGAAGGTGTTTATTAATCACTGGTATGTGACAGGAAGGCGGTAGCCTTCCTAGGTGTGGGTATACTTGTTTAAACTTTAGTCTTCTGGGAAGGGACTGCTCTGGGCTGGGGCGCAGGTGACTGGCATAACCTGAGGGCTTCCTGGAGTCATTCTTCGTGCCCAGTTCTGGAGCTCAGATTCAGATGTCTAATGTTTGGCTTTTATCCTGATCATATTAAGTGACTTGCACCACAGAGGATGCCAAGACCTGTGCTGAGCTGAGGTGAGGAACTACACAGTCGCTTCTATGAACAGAGCAACTTAGGCCTCCAGGGAGGGAGAGCCTCCCACATAGCCAGCGTAGGCATCATTAGGGCCTTAGGGTGGACAGAGGGAGCCTGGGGTCTGGAGTTGGACAGGCCTGGGTGGGGATCTTGACTTGGCTACTCACTAGCTGGAACTGCACTGCCTCTTCAGCCCATCTGAACTCATTTCCTCTTCTGTAAAACTGAGGTGATGAGAATCCAGTGTAACTTTTGCAAAAGGCAGTGCTCACCTTGGTCAGTGGTGTGCAATATTCTGAATAACAGCCGATAATGATCCATGCTGTGTTGGAGATGCCAGCACACAAGAGGACTGGGCTGTTGGGCTGAAAAATCTAGAATAGTTTCCTAATGCCAACAAAAATCCGTATAGTCAAAGCCATGGTATTTCCAGTAGTCATGTACGGATGCAAGAGCTTTATGTGGGTCATAAAGTAGGCTGAGCACCAAAGAACTGATGCTTTTGGATTGTGGTGCTGGAGAAGACTCTTAAGAGTCCTTTGGACTGCAAGGAGATCAAACTAGTCAATTGTAAAGGAAATCAACCCTGAATATTCATTGGAAGGACTGATGCTGAAGCTGAAGTTCTAATACTTTGGCCACTTGATGCGAAGAACTGGCTCATTGGGAAAGACCCTGAGGCTGGGAAAGATTGAGGGCAGGAGAAGGGGACGACAGAGGATGAGATGGTTGGATGGCATCACCGACTCAATGGACATGGAGTTTCAGCACACTCTGGAAGATAGTGAAGGACAGGGAAGCCTGGGGTACTGCAGTCCCTGGGGTAGAAAAGAGCTGGGCACAACTGAGTGACTGAACACAACAATGGTTGTCACTCTAACAATGGCTACCGTGAGAAGTTTGGGATCTGAAAGAGAAGATGTACACAAGCAGGTAATAAGAGTCTAGTACATTCGTTAGAATAATAGATGTTCAAATAACTTACCATGTGATACCTAAGAGGAAATCTCACTTGGGGATCAGGGAAGGTTCTGGAGAAGACAGGACCTTTGAGCTATGTCTTAAAGAACAGCAGGCGTTCATTGTGGGTAGATGGTGCAGCTTGTGTGCTCAGGCTCGGATCAAGAAGACCTTGGCAGGCACAGGGAGTGAAGAGCTCACTGTGAAAGGGGAGAAGGGGGAATGTGTGAGTCAGATGGAAGTGATGCTACTAAAGGAGGCTGCAGAACCACATGTGCTGTGTGTGCTAGGCCAGGGCCTGCTGGCCGGGAAGAGTGATGCTGGAGATGGTGAGCAGGGTCACAACAAGCTTCCCCGTGCACTGCCAGCTCCTGACTGCAGAGTCTTGCCCCCAGGCTGGTGGGGCCACCACCGTGGCCCTGCATGGATGGGTGTGGCTTTGGGCCCCAGTTGCTGGTTATCCCTGTTCAGGAAGTTTGGTCGGATTTCAGCCTGAGCAGCCCCACCATAATTGCTAGTGCTCCATCCAGGGGTTTGCCTGGAGGAAGCCTCTAGGAGCTTTTGTACTGGAGGCACTCGAAGGGCCTAGAGGCTCCAGATGTGACTGGAGCGAGAAGCTCCACTGGAGAAAGTGGCCTTATGACCAATGACTGGCCACTTGGTCTCTGGGGAGGGTTGACAGAGGGAGTGAGTCATGTCTGCCATTTGACTTGGCATTTTGTTCCATAAACTGAGTCTTGCAGCCTCTTCCCAGGTGGTGCTAGTGGTAAAGAACCCACCTGCCAAAGCAGCAGACACAGAAGGCATGGGTTCGATCTTTTGGTTGGGAAGATTCCCCTGGAGAAGGACATGGCAACCCACTCCAGTATCCTTGCCTGGAGAATCCCATGGACAGAGGAGCCTGGTGGGGTACAGTCCACGGGGTTGCAAAGAGTCAGACATGACTGAAGCGACTTAGCACACACGCGGCATCTGACACTTAGGCCGCGGGTGGGAGACAGCTGGACTTGAAGACTTGAGCACTTCCTGGCTGTGGTAGCGGGGCAGGGAGGGAGAGGCACCTTCCTCCCGCTTCAGGGTGAATCTGCCCAGAAAGGAGCCAGAGGAGAAAGGGTTCTGAGTCTCAATCTGGAGAATCTAGGCTTGAATCCTGTTTATTAAAGCAGGACCTTTACTAAGGATCCCACCTCCCTATGGCTCTGTTTCCTCCTCTACAAAATAGAATGACAATCGTTTCCTTATTATGTTTAGGGAAGTTAATTGCAGTTTAATGAGACAACATACCTCCATGTTTCCCAAAGAGGCTGACACCAGGTAATTAGCAAATGGTACCTCTCACTGACTTCTTTAAGATGTGATTTACTTGATGACCTTCCTCCTCCCCGTAATTCCATACTTCTGTGCCCTTGAGCCTGGCTTTGCTTCTCCCCCACCTGATAGCTGGCTTGCACACCTATGTAAACCCTGGTTCCTCCGCTCTGCTGCCTGGAGAAGGCCAGCAAGCCTTCAGCACCTTGTGGGTATGTTCCGATCTGATACAAACGGTCAAGACCATGACAAGGCGTTCTTGCCTTGAGTGTGGCACAGATGCTCTTGGGAGGATTTGCGGCCCTTTGCTGGTTTTGTGAGTTGGGTGGATTCTTAGTTGGTGGCTAAGGAATCCCCAGGGAGCTCTCTTTGAGGAGCACCAAGAGCCTGATCATGATACCTGTGAAATTGGCATCAGAACTCACGGCCGAGGGGGTTCCTCCTCTGCCAGGGTTTAGAAAAATTTCATCCAGAGCAGAAACCAAGAATAAGTTCAGGTTGTGATATTGTTTTCAGAGGTCATTATCCACAAGGAAGTAAGTGTACAGGCATTCATAGGGCTTGGAGTTCATTGCCTCTTGTGTCGCTGGGAACGGTATCAGAAATACTAGATTCTGAATTCTCGAGTTCTAGCAGCAGGTTAATACAGGTAGGAGCTACATGCAACCAAATGCTGATCAATAACAAGCATTTTTTAAACTCTCAGAATGCCTTAACAATGGGCAGGCCTCCTTGAGGGCTCCTGGATAAGACAGACTCAAGCACAGAGGGTAGTCAGGCTGTAAAAGAGGCATGATTTTTGCAGGGAGTGTGGGGGTGGGAAGGGAGAGAGTAGGATTCATTGGGTCCTTTAAACCCTAACAGCAGAGGCTGTGGGAAACATCTAGAAGTCAGGCTCCTCTAACTCTCCCTGTGCCCTTGGCCAAACCATAACATCTCCAGGCCCCAGCTGTTTGCGCAGTCTTCACAGGAAATGATCGAAGTGAATGATTTAGATTCCTCCCAGCTCGCAAGTCTCACGATTTAAAAGAAAATGTGGCAGATCTTGGAAACTCCGAGGTGGTCCAATGGTTAGGACTTCCTGCTCTCACTGCTGAGTGGGCCGGTTCCTATCCCTGGTCCAGGAACTAAGATCCCAGAAGCCATGCTGTGTGATCCAAAAAAAAACCCATATCACATCTTTACAATTCAAGGAGCACTCTGTACAGCACAGTCCACAGACTCAAGAGCTAGGTGCATTTCTGCTTGTTTTAAAAAATTGCTTTGATCATTCTGTCTATAGCCTGCCTTGACTCGGGCTTCTCGGCATACCCATGACCATAACTCAGGTCCAGCTGACACCTTGCCCCTCCTCATAGGCCTTTTCCAAGCTGTGTGTAGGGGGCACACTACAGCTTTATGTTGGAACCAGAGGTGGGAGAAGCCACCGGTGACAGGGCGCTGTTAGGAAGGCAACATACCCAACCCAAGCCTTGGAGCAAAATAAAGCCCTTGGCTACCAGCATGAATTTACGGAAGCCAGCAAAGTGTTTCTCTGCAGGGCTGAGTCACTGCACTGCAGAAAAGTGCACAGGCAGCAAAGAATGAATATTTATGGAGTGTGTGTTCCCTGCCACCGGGCACGGCTGGCACCGTCACGTCAGTGATTAGAGAAGCAGGCGAGTTTCTGGCTCAGAAAGCTAAGTGACAGGGGTCCTGCCATTCTGGCTGATGGACTGTGGGGCCCTGGGCAGGTCACTTACCCACACAGGGTAATGAGGTCTGGAGCTCAGTGCTGTTACAGAGCAGCCTCAGGGGGCTGAGGCTTCCCCCATCCCCACCCAGCAGGACCCTAGGTGGCGCTGGGACTGGGTGAAGTCACTGGGAGTGATTCATTTATTAATATTTTTAAATTTTAAAATTCGTGTTGGCGTACAGTTGGGGCTTCCCTGGTGGTTCAGACGATAAAGAATCTGCCTGCAGTGCAGGGGACCTGGGTTCAATCCCTGGGTCGGGAAGGTCCCCTGGAGAAGGGAATGGCAACCCACTCCAGTATTCTTGCTTGGAACATAGAGGAGTCTGGCTGGCTACCACCAGGTCAGACCTGACTTTACCATGATGTGTTAATTTCTGCTGTACGGCAAAGTGAATCAGCTATACGTATACAGATGTCCCCTCTTTTTTGGATTTCCTCCCCATTTAGGTCACCACAGAGCGTTTAGTAGATCCCTGTGCTATACAGTGGGCTCTCATTACCAGTGAAGTCGCTCAGTCGTGTCTGACTCTTTGCAACCCCGTGGACTGTAGCCTACCAGGCTCCTCCATCCATGGAATTTTCCAGGCAAGAATACTGGAGTGGGTTGCCATTTCCTTCTCCAGGGGATCTTCCTGACTCGGGGATCAAACCCAGGTCTCCTGCATTACAGGCAGAGGCTTTACTGTCTGAGCCACCAGGGAAGCCCCGGACTCTCATTAGTTACCTATTTTATACATCGTATCAGTAGTGTGTATATGTCAACCCTAGTCTCCTTTCATCCCTTACACCCCTTCCCCTCTTGGCCTCCATACCTTTGTGCTCCTCCTCTGTGTCTCTGTTTCTGTTCCGTAAGCAGGCTCATCTGTACCAATGTTCTCGTTTCAACATGTAAGTGATATTATATGGTATCCGTTTTTCTCTATCTGACTTACACTCTCTATGCCAGCCTCTAGGTCCATCGGTGTCTCTGCAAATGGCTCACTTTTGTCCCTTTTTATGGCTGAGTAGTGCTCCATTGTGTATATGCACCACGTCTTTATCCGTTCCTCTCCGGACACTTAGGCTGCTTCCATGTCCTGCCCATTGTAAACAGTGCTGCAGTGAACACTGGGGTACGTGCATATTGATTTATTTTTTTTGAAAGATGACTTGTGGCTGCTCACAAATAGACTGCATAGGATTTATTTGTTAGCTTTGCCTTTACAAGCTACGACCCCCAGATTGCCCATGCCGACTGTGACATTCCGTTCCAGCTCAGGTTTCTGTAGGCTGTGGCACTGTCCCTGCCCCTTCTCGCCAGGCTGTGACCCTCTGGGGACAAAGGGACCGTCCCCTGCAGCTGAAACCTGCAGCCTGGAGTTGGAGCCCAGCCCTGCCCACATCCCATACGTGGACAGGCGCACAGGCCAAAGTCGATGAGGCAGGAGGCATGGGCACTGGACGGGATAGCAGTACCACCCGCCCAGGGAGCAGGCAGTGCCAGGAGACCCGTGAGTACTCACTGTGATGGTTCAAGGGTGACAGAGGTGACCCCGGCCAGGGTGCTGGCTGCGGAGCTGCAGAAAGAAACGGAGGTGGGCTATGCACGGGTGGGAGAATGGTCTCCAGTTGGGTGTGGAGGTGGTGTTCAGGAAAGAGGAGAACCCAGGATTACTTCTGGGTTTCCAGGGTAACTCTGGAGGGGGTTCCAGTGCCGAGCTGAGGAGGCTGTGAAAGGACAGGTCGGGGACTGAGGGTCGGGGAGTCAGGCACGAGCGTGAGGCAGTAGGACCTGAGGCTGGGGCTCCAGGCAGGTCGGCATTGGTGATGCGGACTTAGCTGCCAGGCGTAGGTTCTGTGCCCATCTAGGCAGGCAAACAGAGGCGGGGGATTTCTCAACATCTCATGCGCAGACATCAAAGGAATGATGGTTTTAAAATCAGGAAATTAAGAGGTCAAGTAAAAATCCATGGAACATTTTTTGTACTATGTATAGTTTTAAGGTTTCTTTGTTAGCTTGCTGCTGCTGCTAAGTTGCTTCAGTTGTGTCCAACTCTGTGCGACCCCATAGACAGCAGCCCACCAGGCTCCCCCGGCCCTGGGATTCTCCAGGCAAGAACACTGGAGTGGGTTGCCATTGCCTTCTCCGTTTGTTAGCTTGCTGCTGCTGCTGCTGCTAAGTTGCTTCAGTTGTGTCCGACTCTGTGCGACCCCATAGACGGCTGCCCACCAGGCTCCCCCGTCCCTGGGATTCTCCAGGCAAGAACACTGGAGTGGGTTGCCATTTCCTTCTCCAGTGCACAAAAGTGAAAAGTGAAAGTGAAGCCGCTCAGTCATGTCCGACTCTTAGCGACCCCATGGACTGCAGCCTCCCAGGCTCCTACGCCCATGGGATTTTCCCGGCAAGAGTACTGGAGTGGGGTGCCATTGCCCTCTCCGTTTGTTAGCTTAGGAGCAGACAATTAGGTCACTCCTTGGCGGGGGTGGGGTGGGGTGGGGTGGGGTAGTGGGCAGAGTGCAAAGTTGAAGGTCAGAGCCCTAGGGAGGGGAGGAGAGGCGACCAGGGATGGGCCACTTGCAGGGAGACTGATTACAGAAATGAATGTCTTAAGGAGGACAGGGAGCAAGTTCATCACCGTCAGAGAAAGGTACAAATATGGAAAGGGAGAAAATGAGAATTCCTAGTTAGATTGGAAATGGAGGTGTTCAAACTCCTTTTTGAACAGAAAGATACAGAGATGAATATAGCTGTGTCTGTGTGTGTGTCTCCAGCTGTACTGTCATCTCCATCTCCATCTATGTTTGTATTTTACATCCCTTCCCCAGGAGCAGTGACACTCAAATTGCAACGAGCATACTAAACACCCAGATCTGGGTTTCTAAATAACAGAAAACATCTTGATGGGGCTTTCAATGGCCAAACCAGGGACAATATGAGCATCAAAATATAAAATTACAGGAAGAGATAACCTGATGAATAAAACAGGAGACCCCAAGTATGTAAGATATAAATAAATGAAAGAATAAATTAAAAAAATAGATGGAAGAATATATGTACATGAATGACAGGCTAAATTGATAAGGAACATGGTATTCAAATAGTTTAGACATACCTCCCCACAAGAGAGTTATTAATAGCAAAGCAGAGATGAGTGCTTTTACAGAGGGGGAGACTGGCTGGCATTCCCCTAGTCGGGTGACCCAAGTGAACATCGTCAGTAATGGAACAAATCACAGTTTTGTGCCACCTGATAGGATACAGTGAAAAAGCAGAGCATCCCGCTGCTTCTGAAGATCCTGAGAGAAATGGCTCCAAGGGTGCACGCTGCCCCCGCCCCCAGGATTGAACACAGACTTTTGTGTGCGTGCATGCTAAGTCGCTTCAGTCGTGTCAACTGAGAGCAGAGGCTGGTCCGCGGGAGTCTTTGTAAATGAGGTGACGGTGCTCAGGAAGCAGATGTAGGTCAAGGTCAGCCTTTGTGGCTCTGAGGCTGTGCATCTGCCAGTGGTCTCCCCATCACACCCAGCAGCTTCCTTCAGTGACAAATGTCTTATCTCTGTTTAGTCGCTCAATCATCTCTGACTCTTTGAGACCCCACGGACTGTAGCCCTCCAGGCTCCTCTGTCCATGGGATTCTCCAGGCAAGAACACTAGAGTGGGCTGTATTGCCCTCCTCCAGGCGCTCTTCCAGACCCAGGGATCGAACCCAGCTCTCTCACGTCTCCTGCATTGGCAGGTGAGTTCTTTACCACGAGCGCCATCTGGGAAGCCCGCTTTTGTACATGCCTGTGTATATTTTTCTGGGAAGAGGAGCCAACACTTTGTAAGAGTCTCAAAGGGTACAAACCTGAAAACTAAAGAATCATAGCTCTAGATGGGATTAAATTGATAGTTCAATTAAATTGAACCAAGCTCGACAGGATTTAGTTGCCTGACTACAAACAACATACTTGGTACTTCTCATCCTGGCCACCTTTCTTTGCTACTTTGACAGAGAGCATCCCATCGTTTTGCAGAAAATGCAGTGTCATATCTAATGGCATTCTTGGATCTGCTAGTTTGGTGTGCTTAGTCAGTCAGTTGTGTCTGAGTCTTTGCGATCCCATGGACTATACCCTGCCAGGCTCCTCTGTCCACGGGGATTCTCCAGGCAAGAATACTGGAGTGTGTTGCCATGCCCTCCTCCAGGGGATCTTCCCAACCCAGAGATTGAACCCAGGTCTCCCACACTGCAGGCAGATTCCTTACCATCTGAGCCATGGTAGTTCTGCACATTAAAAGAAAAATTTGTTTGTCAAGACTTCAACTTTATAGCCCATCATGGGTCGCTCGTGGTACCACTTTCTTTACTCAATCTCAGAGGCCATCTGTGTACTCTTCAGGTCTGGAATTGCACTAATAATTAGTAGAATGCCTCGGAGCGTCTATCATTGTGCTCTCAGAAGCTGAGGGCCGGGGTGAGGACAGTCCTCTGGTGATACGGTACTTTATCCCTGGTTGCTGCACAGCCCCGCCTCCCTCCTGCTGTATCCAGGCGTGTGCGCGTGTGTTCATCTTTGGCTTCCACTCCCTAGGGCCTTTTCTCTCCCCTCTAGGCACCTGATGCGAAGAGCCCACTCACTGGAAAAGATCCTGATGCTGGGAAAGATTGAGGGCAGGAGGAGAAGGGGGCGGCAGAAAATGCGGTGGCTGGATGGCATCACCAACTCAATAGACGTGAGTTCAAGCAAACTCTGGGAGAACAGTGGAGGACTCAGGAGCCTGGCAGGCTATGGTCCACGGGGTCACTAAGAGCTGGACAGGATTTAGTAACTGAGCAACGGCAACAGCTAGGCATCCGTCCTGTGCTGTTTCACACGCACGTGCCATGAAGCCCACACAGATGTCTGGCAGCCCTCGTTTGGTCTCTCACTTCCTGACACACAGTATGTTTACAAGGCTCTGTTCGCTTACTCCGTTCCTTCTGGCTCCAGCAGGGTATTTCAGAGAGTCCCTCTTCCACTGTTCCCACTCGCCCCCCATAGATGGACCTCCCACGGCCACAAACAGAACTTCAGTGAGCATCTCCCTGGCCCTTAGGACATGGAGGCAGATTTCCCCAGGATGCCTGTGTGTGGGTGGTGTTGGATTACAGGTCCGCACGTTGACCTTGACTTCAGTGCTGCTCTCTAGAAACGCTGCACTGTTCTCCAGACCTCCCACAGGACTGAGGAATCCCAGTGATCCCACACCTGGGCCCCTACCTGCCAATATCCAGCTTCCCAATTCTGGCCAATCAAATGGCTGTAAATGATACTCCGTTGTTACTTTTTTTTTTAATATAAATTTATTTATTTTAATTGGAGGTTAATTACTTTACAATATTGTATTGGTTTTGCCATACATCAACATGAATCCGCCACAGGTATACACTCATGTGAAACGAATTGCCAGTCCAGGTTCGATGCATGATACTGGATGCTTGGGGCTGGTGCACTGGGACGACCCAGCGGGATGGTACGGGGAGGGAGGGGAGACGGGGGTTCAGGATGGGGAACACGTGTATACCGTTGTTACTTTGATTTGCATGCCTCTAATTACTAATGAGTTTGAGCATCTCTTCGCATGCCTGTTATCCAGATAGTTGCCTCTTCTGTGCATTTGCCTCCTCCTGATCCTTTGTTTATTGAAGAGAGGGGACCTTGACACCCACCGGTGAGTTGCAGGGCTCAGCTCGTGCGTATCTTGACGGTCCCTTGTCAGTTTTGACATTGCTAGTATCTTCTCCCAGTCTGTCTGATAACGTTGTCCTTCCTCTAAGATCCGTTTGCTGTGACGTATTCAAATCTATTAAGCACTTGCCGCATGCTCTGCCCTTCTGAGGTTTTGTTTAAGAACTGCTTTCCCACTTTGGGGTCACCAAGATCCTCTCCTTGGAGGTGCCGCAACCACATTCAAATTGAGCGTGACAACAACTGAGCGTCGTCTCGGGTGTCTTGCACCTTTACAGGCTTTGTCATTGCGGGTGCTGCAGCTCCAAGCCCAGCCTCACTCCCCTCTTCCCGCTTTCAATGCCCACTTCCTCAAAAAACAAACCCCAAACTCCGATGAATCTAGCCTTCTCAGTCCCCTGCTGTGCTCCACTCTCACTCACATCATGGCGACTTCATTACCGCACCCAGCGCCCCAATTATTTCCTGTGGGCTCCCCTCTCTCCCGGAGATAGGCACCCACCCTTTATTTATTTTGCCCATGGCTACCGGGTCAATGCTCTTAGTAGGCACCTCATAAATACTCCCCTCTCTCCAGATTCAAGCTGCTGCCAAAGGCTGATTACTTAAGCCTCCAAAACCTTTTTAAAAATGCATTCCTTCCTGTCCATCTCCAAAGCCACATCCGTGCCTGGGTTTAATCATTACATGCTCAGACTTTTACAACTGTTTGCACCCTCTTCCTGTCTGCCTGGGCTCCACTGAGAGCAGAGAAGCGCTGTAAAAATCACGCTGGCTTAGAATCCCTGGGTTCAAAGGGATTTTATCCAGGCTCCAACCCACCCTGCCTCTGGGGCTAGAGCCGCCTTTACAGTATTCACATTTCTAACACACGCTGCTCAGTCTCTGCTTGAAGACCTGCAGTCACGGTGGCATCCCTACCATTTGAAGTTGCTGACTTCCTCTTTGGGCTTCCCTGGTGGTTCAGATGGTAAAGAATCTGTCTGCAATGCAGGAGACCCGGGTTTGATCCCTGGGTCAGGAAGATCCCCTGGAGAAGGAAATGGCTATGCACTCTGGTGTTCTTGCCTGGAGAATCCCATGGACAGAGGAACCTGGAGGGCTACAGTCGATGGAGTTAAGAGTCAGACACGACTGAGCAACTAACACTTTTCACATTCCCTCTTTGACCAGAGGGCGCTTCCTTATTTTAAGCTGAAATTTGGCACCTGGTAGCTTACAACTGTGGAGAAGGCAATGGCACCTCACTCCAATATTCTTGCCTGGAAAATCCCGTGGATGGAGGAGCCTGGTAGGCTGCAGTCCGTGGCGTCACTAAGAGTCGGACACGACTGAGCGACTTTACTTTCACTTTTTACTTTCATGTATTGGAGAAGGAAACGGCAACTCACTCCAGTGTTCTTGCCTGGAGAATCCCAGGGACAGAGGAGCCTAGTGGGCTGCCGTCTATGGGGTCGCACAGAGTCGAACACGACTGAAGTGACTTAGCAGCAGCAGCTTACAACTGTTGGTCTTCATTTTTCCTGTTGGGACAGTTCAGAACAACTCTTGAAGCCTCTTTCAGTAAATGGATCTCCCAAGTGTGGTGCCCAGACCAGACACAGTCCTGCCGAGGGGAAAGATGGAAAGATGGAAGGCAGCTCTCTTCTCTCTCCCTGGGTTGATTTCCTGTGGCCGCTGTAACAGGTGACCACAAACATGATGGCTTGAAACAACAGGGATTTATTGTCTCACACTTCTGGATGCCAGAATTCCAAAATCAGTGTTCCTGGGCCAGAATCAAGGTGTTGGCTGGACTGTCTCCCCCGACCGCGCCGCCTTGAGACTCTGTTGTCCCTCTGGCTCCTGGTGGCAGCCGGCTTTCCTTGGTTCTGTGGCAGCGTTGCTCCACTTTTCAAGGCCAGCGCTTTCAAGTCCCTCCATCTGTCTTCACAGCACTTGTATTTAGTAACATCTCCCTTTGCTTCCCTCTTAAGAGGAATGCATCTGATTGCACTTAGGGCTCACCTGGATAATTTTGGACCATCTCCCCATCTCAAGACCCCTAACTTCACCACATCTGCAAAGCAAAGCCCTTATAAGGTAGCATTCACAGGCTCCAGAAATAAGGATGTGGGTAGCTTTGGAGGAAATTTTTCCACTCTACCACACTCTCCTTAAAAGACAAGGCTTTCTTTAAGAGAGCCTAACATCTCATTAGCGTCTTCTGGTGGTCATATCATACCATTGACTTTTACACTGAGTATATTTTCTGTGTGTGTGGCTAAGTTGCTTCAGTCATGTACGACTCTTTGTAACCCTATTCTATGGACTGTAGCCCACAAGGCTCCTCTGTCCATGGAATTTTGCAGGCGAGAATACAGGAGTGGGGTGCCATGCCCTCCTCCAGGGGTTCTTTACGGCCCAGGGATCAAACCTGTGTCTCCTGCATTGGCAGGTGGATTCTTTACTGCTAAGCCACCTGGGAAGCCCCCTGACTACAATACTTTATCCCCAATAAATAACAAACTATTAGCTTTAAACCATCATCCCAGTTCTGTTTGCTGTCTTCTCAGATCTATCAATTTGGAATTTCCACGAACTTAGTTAGATCTGCAAACGTTAAAGTTGGTAAGCACTGGCTTATTATCAGTGATGGAGATGTTCAATGGGCCTGGCTGGCAGCAGTGCCCGTGGCTCTTCACCATATATCTCCCTCCAACTTCCATAAAGCCTGTTCCCCTCCCCTTTCATCTTATCTGTCTCTTCTCATAGGCTGTCTGCTGATTTATGCAGTGTCTTACACTTAGTAGGAGTTGCGAATGATTTATCAACCTTTTATGTTCCATATTCCAAACCTGATGTTAAGCCCATCATTCATGGATTTACTCTTACTTTCAGATCAAAGTTAAATACTTGACACCACAAGGAAGATGCGATGCAGAGCAGAGGTTCTTCAACTGAAGAGTGTCAGAATCGCCTGGTGTGTGTTAGTCGCTTAGTTGTGTCTGAGTCTTTGCAGCCCCAAGGACTGTAGCCTGCCAGGCTCCTCTGTCCATGGCATTCTCCAGGCAAGAATACTAGAGTGGGTAACCATTCCCTTCTCCAGGAGATCTTCCCTACCCAGGGATCAAACCTGGGTCCCCTGCGTTGCAGTCTGGAGGGCTTGTTAAAGCAGACTGCCGAGTCTACCTTCAGAGTTTCTTATTCAGGAAGTCTAGGAAGAGACCTGAAAATCTGCATTTCGAATGTGTTCCAAGGTGACACTTTCTGAGAATCAACAATGTAAAGTATGCCGAGTTCCATTACATCTGCAGATAAGCAAAGATGTCAGGACTTTCATCCCAAGCGTGTTTGGCCACAACAGGTGTCACGTGTTTGCTACCATAATAATGGAGTGTAGCTGGCTCTCTTCGGTCTTAACTAGTCTTGATTAGATAAGAAAAGTTAATCTTTCACCAATAGACAGACATCAAGTTGCCTTCATTCCTTACTGCTTTGTTTTCCAACTTTTCCTGTCCTCTGCAATTAAAAAGTATTTGTAAACATATGATGACTTCAGTTGATCACCTAACACAAAAGCTAAAGCAGAACCTATAACATTTTTTCCAAGTTATGTAAATTTAAGATCCCTCCCTTCCCCCACTTCTGAAAGTCTTTACTCCCTAGATCCATTTCAACCTCCAGTGCCCCAGGTTCTTCCATTTCTCCTGAATGGTAATGGCAGGGCTGAGTGGGGGAGAACAGGGGTGTTTATTTATTGTTTAACTTTTTATATTATATTGGAGTCTAGCGGATTAACAATGTTGTGATAGTTTCAGGTGAATAGCAAAGGGACTCAGCTGTACATATATGTGTATGCATTCTCCCCCAAACTCCCCTCCCATCCAGTCTGCCACATAACATTGAGCAGAATTCAACAAACAGGTGTGTTTAAATATCCGCACGGAGTAACCAACTTCTCTTCCTGCTGCTCCAGGCAGGAAGTGCAGTCCTGACTTGCACAGGCTGAGTGGTGGGTACAAAGCCTGGACCATCATTTTGGCTTTTCTCAAAATGACCGAAGATGGCCTCCACGTGATCAAGCATGGGCCAAGATGTCCTCTGAGTCAGGCTGGGCCTTGGGCCATCCAGGAGACCCTTCACCCCTCTTAGCTCCTCTGCCCCTCTGGTTTCCCCAGGGTTGAGAACCCCAGGCCCTGAGGGACACAGTGCCACCTTTTTGATTTGGTCCAAAAAGGACATGTCTTTTAATGTAGTTCGCAAAGTCAACAAGAGCATCTCCCTCTCTCTGTCTCTCTTTGCCTCGTCTCCTTTTTTCTCTCTCCAGCGACTGCAGCTCTGTGCAGGAGGGTCAGCCTGTTACCTCTGCTGGGGTTTATATGAGATCCCATTGCATGACTGACCACACCGCCATCCATGCACAGAATGAGTGACAGAAGAGGGGGCCCCCCATCACGGGGCTGACTGCCTGCTGCAGATGGCTGAAACTCCTAGACATTTTCCGCATTTAAATATTTTATGAAGGAAATAAAACACAAGGCTGGATTAGAGTTGCCACTGAGCGTTACAAGCTTTTTCAGATGTTCATATGAACAGTTTACTTATCATTTCTACTTCCATCACACCAACAAATGAAACTCCTCAAGTTTATGGTGCTTTAACTCTCTTCTTCATTGAGTCTACAGGAGACATTCCCTTTTCTGACAGCAGCCTTCATGAGTCAGTATTATACATTCAGAAAAGGGAAACAAAAAAGCAAGTGGCATTTGCAAACCATTCCTTCCTTGCCAAATACACAGTGGTTCCAGGAGAGAAATCCCACACGCCTCTACGTCCCGGGGCAGATAAGTCCAGATGGAGCACGGAGTGTTCTACGGCTGCTGGGTACATAGCGTTCAGTTACAGAGCCTCCTCGGCACTTTTCTGGCCGAACCCATTTTTCGTTTTTATTGCTTTTCCGTTCTTTGGCTCAGCCTGTGTGAATCTTGCCACTGAGATCTCGGATGCACCCAACTGAAATCTCTCATCTGGCTTTTATTTGTGCGTGCGTGCGTGTGTGTGCCTGCGTGTGTGTGAGTGTGTATGTTTTAGCTGGAAAACCACCCCCAGACGACCGAACTTGAACATCTGAAGCGGCTCGAGGGAGCCGATGTCCGCCAGGGGGCGCCGCCCCCCACCCCATCGCGGGGACCACGCGGGGCCGCGGGGCCTCGGCGCCTTCAGGGCGCGGCCGCGCGCGCAGGGACGCGCCGTGCGCACCGCTCGCGTGGCGAGGGGACGCGGGCTGCGGAGGTCCGGGGGGCTGTCCTCACCGCCAGCGGAGCGGGCGAGCGGGCGGGCTGGGAGGGCGCGGCGCCGGGCGGAGCGCTGAGCCGTCGGGTCCCCGAGTCCCTAATGGGCCGCGCGCGGCCACAGCCCCGGAGCCGCGGGGCCGGGAGAAGGAAACCGCCCTGCCGGATGGAGATCGATCTCGCTCGGAGACGGCTGAGTCGGCGCTGCGGTTCCCCGGGGGTCCGGCTCCTCGCGCCGGATGCCCTTTCCTGGTGCAGGTGCTTCTGTGCTTTGAAAATCCAAGTCTGAATTTCTCGCCAAAGGCCCCTGTATCCTGATTGGCGAGATCATGAAATCCAAGGTCACTGGAAGCAATTTTCCGAAGTTGGCTTTTATCCGGGCGTCCCCTGGGCACTGCAAGGGGCGGAGAACAAGGGTGTTTAAAGGTCTACACGCGCACAACCAGCTTCTCCCTCTCTTCTTGGAGAGGAGGGCGGTCGGGTTCCGCACCCCCCTCCCCACCTGGTGTGGGTGTGTCTGGTGGAAGTGTCCTGAGCAGATAGGAGCCAGAGGCCCTGTGAAATGAGCACCTTTAATTTTCCTAGCAACCCGGCCGCCCTCATTTTACAGAGGACAAAACCAGGGCTGGGAGAGGCGCATTTACCCAAGCTTACACACCTGGTTGTGGTCCAAGGCAGGTCTATCACCCAACTGTCCCCCGGGGGAGGGTCTTGATTCTCCTAAACCTCCGCCCATGAACCCAGTCCCAAGGTAGGTTTAACTCTCATTACAGACGGGAGGGAGGGGACAAAGGCGGTTCCCAAAGCTATTGCCCAACGTTGCAGAGTTCCGGACTCATTGTGTATGAGATGTAGGGACACAAAACTTGCGCTGGTCACTCGTAACTTAATGCTACCAGTATTTCCTCTGGTGTCCCAACACTTGCCCAGCTTGTGGGGCGGGGAAAGTTTAGGGGGAGGGACTTCCCTGGTGGTCTAGTGGCTAAGGCTCCGCCCTCCCAGTGAAGGGGCCCTGGGGTTCCATCCCTGGTCAGGGCGCTAGATCCCGCATGCCACAGCTAAAGACCCTGAGTGCTGCAGCTAAGGCCTGGTGCAGCCAAATAAATATAAATAAACATTAAAAAAAAAAGTTTAGGGGCTCTATTAGTTTTGCTAGGGCCGCCATAATAAAACCCTGCAGCCTGAAGGGCTTAAACAAGAAAAATTTATTGTCTCATAGCTCCGGAGGCTGGAAGTCCGAGATCCAGGTGCCAGTGGAGTTGGGGTCTCCTGAGGTCTCTCCCCTTGGCTGGTGGGTGGCCATCTGCTCGCTGTGGCCTCACCTGGTTCCCCCCTGTGTCTACACAGTCTGTGTTTAAATTTCCTCTCCTTATAAGGACGCCAGCTGTCCTTTTAACTTAACGGCCTCATCTCCAGTGCGGTTCTGTCCCGGGGAACTTGGGGTTAGGATTTATTTGAATTTGAGGTGGGGGCACAGTTCAGCGCCAAACATGGGCTCCAGTAAGTCTTAGCTGTATGAGACCTGACCCTGAAAACCATGTATATTCCATGTGCGAATCAGTCATCTTTTCCTATGTCCACACAGACATCTTTCCTAAAAACAAGACAGTCCTGAGAAAACTGCCCAAACCCTCTGTACTCTGCCTATTCATTGTTTTTGAGAGTCATGAGTCTCTGGTTTGGCTCAAGCAAAATCATGTGTGAAATCCAATAAATGGGAAGTCTTTATTGCTCAACTACTTTAAAAAAAATGCCTGTCACAGAAGCCAATTCCCGGCCCCCCCCTCCCCCCCCATCAAGTCTCATGACTTTCTATGAAACCAGCTCATTATGGGGGGAAAAAAAAGACATCTTCAAGAAGTGGGATGAAGAGTGTAGTACTGGCTGGCGGACGCTAGATGGAGCCCGGGGCAGAGGCAGAGAGGAGACAAAATGTCTGCAGGCCCTGCCCAGACTTCAGACTGGTTTTGAATGAGAATGCAGTCATCCTTGAAGTTGACTTTCTTCAAACAAAAAGAAACCGAGAGCCCTGACTCTGTTGGAAAAGTCAGATTTTTTCCTTAAGGCGAGGAGGGGAGTGGTAATGAGACGTTGTAATCTAGGGATCAGAGTCGAGCAAAACTGAAATGGTTATCAGTATCAGCTGTTTTATTTCTATCAGAAGTTTAGGCAGACTTCCCTGGTGGCCCAGTGGTTAAGACTCTACCCTTCCAATACAAGGGGTGCAAGTTCGATCCCTGGTCAGGGGACTAAGATCCCGCATGCTGTATGGCCCAATAATGATATTTATTTATTTTTTTAAGATGTTAGGCATATTTGGGCTTCCCTGGTGGCTCAGATAAAGTATCTGCCTGCAAAGTGGGAGAGCTGGGTTTGATTCTTGGGTCAGGAAGATCCCCTGGAGAAGGGATTCTTGCCTGGAGAATCCCTACAGACAGAGGAGCCTTGTCGGCTACAGTCCAGGGAGTCGCAAAGAGTCGGATACGACTAAGCGACTAACACACATACATGTACACAGGCATCTTCGGAGGCTGTTCTGATTGGGATTCTACAAGATCCCCCAGCTTTCCTTCCTCCCCTCACTCCCACGTGGCTCCTCTCCACCCCTCCCCGGGGCCACCCTCTCTCCCTCCCCGCAGCTGAGCCCCGACTCTTGTGTCTGTTGAAGATGCTGGTTCACCTGAATGCAGGGGACTGAACCCACTGCGTGTCACAGCATACTACCTGCAGAAGAGGGAACATCCTTAGAGAAGACGAGAAGGTGTTTGTGACATGGAGTTCTGATTACGTCCCCCTCTCCCTCCAGGCCCGGTGCTGCCGGGCTGGATGTGCTGTGCAGAAGTGATTCCCCACATGCTCACCCACTGCCCTTCCTCTGCTACTGGGACTCAAGACTGCAGCCCTGTCTCCTTGGGTCCTGGTGGACAGTGGCAAGGACGGGACGATAGATGGTTTATGTGTTGAAAGTGCTCTCCTGGACTGCCCACAGGGTGCTGGGGCTAAAGTCCTGCTGGGGCTCAATGTTCTATATCAGTTGCTCTGCCTTCTCCCCCACTGGGTGGTCATTCCCAGTCCTGGCTCCATGCTTTACCATCTGCACTGGTCTCCAGTTGTCCCCCAAGTCCTCATTCATTCTCCACCCATCTCTACTCTGCTCAGCATCCCAGAGGCTGTTCTTGGTGGCCTGTGTCCCCTGGCTCTCCTGCCCTCTCCCTTGCAGCTGGGCTTAGCTGTTGACTGGAGGAAGGAAGAGTCATGAGTCAGGGCGTGTCTGTTGCTCTGCTCCTTCCCTGCTGGAGTCCCTTGGGGACCCTGGCTCCTGTCAGGGGCTAGACAAGAACCAAACTGTCCACCTCATCAGAAAGCAGGCTGGTGAAAGGTTCTAGACCTCAGGCTCATAGCCAGGACCCAAGTCAGACAGGATAGACAGATCTCAGGACTAGACAGCCATCACTCCTGTCTGCTGTTCAGCCTGAGAAAAGGAGGGGCAGGTGGCTGAGCAGAGAGAGCTGCTGGACAATCCTAGTCCCCTCCACTGGCTGCTTGAGATGGACGGGTCCTGGGGTCAGATTTTGTCCCCCCGCCAAGACATAAAGTTGTCCTCTTTATTCTTTAGGTCGCTAACTTTGAATGGAACTTTACATGGATTTGATCATCCATGGGGCTTCCCTGGTGGCTAGAATGGTAAAGAATCTGCCTGCAATGCAGGAGACTGGGGTTGGCTCCCTGGATCAGAAAGATCCCCTGTAGAAGGGAATAGCTACCCACTCCAGTATTCTTGCTTGGCATGGACAGAAGAGCTACAGGTGGGCTATAGTCCATGGGGTCGCAAAGCATTGAACATGACTGAGCGACTAACACTTGATCATCCACACTCTTAGGAAGCGCTTCCTTCCCTGGAAGACGGAGTCTGTTGTGCTGCTGAGCAAGGATGCCCAGGCTTCCCAGCATGCCTGGCGCCTGGTGGGTACCGAGGATGCACCCTAAGTGTCACCACTGCAGAGAGAGAAGACCTGATTCCTGGTTACCCAGCCTCCAGCTGACAGGGAGCTTGGGATCACTTTGCAGATGAAACTCATGTTAGTATTTTCTCAGGATCTTATTAACTCAGGGAAGATCCCCTGGGGGAGGGCATGGCAACCCACTCCAGTATTCTTGCCTGGAGAATCCCGTGGACAGGGGACTACAGTGCGTGGGGTTGCACAGAGTTGGACCTGACTGAAGCAACAGCCTGCCTTATTAACCCAGGCTTCTGGGACATGGCCCAGGAAGACCCATGCTGGGTGGAATTCAGTACCACTGTGCCTAGAAATTTTGAGAATACTGAGTGCTGTGAGGGTCTAGCCCCCACTTACTTGCTTCTGTGTGGAGTGAATACAGTTGAATTCTTTACCCTTTCTTCTTGGGTTCAGTTTTCCATCCCTCTTGTTATTTATTTCCTCTTCACCAAACCCCTCTAATTTCCCCTTGCTTTTCCAAAATTTCAGTTCTTAAGATTAGAAAGATCATTTCTTTTAAATTCTTAAATTCTTTTGAAGTAAATGCCCATTGCTTATGTTGGGGTTTTCTTTATTATTTACTTTTATTGGAATATAGTTAATTTATAATATTGTCTTAGTTTCTGGTGTACAACAAAGTGATTCAGTTATTTATATATATATATAAATTTTCATATTCTTTTCCATTATGGTTTATTATAGGATATTAAATAGAGTTCCCTGTGCCATACAGAAGGACCTTGTTGTTTATGTATTTTATATATAGTAGTTTGTACCTGCTAATCCCAAACTCCTAATTTATCTCTTCCCCCCCTTTCCCCTTTGGTAGCCATAAGTTTATTTTCTATGTCTATTTCTTTTCTCATGTTTTAAAAGAGCATTTCATTACAAAAGCATGTTTGACCTGTGAGATGAGACCAATACCACAGGCCTTTTGTGTTCAACCCATTATTCATATTTTGGGTCTCTAGCTTTTTTTTTTTTTTTCCTCCAGGTTCCCAAATGGGGCCTTGGCTTTGTCCTTGTCCCAAGGGGATATCATCTTGCTTTTGACAAGTCATTTCTCTGGTCTCAGAAAGGCTTTCTGACATCTCAGCCATGGTGTTGAGAGGTTGATGCCTGCAGTCACCTGCAGCTTTAATGGGACAGTCTCTAACTCCAGAACCTGCCCAGAACAAAACCCTGTGCCCTTGACCTTTCCATCGGGGCTTCCACCAGACCTGTTTTCCTTCCAAGCTGACCCTGGAGGCCTGGGGCTCAGCAGAGCTCCATCTCCTGTCCTGTGCCAAGGGGAGTCTCCTTCCACCCAGGGTTCATTACTGATGACACCTGAGGATGGAAGGCCAGGTATTTCCACACATCACGCGGCCCTGGGCCCAGGTGACTCGGGCAGTCAGAGTCTGCAGCAGCCGCAGCGGCAGGTGGAGCGGCCCCTCCCAACCAGCCTTGTTGCTATGCGCTGCCATGCCCGTGACTTCATCACATGCACCTTTGTAAACAATCCATTTAGCAGCCAAATTATACACCAGGTAATTATAGCTTCCAGCCCAACATCAGGACTCCCTAGCACAACCGCCCGCTGGCGGCGATCGCACGCCTAGAGCAGGGCATCTCAACAAGACACCACGGGGCGGGTGGGTGGCCTTGACTTACGTTAATTGTCGGCGTCAGGTCTTCGGGTCCTGTTTTGACAGTCCCAAAATTGTGTTTGGACTTTTGATTAGATCAATATGGGAAGCTGGGCCAGAGCAGTTTGTCTTGGAGGGAGAAACTAGCCAGGAAGATCAGATCCCTGGTGTGAAGGAGGGAGGCTCTCTTCACAGCCCCCTTTTATCTTCCTACCTCCTTGCAGCTTTCATCCTGGGCACTCAGCTCTTAAAATGGGCCCAGGAAATACTGGAGGAGGGTAAGAACTGCTCAGTTGGGGGAAGAGGGGATGCAGTAATAGTAGGAGACAAGGCCTGGGTTTACAGCAACCCATGGATTTAAAAGATGGATTTGAAGGGTTAATCTTGGTTCTCCCTTGGTGGCTCAATAGAAAACCCTTTTCACCAGGCACAATGGGGAGGGCGGGAGGCACCACATAGGAGATGGCAGCGGAAGGGTGGTGGCTGGTGGAAGGAGCCACTGGCTAAAGGAAGCTGAGTTAGGACCCTGAGCTAGGCAAGGGGAGGAGGGGAGTCCAGATCTGTTAGAACGCTGTCTGCTGGCGATGCTCGTGTTTACAACCTTGTTGTTCACTTAGATCTGATGATTCTTTATGCCTCTGGTGACAGCAAGGCCTCCTCAATGGAGCTGCTTCCAGGGAACCCCCACCAGCATCCTGTGTGGCGCATCCAAGGAAACACAGGTCTCTCCAGGCTATTCATCTGTGGTTGGATTTTCCTCTGCAGTCGATGGTCCCCCTGCTGCAGAGGCTCGCGCTCTGACATATTCAACAGGAAATAGGGAGGGTGGCTTGAAATGAGTCAGACATGAGGGTCCCAGGTTCCTTGCCCATCCGGAGGGCTTTGCATCTGAGGACCCTCACCTTCCCTGCCCTGTCTGCTGGAAAGGGTCTCCTGTTGTCAGAGGACAGCTTTGCCTGCTCAGCGGATGGCTGGGGAGGGATTTTTCAGGTAGATTTGAGAAAAGAGATGTGAGGGAACCAGATGGAAAAGCGAGAGATTTTTGTCTGTGACTCTGTTTAGGAAATGCAGGAAAGAACATGGACTATTTTGAAGTGGCTCTGGGGTTCATGGATGGTGTTTCTTGATTTTAACGCTGGTCTGAAGCTGACCATGTGGCTTATGGCTTCGATGGGATCATGGAAATAACTGTGTAAGGAAGCACGTGATAAACCCACACCCCTGTAAGCTTTAAGCAGCCCCTCTTGGATCCTGGGCAGATCCAGGCTCTGCATCCAGAAGGTCTCAGGAGGAACTGAGGGATGGAGGAAATCTCTTCTCTCTGAACCTCTCAACGCATGTTCACAAAAGCTCCCCAAAGAGCTGTGTCTCCAGGGCCAAGCTCCCCGTGCGTGTCGCCCGCTGTTCCCAAGTCTGTTTCTGGATCTCTTTGTCAGAATGATGATCCCATTCTATCATTTGCTGGAGTGCTTCTTCAAACGCAATGGGTAATTTGCTTAGCTATACCATTAGCATACGTTTGCATATTTGTTTCAGCATTAAAATATGAGTAAGAAAACTGGGGCTTCCCTGGTGGCTCAGACGGTAAAGCGTCTTCATCTGCAGTGAAGAAAACTACACCAACATCCTGTGAGTCTCCATGATTGAAACCGTGTACGGTAATTCTCCCCGCTGGTTTCACGTATGCAGCACTCTTACGTGCTCACTGCATCCTTAGTTCCGCTGTGGGAACACTGCCGTCAGGCGCTGTGGGTGGAATTTAAAGGCATTTCCCAAGCTCAGGAAGACTAGAGTCTTCCTTAGTGGTGTGTTTTGTTAACAGGCTTCATAATCATATGATATTTGGGGGTTTATAAGTATATTAATATCTTAATTTTGGGAGAGGTACTGAATATTACTCCATTTTTTATTAAAGAAGGAAATGCATGCCTGCTAAGTCACTTCAGCTGTGTCCAACTCTTTACGATCCCTGGATTGTATCCCGCCAGCTCCTCTGCCCATGGGATTCTCCAGGCAAGAATACTGGGATGGGTTGCCACGCCCTCACCCAGAGGATCTTCGAGACCCAGGGATCGAACCCACGACCCTTTTGTCTCCTGCACTGGCAGGCAGACTCTTTACTACTAGCACCCCTGGGAAGCCCAGAGAAGGGAATGCGAAGAGAAAGGCACTCAGTTCAGTTCAGTCACTCAGTCGTGTCCGCCTCTTTGCAACCCCACGAATCGCAGCACGCCAGGCCTCCCTGTCCATCACCAACTTCAGGAGTTCACTTGAGTCAGTGATGCCATCCAGCCATCTCAGCCTCTGTCGTCCCCTTCTCCTGCCCCCAATCCCTCCCAGCATCAGAGTCTTTTCCAATGAGTCAACTGTCATGTCCAATTCTTTGGGACCCCATGGGCTATACAGTCCTTAGAACTCTCCAGGCCAGAATACTGGAGTGGGTAGCCTTTCCCTTCTCCAGGGGAACTTCCCAACCCAGGGATCAAGCCCAGGCCTCCTGCACTGCAGGAGGAGTCTTTCCTGGCTGAGCCATCCTCAGCTTGGAGCCAACCTGAGTGCAGATGGGCATCTTAGCCAGGGGCAGGGACTCTGGTTGCAGGCTGGTGCCGTGAAACCCATTTTTCTTCTCCATGAGTGTAAACTTGGGAGAGCTGTTGATCTTTCTTCGTAATAAGGAGCTCATTTTCTTGAGGATATGGAATTCGAAAGAGTCACCATTCAGGTGTATGAAAAGCTGTAGTCAGAATTTGGACTTTATTTTTAATGAGGCTCCTGGAGGACCCATTGACTCGGGTGACTGTGTAAGTAAAGAGATGGAGCCCAGTAGAGTCCTCCTGGTCTTCAGGGACCCACTGCCCATGAAGCGACACCAACCTTGTGAGGGTCTTCCCCTGGCAGCAAGCGCTGGGATTCAAGCCCTTGGTAGCCTCCTGCTCGGGTCTTCCTAACACTTGGGACTTGGCTTTTGCACCGTCTAATGAGACCAGGTTCCTGGGGCAGAGACCCCCAGGCTCTCGCATCAGCCCCTGAGCTGTGATTGGACAGAGGATGGAGAGGGACCAGCCAACAGCACGGTTTACCCTACTCCCTTCAGAGCCTGGCTGGGAGGACCCCTGCCCCTCAGGGGTCACTGAGGACTGGGCGGTGACCGGACGGAGGAGCGCTGGTGCCTCCCGGCCAGCTCCGAGCGTCCTCTTTGGGTCCAGCCTTAGTCCCGGCCGCCCTTCCCTTACTGGCCTCCTCTCCCTGCCGCCTCTGCACTCACGTCAGTTCTCATCAGTTCCCGCCTGGGGTGCAACAGCGCCTCTGCCTCTGGCTTCTGTGCATCGGTCCGTGATGTCCAGCACTGGTGGCCAATTTCCTTCCTCTGCCTGAAACAGTCCAGGCTCCCCCTAATTTACTGCAGATTAAAAAGCAGAGACATTACTTTGCCAACAAAGGTCCGTCTAGTCAAGGCTATGGTTTTTCCAGTGGTCATGTATGGTGGTGAGAGTTGGACTCTAAAGAAAGCTGAGGACTGAAGAATTGATGCTTTTGAACTGTGGTGTTGGAGAAGACTCTTGAGAGTCCCTTGGACTGCAAGGAGATCCAACCAGTCCATTCTGAAGGAGATCAGTCCTGGGTGTTCATTGGAAGGACTGATGCTGAAACTGAAACACCAATACTTTGGCCACATGATGCGAAGAGCTGACTCATTGGAAAAGACCCGGATGCTGGGAAAGATTGAAGGTGGGAGGAGAAGGGCATGACAGAGGATGAGATGGTTGAATGGCGTCACTGACTCAGTGGATGTGGGTTTGAGTAAACTCCGGAAGTTGGTGATAGACAGGGAGGCCTGGTGTGCTGTAGTCCATGGGGTCACAAAGAGTCGGACACAACTGAGTGACTGAAATGAATTTACTGCAGAAAATGGTCCCAGTGCAGCCTGGTATTTGAGGCCTTTCTTGATGGGCTCCCCCACTCCCTGGGCCCCCTTGTGGAAACGTGGCTCCCCCAGAATGGGGCCTCCTTCCCAGGGAGTCCTGTTTCCTCCCTGATCCCTAAACACAGGCCCAGGCCCGGAGGGTGTTCCTGACCCTTTTCCTTTTGACATTCTAGATGCGCTAAGAAGGCAAAGTGCGAGACTAGAGTGGGATTGAGAAAAAAACTGTGACAGATTCGGGGACTGGAGGAGACAGAGGACCGCCTGCGGTGGGGGAGCAGGGAGCCGGGTCCTCCAGCCTGCCCACCCCCTCTCCCCACTTGCTCCCTTCCAGTTCAGATGAGCCACCGGGTCCCTGCAGTTCCCCCTTGGCCAAGTTTCTCGAATCCACCCCTTCTTTTTCATCCTCGCAGTCCCAACCATAGCCCAGACACTAAGCCCCTCTTAATGTGAATGTTTCTGAGTTTCTTCCTGACTTGGAGTCTGCTCCACTCGCACCATCAGGCAGGTCTTCCTGAAATACTGATTCGAGCCACATCTTCACCTAAACTAAGGCATCAGTGACTCCATGTTGTGGACAGGTTGAGACGCCCAGCCTGGCATTTGAGACCCTCCACTTGCTTTTCCATCTGTATTTCCTCACGGAATGCTTCACCAAATAAGCTGCGCTCCCTGTCCTGTGAACATCATTGCTGTGTTCTCACCTCTGTGGCTTTGTCCATGCCATCACCCCCCACACACACACACACACACACACACACACACCTGGCCATTTAGACCAGCGCCACTGAGCAGGTACTCCATCTCTAGCTCGGGGGGTGTGAGGACCTGAGGTCTGGACCACGGCAGCCCCTTTTGTTTTCACAAAACGAGAACCTAGATGACCATGTGCTGCCTCGGGACAAAACCATGAGTGGAGAGCAGGTCAGGGGCAGAAAGGAACTGGCCCTAGTCACATCATTAGGCCCCAGCATCAAGCCTTTCCCAAAGAGAGACAGCCTTGTCTCTAGACTTTTCCACTGTGAAGCTAATAAATCCTGTCTGTTATTTAAGGCAGTTTGAGATGGGTCCTCTGTCACATACAGTATTAAGAGTCTAACTGATAGACTTCCATTTACTGAGACAAACTGAGTATATCTTTATCCCTCACAGCCTGAAATTGCCTAATTTATAAAGTATCTAGTGATGTTTTCAAGGCAGTCCTTTATCTGGCACCCTGAGCTACATCTCATTGCCTGCTACACTTCTCTCTCTAGAAATAAACAGTCAAACCGAGAAGTACGTCCTTGGAACACATCCTCCACGTTAGCAGGTGTTTTGGTTACTCTTCATTGTGTAACTCTTAAATAAGTTTGGATTCAACAGATGAAGGGCACAACCAGGAAATTTTTCTTGTGATTGAACTGATGTCTGGGTTGGTTCACTGGGTCATTCATTCAGTAAATCTATGCTGAGGGCTCACCGTGAATCAGGTAGCTCGCTAGGCCCTGCTGCTGCTGCTGCTGCTGCTGCAGCTAAGTCGCTTCAGTTGTGTCTGACTCTGTGCGACCCCATAGACAGCAGCCCACCAGGCTCCCCCGTCCCTGGGATTCTCCAGGCAAGAACACTGGAGTGTGTTGCCATTTCCTTCTCCAATGCATGAAAGTGAAAATTGAATGTGAAGTCACTGAGTCGTGTCCAACTCTCAGCGACCCCATGGACTGCAGCCTACCAGGCTCCTCGTCCATGGGATTTTCCAGGCAAGAGTACTGAAGTGGGGTGCCATTGCCTTCTCCGCTGTAGGCCCAGGATGGGTATAAAATGAGGAACAAACTTTGCCCTCAGAGAAGTTATAGGCTACTGGGAGAGGCAGACATTAGGCCATAATCACAGAGATAAACAAGGCATTTAAAGACATTTATGTATTTGGGTAATTGTATGAAAGTTAAGTGGGCTTCCTTGGTGGCTCAGTGGTAGAGAACCTACCTGCCAGTGCAGGAGACAAAACAGACACAAGTTTGATCCCTGGGTCAGGAAGATCCCCTGGAGAAGGAAATGGCAACCCACCCCAGTATTGTTGTGGGAAATCCCATGGACAGAAGAGCCTGGCAGGCTAAAGAGCCAGGCATGACCATTGCTGTGAGTGAACAGCAATGACGACATGAAAGTTAAGTACTAAGTAACAGCAGAAGTTTCTAACCTATATGGACAGGTTAGCAAAGACCCTGTGAAGGAGAGGACTTTAAGCCCAGAGCTGAAAACCGAATATCTGTTCACTAGGCAGAGAGCGGAGAGGATGTTCTGGGCGGGGAGGAAGCGCGTGCAGAGGCCCCAGGGCAGGAAGGAGCCTGACTCATCTGGGAGCTTGAGAGAGGCCAGTGCGGCCAGTGAAGCGAGTGAGGGTTCCGCAAGGAGAAGGGCAGGAGCGCGGCCGGAGGGGCACGCGGCGAGCCTCACAGTCTGCGTTAAGGATCAGAGCCTGAGCGAAACGGGCGCCACTGAGGTGACTTGAAGCAGAAGTGACATGCTCCGAGTTGTGGTTTTCTTTTTTAATTTTAACTTTATTTTCATTCATGTATTTATTTTTTACCACAGCATGGGGCCTGTGAGATCTTAGTTCTTAGACCAGGGTTTGAACCTGCGCCCCCTGCTTTGGAAACACGGAGTCTTAAGCACTGGACTCCGTGAGGGAAGGAAGTCCAGGGAAGTCCTATGATTTGTGTTTTTTTTTTTTTTAATTATTATAAAAACATCTCTCTGGCTCCTGTGCAGAGACTGGACCAGGGAAGCCAAGGGTAGAAGCTGTGAGACCAGCAGGGGGCATTGCAGGAATCCAGCGAAAAGTTCCTGGGGTCTTAGATTTAGACGGTATGGTGGCCATGGGGTGGAGAGAGTTGGAAGGCATTGAGATGTTTTTAGGGAGACTATATAAGGTTTGGGGGTGGATTGCTTCTGCATATGTTGGGAGGCGGGAAAGGGAGGGGGCTGTCAAGTCACATCAGTCAAGGGACTTGCAAGCGCCCATTGGATTATGAGAGGTTATTTGGGGTTTGATTGGCATGCACGTATTCTTGGGCTTCCCTGGTGACTTAGACGGTAAAGAATCTGCCTGCAGTGCAGGAGACCTGGGTTTGATCCCTGGGTTGGGAAGATCCCCTGGAGGAGGGCATGGCAACCCACTCCAGTATTCTTGCCTAGAGAATCCCCATGGACAGAGGAGCTTGGCGGGTACAGTCCGTGGGGTCACAAAGAGTCGGACACGACTAGGCAACAAAGCACAGCAACAGCGTTTTTGTCAAAACAGGCAGAAATTTTGTATTCATGTCTCAACTGGTTGACCACACCAGAGCTTTGCCCAATTAAGCTTTTCTAAATGTAGCGTAAAGTCACACAAATGTGGATAACCAGTCTCACTCTTTCTAGAAAAGCACAGAGAGAAAGGGGAACAAAGCCAGAGCAGCATTAAAGCGTTGGAGTGGAGATGAGAAATCCTCTCCGATCAGGTCCTCCTCACTGCCCTGTCTCTTTCTTAGTTTCCTCATCGTGTCCCCCCTTCGACCTTTGCAATAGCCTCATACTTGTCTAGTGCCACAAGCCCTGGGGACATCCCAGAGTTCTTTCATTTTTAATTTCTTTAAGATTTTCATTCCCTTGACACACGAGTTTAGAGGCAGCTGCTGCTGCTGCTAAGTCGCTTCAGTCGTGTCCGACTCTGTGCGACCCCATAGACGGCAGCCCACCAGGCTCCCACCATCCCTGGGATTCTCCGGGTAAGAACACTGGAGTGGGGTGCCATTTCCTTCTCCAATGCATCAAAGTGAAAAGTGAAAGTGAAGTTACTCAGTCATGTCTGACTCTTAGCGACCCCATGGACTGCAGCCCACCAGGCTCCTCGGTCCATGGGATTTTCCAGGCAAGAGTACTGGAGTGGGGTGCCATTAGGACTCTCTTTTTAAATTATCAACTTATTTTCAACAAACTCTAGCAACATTGTATCGAAGAGGTTTTTGGAAAACAGGAAGAAATCATATTCATGATCCCATTGCCTATGTACAATGATCGTCTTTCTTGTTTTGTTCGTTTTTATTTTTTGACTCTGCATATAACGGTTCCGTCCTCAATACACTCATCTTTCATATTGAGTTCTTATGGAGCGTATACTATGTGCCAGGCATACAGAAGGGAACGAAACAGACAAAAGTCAACAAGCACGCCTACTTCACATAGTTCCAGCACTGTGCAGATGCCATTCTAAAGTAATATTTGTGGATTTCAAATGGTATTTGAATCTTTCTTAATTACCATTTAATGCTTGCACGTTGTAGCAACATGTTAAGAATACAATTCCTGAAGACATTTGCCAATTGGGACCATAGGCTCTTTGCAAATAAGAACTAGAATAACTTTTTACCACTGCATCTCCAGCCTCTAGCGGAATGCCCTACAGATAGAAGGTGCTCAGTAAATATTAGCTGAATAAATAATGTCTCTTTGTTTCCAGTTTGGGAATAGCAATTACGCCTCTGCAATCATCTTTGCATCAAGCGGCTTCAGCTTCTGTTAGGTTATTTCCTGAAGAGAGATCTTTTCGGGCTTTCCCATCAAAGTTCTAGCAGCAGTAGAAAATGAACCTTTGTGAGTATAATATATACATATGTTTAAATCTAATTAAAATTACTTGGATATAGAAAAAGTTTTGCACACTATTGCTTAGAATACTTTCTGTTCACCTCTCTCTGGCCCTGGAAGAGGTAACACTCAGGTCTGACCCACACAGCAGGGTTTTCCAGGCGGTGCTAGTGGTAAAGAACCGGCCTGCCAATGCAGGAGATGCAAGAGACACGGGTTCTATCCCTGGGTCAGGAAGATCCCCTGTATCTTCTGGAGGGGAGAGGTCCCCTGGAGGAGGGCATGGCAATCCACTCCAGCATTCTTGCCTGGAGAATCCCATGGACAGTGGAGCCTGGTGGGCTATACAGTCCATAGGGCGGCAAAGAGTCGGAATCGATCGAAGGGACATAGCTCATGCTGTTACTTCCCTCACACTTTAGAGCCGCTGTTATTGCTAGAAACATCACTGTATAAGCAGACCAGTTTAGCCCAACCTTGCTGGATATTGTTCTGGGTTGAATTGTGTCCCCTGAAAGATACTGAAGTCCTAACACCCCAGGACCTGGGAATGTGACCTTATTCGAAAATAGGGTTGTTGTAGATAGTCAAGTTAACATGAGGTCATTATGGTGGCTCCTAATCCAGTCCGATGGTGTCCTTATAAAAAGGAGAGATGTGTAGACATGTCCACACGTCCACATGGGTGGGGGGTGGGGGGAGTGGGGGGGTGCAAGGATTTTCCTAATGAAAATCTGTTTAGAAGTAGCCTTGGGGACTTTCCTGATGGACCAGTGTCCAAGACTCCATGCTCCCAATGCAGGGGGCCTGGGTTCTGCCCCTGGTCAGGAACTAGGTCCCATATGCCTGCTAACTAAGACCCTGCACAGCCAATTAATAAATAAATAAAAATAGATATTAAAAGTAGCCTTGAAAAAATTCAGAGTTTTCATAGTTTGGATCTGAAATCGCCCTTTGAAACAACGCTCTTGTTCCCCCTTTGCAGCACAGATATGGAGATAAGTGAACTGAAACCACTGGCCAACTGAAAACCAGAATTGAACCAGGATGCAAAAAACAAATAAAAAGGGACTCATGCATATTTGGAGAAGGCAATGGCACCCCACTCCAGTACTCTTACCTGGAAAATCCCATGGACGGAGGAGCCTGGTAGACTGCAGTCCATGGGGTTGCGAAGAGTCGGACACGACTGAGCGACTTCACTTTCACTTTTCACTTTCATGCATTGGAGAAGGGAATGGCAACCCACTCCAGTGTTCTTGCCTGAAGAATCCCAGGGACGGGGGAGCCTGGTGGGCTGCTGTCTATGGGGTCACACAGAGTTGGACACGACTGAAGCGACTTAGCAGCAGCAGCAGCCTGCGTATTTGGAGGCTCTTGGATGGTACGTAGGTCATGTTGAGTGGTCACATGTCCATGCGTTGCTGGGTTGGCCTATGTGTGAGTTTAGTATCAGGGATTCCAAAGGCTCTGATTTTGGGGCTTCTGACAACTTTGTTTTTAATCCCACGGGGGCTTAATTTAGGCTGTGAGAACAGTCTGTGAACATTTGTTTGTTTTCAAAGTAGCTGTGTAGGAGGAAGGAGTGAGAAGATTAAAAAGTTCTCTGTCATGTCAGAGGGGCTTGGTTCCTAGAACAGAAAAGCAGAAGATGCTTTGCTATTGAGATGCTGGAAATCTTGACAAAGCTGGTAGCGCATGGGCGTTCCTCATGAGGGCGGGGGTCACTGGGCGTGGAGGGTTTTACTGGTGAGGCAGTGAGCAGGGAAAGGAAGAAGGAATTTTCCCAGTTCTGAGATTGGGCTGCTATTCAACACCCACTCAGGCTTGGGACCCAGGACACACTTACAATTCCAGATGCCTATTGTAATTCTTCTTTCTTCTCTTTGAAATAAATGGCAGCTCTTGATATGCTTCCCCCATAGCTCAGTGGTAAAACATCTGCCTGCAAAGCAGAAGATGAAGGTTTGATCCCTGGGTTGTGAAGATCCCTGGAGAAGAAAATAGCAACCCACTCCAGTATTCTTGCCTGGAGAATTCCATGGACAGAGGAGCCTGGCGGGCTACAGTCCATGGGGCTGCAAAGAGTCAGACACAACTGAGCAACTGAGCAGACACACATACACACACATTATGTTAAAGATAAAAATTGGAACTTTGGGAGGTCAAACATATAACTGGCTCAAAGCTATATAATTAACAAGCGATGGAGTCTGTTTTCAATTTCACAGGCTACAAGTGGCTGGCTCACTCAGGTTTCTATTGTACAGGCAAGGGAGGGGCTTCAGCGATGCTGCGGCACCCTCCCAAAGGGATCCCGCTGGTCAGTGACAAAATCCGAATCAAAACCTGCAGCTCATGACTCTCGGACCAGGTCTGTCCTCCGCGCTGTAGCCTAACCCACACTTGTCCATCATCCTTTGCCTTTCCAAGAGTAGATACATGTCCACCATGCAAGGTCAGGTGCTCCGGGGCAAGTGGATCTTTGTCAGTAGCTATGGAACACCAGGACCTCTGTGTGGGGAGGCAAGGTCTCTCTGGAAACCCCCTTGTGGGCTGCAGCCTCAGGGCTTGGCTGTCCTGTGCAGGACACACAGCCTGCCCACCCACCCCAGCCCTGCCACCCCCGAGCTTCCACCCGTGTTAGAATCTGGCCGTGCCTCAGCTCTTTGGACCAGATTGTAAAATGAAAGGAAGAGTTAGGTGATTTATCTATCAAATGGGACTTGTCCTTGTCTAAGAAAAGAAAGGCATTTAAATAAGTGAAATAACAGGGCAACTTATCACAATCTCCTTTCCCAGGGAGTCGGACTCCCTGGAACAACCTATGTAGTGGATGCTTCAGGGAGGTGTGGTAACTGGCGCTTGCTTACTGTTGGAGAGACTGCTTCGTATTCTCCCTGAAGCACATGGCAAGAAGATATTCCCAGCTTCCCTTGTGGTTAGATCATGTGACTGAATTCCACACAATGGCATGGAGCTACTTTTCCACTCTCTGGAAAAAACTGAGAAAGACTGAAGGCAAAAGGAGAAGAGGGCTGCAGAGGATGAGATGGTTAGATAGCATCACCGACTCAATGGACATGAATCTGAGCAAACTCCAGGAGATAGTGGAGGACAGGGAAGCCTGGTGTGCTGCAGTCCATGGTGCTGCAAAAAGTTGGATATGACTGAGCAACTGAACAATAGCAACAACTTCCAAGCCTAGCCAAAGAGACTTACCCTTCACAACACCCTTTTTTTTATCACTTTCCCATTTTCTGGATGTTGCTCCCCAGGGCACCCTTAGAAGCCTGATGTTGAAAATGTCAGAGCCTTTTTTTTAAGGCCAGGTCCCTATAAAAAAGGCAAGATTAAAGGAACACTGCTCACACTCCCATCACCTGCTGGTCATTCTGAGAGGTTCTCAACCAGGATCTATTTCTGTTGCTTGCAACTAAGAACCCAGATGTATACACTGTCAGGAAAAGTTATCTGCCTATAAAGAATTTATTTTATGAGTAAATTGCATTGTTAGGCCCGAGTATGATGATCACTGTAGCTGGTCATAATTCACATAGCACTTGTGGGAATTCTTAACACAGCATCACGGGCTGTTAGCTGTGACTTGTGGCCTGGAATTAATTCCAACTTTGGAAAGCCTGTCTGCGAGGATAAACAGGTCATATATCAGACACTTTAGACTGGTTTCCTGGAGAGAGAAAGGTAAGCAGAGATCTGGGAAGGAGAGAGGAAGGTAAGCAGAGATCTGGGAAGGAGAAAAGTTAGATAAACAATAATGATAACATGGGACACACGTACATAGCACCCACTGTGCACAGCTTCAGTTCTCAGGGTATTATGTGCAGTTAGTCATTTTAGCCTCACGACAGGCTCTGCCGACTGTGTCGTCTCTCATCCCTAGTTACAGAGATGGAGCCCACTCCTCCCACCACCTGGCCCCTAAGCACTGGCCTCAGGATCTGAACCTGCCAGCTCTTTGCCACAACTGCTGGAGGCAGTTAACAACAGAGGAATCCGATTAACTCAAAACTCTCTATCCTTCAAGTATAATCGGGACAACTGAGAAAGGGCTGAGGGAGCAGAATAAAAGCCAGTAATACTTGGCAGGGCACTTGGAGTAATTTGCCCGAGGCACCCAATTTTTCCCTCAGATAATCTAGACTCCTTCTTTTATAGGGCATTTAAGGAGAAGAACGTAATGACGGGAGATTTCTCAAAATGGCCTGAGGCTCTCCCGGTTCCCTCTCCAGGCTGCACCTGCCCCTCAGAGGCTCTGCTCCTCACTCCTCCCGGGGTGTCAGAGCCAGCATCTGTGAAAATCACCTGCTGACAAGCTTGACTGAACCAAGTATGTGTGCCCGGGAAGCTTGCTCAAAGAGCCGCGGCCTGGCCTGGCCCGTCACCTCCCAGGGACGAGGCTTCAGGGATGAAGCAGAATTCTGGGACCTCGGGTGGGTCGTCGGAAGAAGAGAGTTGTGGCCAAGTTGCGTCAGGCCTGGAGGAGCCCATGCCTGCCAGGAGTGAAGGAGGGGCTGCAACAGCGGTGCTGGAGGGAGGGCGGGGGTGAAGGGGTGGGGACAGAGGGGGACTCGTTCTGTGTGCGTCCAGGGATGTTGCCCGGGACCCAGGCCCCGGGGCTGGTCTATCTCACCACCCAGGCCACCCCAGGGCCACCTGGCATGGGCTCGTCGGCCGTGGAACCCAGGGACATCCCCTGATTTTCTCCAGTGGCCGAGGTACCTGCTGTGTGACACAGGGGTGGCCTTGCGAAGGGCCACGTCCTGCTGGGTTCAAAGGTTTGAGAGCCAATGTGAAGGGCTGTGGTCTCTGCTGGGGGCCAAGGAGCCATTCACTAACTGCAATGGGGGCAGCGAACGAGGGGCTCCCCCTGCTCTGACCCTGGAAGACCTGCTTATCTCTCCAGACCCAATCTCCTCCTTTCACTGTTACAGCTTCCACACTCGGCAAGCAGAGACTGGGCCCTGTTCAACTTCTCCAAGGCACAGCTCTCGATGGGAAGGTTCTAGCACTCTTTATCCAGTACCGTCCTGCAACTCACCCCACCTGGCCTGTGTCTGCCACCACGGTACCTGGTACCTGGAATTCGCAGCATCACGTGTGCCAGAGCCTGGGCTCTGGAGTCAGACTCTGAGGAAGGGCAGGCCTTCTGGGCGTGTCATCCCTGTTCTCAGCTCCCTGCCCCTTGCCTCAGTTTCCTTCCAGCATAACAGCACAGCGACCACTCCTTCCAAAGGTGGTTGCGAGCATCACAAAAGTCAATGGATGCAAACCCTTGGTACACCATGTATGGTGAGCGCTGGTTTAAGTGTTAGGTGTTACTATGATCACAGCGCCCTGTGTTTGCAGCCTGAGTGCAAGAGTAAGTTAATAATAATAATAAACAAGAGCGTGAACACTAACAGCTCACATGCATCCTGCTTCTCATGCCCTTCCCTCCTCACAAATTAACTCCTCACCCTCCAAGTTCCCAGGTGTCTCTGGTGGCTCAGACAGTTAAAGAATCTGCCTGCAGTGCAGGAGACCTGGGTTTGATCCCTGGATTGGGACAAGCCCCTGGAGAAGGAAATGGCAACCGACTCCAGTATTCCTGCTTGGAGAATCCCATGAACAGAGGAGTCTGGAGGCCTACAGTGCGTGAGTGTGCAAAGAGTCGGTGATAACTGAGCGCACAGGTCACTCTCCAAGCCCGCGTCCTTGTCCCCAGGCTGGGTGGAGGCTCCTCCTCTGTCCCCACGATGCCTCTCACTTAATGTCAGTGTGCCACTTGCCACCCTGCACAGTTACTTTCTCCTCCTCACTCCAAGCAAGCTCTCTTGGGGTGGACGCTGGGCCTTTCCCCGACGTGTCCCCAGTGTCCTGCTGTCCAGATGCTCAGGGTGGCTGGAGGAATACAGGCTTTCGTAGCCCCAGATGCAGGCGGCACCTCCATCCTTACTTCTGGTTCCAAAGAAGGGACTCTGCGAGCATAAATTCAGAACAGCCAGGGGCTGAGGGGGCCCCCGAATTCGCAAGCTTCCTGCTCAAGGTCAAGGCCCTCTGAGCAGCGCAAGGCCTTCATGACCAGCCTCTGCAGGATGCCTGTCCCTGGTCATTTAGAACAAGAAAGAAGAGCCGGCCCTCCACAGCTCTTACCAGGAGAGAAGTGTATTTCAGACGTAATTGGGGTTGGCGTGTGGACAGCTGGGCCTGATGAATAAGAATGCCCATTCGGCCTCATTCCGGGCTCACTGTGAACCCCACAGAACGGAAAAGACTCTCCAGCGTGGCGCTGAGCGGCTCCTGCCTCAAAAATTCATTTAGTGTGAACAGTCACATTAATGCAAAAGGCAAGCCACTGACACTATAAATAACTTAAGCTGAGTCCTGCTGACGGTGGGAAGCCTGACACCAAAGCATTGCCCTGTTCCCTATCTGAATGAGGCAGGACGTGCCCAGAACCATCACCGATTCCAAGACAGGCCCACCGGAGCCTAGCATGACCCCGGCCAGGTGGCATGCTTTACCACCGGACACATCAGAGGAACTGTGTTGTTTATCTTACATATATATATATATTTGGCTGCTCTGGGTCTTTGAGGCTGTGTAGGCTCTTCTCTGGTCACAGGGAGCTGGGGCTGCTCTCTAGCTGCGGGGGCATCTCTTTGAGGTCTTCTCTTGCTGTGGAGCACAGGCTCTGGGGCACTTGGGCTTCAGTAGTTGCTGCCCCCGGACCCCAGAGCGTCAGCTCAGTTGTTGCGGTGTGTGGGCTCAGCCACTCCAAGGCACGTGGAATCTTCCCAGACCGGGGATTGAATGCATGTCCCCCTGTATTGGCAGGCGGATTCTTTACCGCTGAACCACCAGAAAAGCCCCAGAGGAACTGTACAAAGTAGGTGGGGTAGTCAGAATAATAATTTGTTACAGCAACAACAGGAAGCTAATACTATAGGCAATTGCTCTAAAGTGCTTCTAATAGGATCCCTTTATTCCACCATGCATTTCTTTCCCGCTTCCCTTGTTTCTGGGAAGGGTCAGAAGCAGAGTCAGGGGATGAAAGGGAAGGTTTAAGAGGAAGTAAAGGTAACTCAGGCTTCCAAGGTGGCACTAGTGATAAAGAACCTGCCTGCCAATGCAGGAGACTTGAGACGGGTTTGATCCCTGCATCGGGAAGATCCCTTGGAGGAGGACATGGCCACCCACTCCAGTATTCTTGCCTGGAGAATCCCATGGACAGACGAGCCTGGCGGGCTACAGTCTGTGGAGCTGCAAAGACTTGGACACAACTGAAGCAACTTAGCACGCACAAAGTAACCTCAGTGTTTGCCAACCACCCACCCACCTGGGATGAAGCCGTACTGCTTGGAAAAACTATCAACATTAATTTTTTTGGTGGGAATGGGGCAGAGTCATTCTTTGTAAAGCTTCACATTTAAAAATAGTTCTGCATGGCAACTGTCCCCCATTCTTCCACCCCCACCCCCACTTTGGGTTTCATGTTGGTGAAACCCTAGCTTTTTACCTCTTATACCCGAGCCACCAGCCTTTTTCAAAAGTAGGAGATTCATAAATCACGTGGGGTAGATTCTGAGATTGCCTGGGGTGGAGGAAGCTGGTTTAGAATCTTTGGCCTCCTTCCGCCTCCAGAAGGACTTCCCAAACCTTCATATTACAAACAAGTCTAAGGATCTTATTTAAATGCAGATTTGATGCGGTGAGTCCTAAGGGGTGCTGAGATCCAGCCTTTTTAACCTTCCATTTCCGAGGACACGAGGGCAGACATTCGGGGTCTGAGAACCTGGGACCCGCGCACAGCTCGCCGGTGGGCACACAGCTGCTGTAGAATCTTGCTCCTCCGGGTGTGGTCCCACAGAAGCAACACTGACAGATCCTGAGCTTGTTAGGAAGGCTTTCTCTCTGAACCCCCATCCTGCCAGGCCTACTGAATCAGAACCTGCATTTTAACTAGACCCTCAGGGGACCCGATGCACATAGAGCTTAGAGAAGCACTTGCCTGAGAGCCAGGTTGGTCTCAGCCTGTCTGAGCCTCAGAAGCCCCTGGAGGTCTCAGGACAAGACAGATGCTGGGTTCTGCTCTGGGTTCTGCTCTCAGAGTTTCTGATTCACTGTGTTGCAGATGGGGCCTGAGCACGTGCATTTCTAACCCCAGTCCCCAGGTGATGTGATGCAGCTGGTCCAGGGGCCGCATAGTGTGACCCACTGCCCTAGGGCGAGCCCAGACCTCCAGACTGGTGGCCAACATCCATGCGTGCTAAGTCGTTTCAGTCGTGTCCAACTCTTTATGACCCTATGGACTGTAGGCTCCTCTGTCTATGGGATTTTCCAGGCAAGGATAGTGGAGTGGGTTGCCATGCCCTCCTCCAGGGGATCTTCCCTACCCAGGGATCGATCATGAGTCTCTTATATCTCTTGCATTGGCAGGTGGGTTCTTTACCATTAGGGTCTACCTGGTAAGCCTGGTGGCCAACATACCCACCCGCAGGTTCTGGAATGAGCTCCAGGGACATGTGTTTGGATTCTGAGGTCTCCCTATTTTCTTCAATGATGAATTTTTGGTGTGTATGATATGGTAAGAAATACATATATATTTGGTTTCATGTGATTGTCTTTTGCACAAGATGACAGGGGCCTGGGGGCTCCTGCATGGCTTCACAGATGGGGCTGACAGCCAGGAAAAGTAAGGCAGGATTAGGGAGCTGGGACGTTTGGCCCCACCCTAACCTCCAGGGGTGAAGAGCAGCTGGAAGGTGAGTTCAACCACCCGTGGCCAATAATTTCACTAATGAAATCTGCAGAAACCCTGAGACCAGTGGTCCTCAAGCTTTTTGGCACCAGGGACCGGATGACAGTGTTTCCACGGACTGGAAGGGGAGATGGCTTCAGAATGATTCAAGCATGTTACATTTATTGCGCACTTTATTACTATCACTGTTACAGTGGCTGCACCTGAGGTCATCAGGCATTAAATCCTGGAGGTTGGAGACACCTCCTGTAAATGGTGAGGTTCCCAGAGCTTCAGGTTGGTGAAGACCTCCATGTGCTGGCAAGGTGCTCACTTCAAACTCTACGAGGACGGAAGCTCCACACTCGGGACCCTTCCAGACCTCACAAACAAATCCTAACAAATTTCTGAAGCTGAGGAAGGCCTTATAGGAACTTGAGGTATGTAGTCAGTTGGTGAGAAGTATAGGTGACAATCTGGGGCTTGTGACTGGCCGTCCGAAGTGGAGACAGTCTTGCGGGGCTGAGCCCTTCACTTGTGGGGTCTGTACCAATTCCATGGAGCTGATGTTAGAACTGAATTGTTGGACTCTCAGCTGGCGTCCAGAGAATTGGAGAATTTTGTAGGTGTTGGGGAAGGCGCCACACAAGTAGTGTCAGAAACACTGGTTGTAAAATACCTCTAGGTGCTTTCATAGAAATAGTATATGCATTTTCATTTTATAGAACTTGTGTAAAATGAAACAATAGGCGCTGCCTCAGCTTTATGGTCAACTGTACGACCTTGACCGGGAATTCCATTTCCTCATCGAGAAAATGAAGGGGTTGAATAGTGATCATAAAATTCTATAGTTTAGAGTCTACTTTCAATATCAGACGAAGACGGCAAAAAGTTCAAAACTACTGAATCTTGGATCTCACATCATTTATGGGTGACCCCCTGATTTATTTAAGTAAAAAATGCAACCCTCAGCTGTAAAATGGTGCCATGAGGGGGATAAACTCTTTCCCTCCCAGTTTTCTTTATTGTAAAGACAATATTGCTGCTGCTGCTGCTGCTAAGTCGTTTCAGTCGTGTCCAACTCTGTGCAACCCCATAGACAGCAGCCCACCAGGCTCCCCCGTCCCTGGGATACTCCAGGCAAGAACATCGGAGTGGGTTGCCATATCCTTCTCCAATGCATGAAAGTGAAAAGTGAAAGTGAAGTCGCTCAGTTGTGTCCGACTCTTAGAGACCCCCATGGACTGCAGCCTACCAGGCTCCTCCATCCATGGGATTTTCCAGGCAAGAGAACTGGAGTGGAGTGCCATTGCCTTCTCCGAAAAACAATATTAGAAAGTAGTAAAGACAATTTAAGAGAAGAAACATTTCATTCCCCTCTAACACAACAGCTGTCTTCCTTTTGCCGAGTCCCCTTCACGGATGTGGGTTTCCCTAGAGAAAACACACCTACACTTGTCATCTGTTTCTTCGTTTCGTATTTGGTCATAAAAGCGCCACCAGCAACATATACACAAATTAGAAGGCACTGCCATTGGCCTTTAACTTGGGCTAACGTGATGAATGTCGTTGGTAGCTCACTGATGTTTGAAGTTGCAACTGTGTGCCATCAGAGATGTTGACCATTTCCCCCCATCTTGCTCATTAAAAGCATATTCTTCGTTTCCTCCTGTGTTTAATTGAGAAAGCTGCTGGATGTCTAGGATAAAGCAGGCAGGCAAGGACAACCTCAGCACATATGAGTCTGCACCTTTTCTGAGCCTCATTTGCTTCCCTGGGAATGGTGGTGGGCAGGGGGTTGCAGAAGACTCTTGGCGACAAGGGGCTGGCACGTGGCTGGCACGGAAGGGGTGTCTCTTGCTGTGCTCTTGGTCCACCTCTCAGGGCTTGGAGATGTTCTAAATGTAACTGATACCCATTTTAGCAGTGATGTAGTCCATGCTTCAGCTGGAGGGGAGAGGGGGAGGGAGAGTGGAATCTTTCCTCCACTAGGCAAAATGGGGAATAAAAACACAACTCCTCACTGAGTTGCGAGAAGTAAATGAGACCACACAAACCCAACACTTAGCCTCGTGCCTGGCACACAGGACAGTCAATGGATGTGGGCTTCACAATGGGCTCAGTCATTTATATTCAGAGAGATTATTATTTTTAATTTTAATGATCTCTGCCAAATTGCCTTCCAAAGATTTAAAGTGGATATCGTTTAAATTTAGAAGAATACTCAGAACTTTGAATTGAAAGACTTATTTGCATTTTAAAATCTCAAGTAACACATTGTACGAAGCCTGTTCCCAAACCTCTCATTTCAGAAACAAGGAGAAAACATTGTTGAAATAAAGGCATCGCATAGTGCCAAGCAGAAATCACTACAGCCAAGGAAAAAGCATCTTTAAAAATTCCTATTTGTTGATGGCAAACATTACTCTTTTTTTTTTTTGCCCTTGCACTTGTATCAACAGAATCTCTTGAGGAAATTTCATTCAACATCACAAAATGATTTACCAGGGAACTTGGGTTAGCCAAGAGTGACTTCAAATTGAATATAGATAGATAGATAGATAGATAGGTATAGATATATATGTGTGAGTGTATTCAGTTGCTCAGTCATATCTGACTCTTGGTGGCCCCATCGACTATAGCCCACAAGGCTCCTGTGTCAGTGGGATTTTCCAGGCAAGAATACTGGAGTGGGTTGCCATTTCCTTCTCCAGGGGATCTGCTCAACCCAGGGATGGAACCCGGGTCTCTTGCGTCTCCTGCATCGGCTGACGGATTGTTTACCTGTGCCACCTGGGAAGCCCTTGTGTAGATACACAGAAACATATTTTTGAAAATATGTGCCTAAGAATAAGGACTCCGTTGAGAAGCTTCTCATTTCTTATGATACAGCAAAGCAATAAAGTGCTTTATGACCTGTAAAGCATCTTCTCACACATTTCCTGATTTGATTTTCACAATGGTCCATGAGAGGGGAGAAGCAGGTTTTACAATCCTTATATGAGAGATGAGAACACTGATATACAAAGAGGTTCTGACTTGCTTGTCTGTAGGTCCCTTGGTTTTCTGGCATCAACACATTACAATCAGATCCACCAAAACTCACTGGGCTTGGTCAAACAAACCCCAAGCCATGGAGAGGCGGAAAGAGCATTTCTGAACCTCTAAACATAACTTGCATTCCATTTTCAAAAGACAAGCATTGCCCATAGAGACAAGAACATGCTCACTGCTGTCGAGGATGACGAGATGGGTCTTAGTTAGCTGGGTTCCGCCCGGAGCTCCCACAGTGATTCATCTGGCCACATTACAGCACAAATGTGTCAGTTTTCAGGGACTTGGAGAGCTCTTAAGCAAGCACAGGTGTGTTTTGAAGATGCTGATATGCAAAGGAGCAACAGTACACAGATCCAAGCCCTGAGGAGGCTGCCAGCCAGTGAGGACCGGCCCAGTTTCCAGCTGGACCCCTTTGACGTGGAGCTGTCAGCCGGGGCTGCCTTATTGGAAGGCAGCTCCCTGATCCTGGGGAGGGGCGCATTGCCACAGCCCCCTCCCCCAGTACGGGATTTTATGAACATCCTTTGGGCCACATGACCTCGTGCAGCCCTGTGAAATTAGCACTGGAGGCGCCAGGTGAGGCCATCGTACTATTAGCAAATGCTGACCGTTTCAAGCAAGGTTAGACAAAGAGCCTTCTTAGTCCTAAAGGTAAACACTGATACGTACGTATTCAGGAATGCTTTATGTCATAGCAGACTTCATTCCTGCCTGTGATTGTCCTGACCTGGAAAGACACCTTGGTCCCTTTCTGGTGTTGCTACTGCTTTTCTCCCTGCAGGTATCCACGGGGGATGTGCTCAGACCCCTGGACTGTGGCTCAGAGACCTGGAGGGGAGACAGGTCCCACCATGGACAGTTGTGTGGTCGTGGGCAAGGCAGCTTGCATCTCTGAGCTCTGCTTCCTTATCAGTAAAACGACGATAGCAGTGTTTGCTCTTCTCACACAGTCAGGAGGTGCGAAGGCGACACAGTGTGTGAAAGAGCACGGGCTGTTAGAAAGAATGATTTTTTCTGGAATTTTTTTGGATTTGAAAATATTTTCAAATTATGAGACTGTTGGTTGTAACAAGTGAAACAGTTTTAAGATAGATGAAGGAAAGCTCACCGTTACTAACTTCCAGTCCTGCTCTCCTGAGATATCCAGAGTCTTTCATGTTGCTCATCTAGGCAACCACACACACATATACTGGGGTTTTGGCTAATTTCTTTTTAGTGAATGGAATCACCAAGCAATGGCCCTGCATCTTGCTTTTTCTTTTCATGGTATCATAGACACCCCTACGTGTCTGTAGATATGAACTTACTTGGTATTTGTTCCTTCATTTCTTTATGAACACACACCTACAAATATATGCATATGTGAGTTGTGTATGGAATCTTTTTTTTTTAACTTTCCCCCTCTCCCACTACCCCTAATGACATTGCCTCTTCCCTGTATAACTATCATATTTTCCTCCATGTTGATATAATCACATAAACTCTTAACACACCCATGTATTTTTATGTGGGTTTTTTTTTCATTATTTGTATCAAAACTGGATTTTACACACACTTCTCTTATTCCACCCCCACAAAAAAAAAAAAAAAACCTCGTAAAAGTACCTATAGTGTCAACTGATTTCGCACACCATTTTTAATGGCTATGTATCATTTTATGCCTGTAAATAATTTTATGCTGGTAAATGTTCAAGAACTAGCTCTCTCAGGGAAAACCCTGGTTGCCAGTGTTTGCGATATCTGTGCATTAAATATCCCCACCCTGGTTCATTTCAAACCTAAGTGATATGCTGGTGGGACAAAATGGGCCTAGGAAGATGTGTGCGCGCTGTGTCGGGGCCTGATTCCAGCAAACTGCGGGAGAAGGCTCCTCAGTGAATCCAATTCCTCTCCACTGATGATGAGCACGATTTGTTTCCTGGTTCCCCCATCCTCCACTACCAACAGTGACTCATTAACCCAAACTTGTAACTACATTCTTCAAACTGATTATTTTATGGGCTTCTCTGCACTAGATCCCCGAGTGAGATTGCTCTAAAAAATGAGTATGGATTTCTTAAAATTTTACTATGTACTGCCAGACTGTTTTTCCAACTTTTTTCAAAGGCATTTACAATTCACTTTTCTACCAGTATTATACGAGAGTACTCTTTTCCCCAGCATCTCAGCAATGGGTATTAAGGTTTTATATATATATATAATATATATCAGTCAGTTCAGATCAGTCACTCAGTCGTGTCCGACTCTTTATGACACCATGGACTGCAGCACACCAGGCTTCCCTGTCCATCACCAACTCCTGGAGCTTGCTCAAACTCATGTCCGTTGAGTTGGTGATGCCATCCAACCATCTCATCCTCTGTCACCCTCTTCTCTTCCTGCCTTCAGTCTTTCCCAGCACCAGGGTCTTTTCCTATGAGTCAGTTCTTCGCATCAGGTGGTCGAAGTATTGGAGCTTCAGCTTCAGCATCAGTCCTTCCAATGAATATTCAGAACTGATTTCCTTTAGGATGGACTGATTGGATCTCCTTGCAGTCCAAGGGACTCTCAAGAGTCTTCTCCAACACCACAGTTCAGAAGCATCAATTCTTTGGTACTCAGCTTTCTTTATAGTCCAACTCTCACATCCATACATGACCACTGGAAAAACCATAGCTTTAACTAGATGGACCTTTGTTGGCAAAGCAATGTTTCTGCTTTTTAATATGCTCTCTAGGTTGGTCATAGGTTTTCTTCCAAAGAGTGAGTGTCTTTCAATTTCATGGCTGCAGTCACCATCTGCAGTGGTTTTGGAGCCCCTCCCCCAGCCCCAAAATAAAGTCTCTCACTGTTTCCATTGTTTCCTCATCTATTTGCCACAAAGTGATGGGACTGGATGCCATGATTTTAGTTTTTTGAATGTTGAGATTTAAGCCAACTTTTTCATTCTCCTCTTTACACTTTTATCAAGAGGCTCTTTAGTTCTTCACTTTCTGCCATAAGGGTGGTGTCATCTGCATATCTGAGGTTATTGATATTTCTCCTGGCAATCTTGATTCCAGCTTGTGCTTCATCCAGCCCAGCGTTTCACATGATGTACTCTGCATATAAGCTAAATGAGCAGGGTGACAATATACAGCCTTGACATATACTTCTTTCCCAATTTGGATCCAGTTGATTGTTCCATGTCTGGTTCTAACTGCTGCTTCTTGACCTGCATACAGATTTCTGAAGAGGCAGGTCAGGTGGTCTGGAGTTCCCATTTCTTGAAGAACTTTCCAGTTTGTTGTGATCCATACAAAGGCTTTGGCATAGTCAATAAAGCAAAAGTAGATGTTTTTCTGGAACTCTTTTGTGTTTTCGATAAGCCAACAGATACTGGCAATTTGATCTCTGGTTCCTCTGCCTTTTCTAAATCCAGCTTGAACATCTGGAAGTTCATGGCTATGTACTGTTGAAGCCTGGCCTGGAGAATTTTGAGCATTACTTTGCCAGCGTGTGAGATGAGTGCAATTGTGTGGTAGTTTGAACATTCTTTGGCATTGCCTTTCTTTGGGGTTGGGATGAAAACTGACCTTTTCCAGTCCTGTGGCCACTTCTGACTTTTCCAAATTTGCTGGCATATTGTGTGCATCACTTTCACAGCATCATCTTTCAGGATTTGAAATAGCTCAATTGGAATCATCTCCACTAGCTTTGTATATAGGGATGCTTCTTAAGGCCCACTTGACTTCTCATTCTAGGATGTCTGTCTCTTGGTGAGTTATCTGGGTCATGAAGATCTTTTTTTATATAGTTCTGTGTATTCTTGCCACTTCTTCTTAATATCTTCTGCTTCTGTTAGGTCTATACCATATCTGTCCTTTATTGTGTCCATCTTTGCATGAAATGTTCCCTTGGTATCTCTAATTTTCTTGAAGAGATCTCTAGTCTTTCCCATTCTGTTCTTTTCCTCTATTTCTTTGCATTGATAACTGAGGAAGACTTTCTTCTCTATTGCTATTCTTTGCAACTCTGCATTCAAATGGGTATATCTTTCCTTTTCTCCTTTGCCTTTAGCTTCTCCTCTTTTCTCAGCTATTTGTAACGCCTCCTCAGACAACCTTTTTGCATTTCTTTTTCTTGGGGATGGTCTTGATCACTGCCTCCTGTACCATGTCATAAATCTCCGTCCACAGTTTTTCAGGCACTTTGTCTATCAGATCTAATCCCTTGAATCTATTTGTCACTTCCACTGTAATGGATTTGATTTAGGTCATACCTAAATGGTCTAGTGGTTTTCCCTACTTTCTTCAATTTATGTCTGAATTTTGCAATAAGGAATTCATGATCTGAGCCACAGTCAAATTTATGTATATATATATATATATATATATTTCAGTTTAGTAGATTTAAAGTAGTAACTCATTGTTTATTGTTACTTTAATTTGGACTTAACAATCAGATTTGAACATTATTTCAAGATTTTTGGTCATCTGGATTGGCAATTTAGCACATGTTCTGGATCCAAGATGTGTTAAAATCATAGCTCTGCCCCTCAGTACCTGGGTGACCTCTGCTGCTGCTGCTGCTGCTGCTAAGTTGCTTCAGTCGTGTCTGACTCTTTGCGACCCCATAGATGGCAGCCCACCAGGCTCCCCCGTCCCTAGGATTCTCCAGGCAAGAACACTGAAGTGGGTTGCCATTTCCTTCTCCAATGCATGAAAGTGAAAAGTGAAAGTGAAGTAGCTCAGTCGTGTCTGACTCTCAGCGACCCCATGGACTATAGCCCACCAGGCCCCTCCGTCCATGGAACTTTCCAGGCAAGAGTACTGGAGTGGGGTGCCATTGTGACCTCTAGCAAGTTACTTAATCTCAGTAACTTGCCTCAGTCTCTCATATGTAAAATAAAGACAGAAATAAGACTTATCTTATTTCACAACAGGACTATTATGAAAATTAAATGAATTAAAGTATGTAAAGCCTGCAGGGAAGTGCCTTGTAGGCAGAAATACTAGACGAATGTTAGTTATTGTATTCTATCAACTGCAATGATATATCCTTGGATAATTTTACAACAGCTTGTTTGCCTTGCGGATTTGTAAATGTCTTTTATGTGTTAATAGATACTGGTCTTTTGTTATTTGCATTGAAAATATTTTTCTAAATCAATTGTTCCTCTACTGACCTCCTTTATAATTACTTTTGCCATTTAAGAAAATTTCTTTTTTTAAATGTGGTCAAACGTGTCTATTTTTTCTGTATTTTTTCCTGGGTTTTGCAACTTAGCTGAAAGGGGCAATTCTCCTGGATTTTTACTAAGCCTCCTAGATTTCCTTTAAAGATACTTTCGTTTATTTTTCACATTCAGGACATCAGTTCAAGAGAGTTTATATTCGTTTATGGTCTGAAATTAGTATTCTTGCCTAGAGAATCCCGTGGACAGAGGAGCCTGGTGGGCTGCAGTCCATAGGGTCACACAGAATCGGACACAACTGAAGTGACTTGGCATGCATGCACACACTGGAGAAGGAAATGGCAACCCACTCCAGTATTCTTGCCTGGAGAATCCCAGGGACGGGGGAGCCTGGTGGGCTGCCGTCTATGGGGTCGCACAGAGTCAGACACGACTGAAGTGACTTAGCAGCAGCAACAATTTTCTCTTCAATGACTATTCAGTTGTGACAGTATCATCTGTTAAAATTTCCTACTGGATTAAATATCACCTTTGCTTTATATTAAATTCCTTTTCTATTAGGATCTATTTCTGAAACTTTAGTCTGGTCTACTAAACTGTTATTTTTCTATATGCTGTACAATATTAATACTATTTGACTACACTGATTCTCTAGCATGTTCTAATATCTGATTGAAAACAAAAAACTTTCCCAGGCTATTCTGTGGCATTTATTCTTCCAAATAAAATCGAAACTACTTACTTCAGATAAAACACTCAGACATTTGTTACTTCTAATTTGACTTTCAATAGATACATGTGCTAATTCTTTTTGGAGACTTTTTATGTTTGTGTTTGGCCTGTCTATCTGAATACATGGTGCATTTTTCCTGTATTCAGATCTTGGCTATTCAGGAAGACATTATACAGGTTTTGCTATTATTATGAATGGAGCCCCATATTTCTATTTTAAGTGCTTATTACTGTAAAGAGAAAAGCTATTATATATATAAACTCTCTTACTAATACCAAAACTCTCTTATTAATATGTTAGTGGTTGGGGGGAGGGGGTTGGTCTTTGTTCCACTTTCCTTTTGCATCTGAAACTTACCAAACTCTCCTGATTGAGACAGTTTTTAAGAAATTGTCGCTTGGTTTCTCAGCAGTGAGCTTGCTCCACCAGCCTCCCTTGAGAAGTGGACGGTGGAGGGGAGTCAGGAGGTGATGCTGGTTGGTGATTAATACAATGGGGTGTCCATGACCGAGAGTTGGGGCCTGGGTTCCTGAGGTTCCTGCTGTGTTTCCAGCCGTCCTCCTGGCTGGTAGCTTGATTCACCAGCCTTCGGGCAGGTCTCTGAGCTTCCCTGTGTCATTCAGCTCATTTGAAAGTTTCCAGTCCATCACGGACTGGTACTTTCGGAAAACATAATACATGTGAATTGCTAGAAAAATCGGTATAAAAATGAAACAGCAAATGCCCCCCAGACATACAAAATATAAGTGCGGATTTTTCTTATTAATTCAACAACATTAAAAGATTCTGTCTAATTGCTGGGAAAGTTTCTACTGATTGCTCTCAATCTCTTGTCACGGGCTGGTAACAGCTTGCAGACAGCTACAGACCCGCAGACCACACTTTGAGTTGCTCTGCCTTAATCAGTTCCCTTGGGGCAACTAAGCTTCAGAATTAATAAGAGGTGAATACTCAATACTGTTGCTGCAAGCCAAGGCGGGTAGTTAACAGGAGCGTGTTCAACAGTCCTTCCATTTTTAACAGGAGATGAGTGGGCATGAAGGATAGGAAAATGAGGGTACTGGGGCCTTTTTAGGAAGAGTGCAGGTTCACAGGCCAGGGAGCTGCTGTCAGCTGTGGTTTACAGAAAACACCAGCTATCTGCATTTCTCACTCACTTCCCTTTCTCCCGCAGCAGTGGAGCACAGGGGAGATGGTCAAATCCCACACGGGTGGTGAGCATGCCTGGCCAGGTGCTGGAAGACATCAGAGAACAGACCCGGATTCCTGCCCTCCGCGTTCTTGAGGGGAAGGTCACAGAGTAAGCACAGTACAAAGACATCTTGATGGTCCCATCAGGTGTGCTGAATGATGTCGAATTGTGCCTTTACACCTGGTTAAAAAGTTCTATAGTTTATCACTCCAAACCCCTCAAATAAAGAGCTTTTAAAAAGTAATTTATAAAGTATGTTTGAAGCTGATTGCATGCGTGCGTGCTAAGTTGCTTCAGTCATATCCGACTCTTCCTGACCCCATGGACTGTAGTCTGCCAGGCTCCTCTGTCCATGGGATTCTCCAGGCAAGAATACTGGAGTGGGTTGCCATGCCCTCCTGTAGGGGATCTTCACAACTCAGGAATCGAACTTGGGTCTCTCGCATTGTAGGCATATTCTTTACCATCTGAGCCACCAGGGAAGCCCTTGACACTGATTAGAGCTATGGAAAGGAACAGGAACAGCAGGGTATGGGGTCTGCAGGTGGGGCTCCTGAAGGTGTCAGGGAAAGCCCCCCTGCCAGCGAGACCAGTGACAGAGGAATTTGAGAGGCTTTTCTGCTATTTAGGCCTCAAAGATGCCAATGAGAATTTCCTAGACCCTTGAAAACAACTTTGGGAAATGGGGGAAAAAAAAAAAGTAGTTTATGGTTATTTTGTTAGTTCATCTAATATTTATTTTTTAAATTAAAGTCATAAGTTTAAAAAAAAAAAGCTCTTTACTTGGGCTTTGAAATCATGTCTTATGATTCTGTTTTAAAAATTAGTAGAATTTAGGGATTTCCCCGGTGGTCCAGTGGCTGAGACTGTTCTGTCAATGCAGGGAGCCCAGGTTCGACTCCTGGTCAGAGAACTAGATCCTACATGCTGCAACTAAGACTGGTGCTGTCAAATAAAAAAATAAAATAAAAAATTTAAAATTAGTAAAATTTAACAGTTGCTTTCAAAAGCCTTTTACCATTTAGTTAATTAAATTTCCTTAAATATATATGATACTTGCTCAGTCATGTCTGATTCTTTGCGACCCCACGGACTATATAGCCTGCCAGGCTCCTCTGTTCTTGGAATTCTCCAGGCATGTATAAATATTAATACTTAAACATGCATAAGTATTAATAATTCTGGGGTTTTTCTTAGCACCAGTCTACCTAGCAGACTACCAGAACTTTCCTTAAAGTTAAGTAATTTTTATAAATGTATGTTAAACTTACAAGTCTGGTGACTCAAATTCTCTTAGGCATTTCAATATTGTTCACTACCTTTATTCTCTTCCATTTTTCAGCTTAGAAATCTTAAAATTTAAAGCAATCATTCAATTACATATCAAACTGGAACCACAGGCTAACGTGTTAGCTGCTCCAGTATCACTACTTCTCATATACATGACGTGAATAGTATTAGAAATACCAAGTATATATGCTGCAGAGGAGGGTCAGCTTTTCCTCTGTCCTTCTTGGTTCTTTGACTGGACTAATAATCAAATTAACATCAGACAGATTAACAAGACAAAAACAAATTTAATTATATACATACAGGAGCCCTGTGGCTTCGCTGGTGGCTCAGCAGTAAAAGAATCCATCTGCTAATGCAAGAAACACAAGTCCGATCTCTGGGTTGGGAAGATCCCCTGGAGAAGGGAATGGCAAGCCACTCCAGTATTCTTGCCTGGGAAATCCCAGGGACAGAGAAGCCTGGCGGGCTACAGCCCACGGAGCCGCACAGGGTCAGACACGACTCAGCGACCCAACACCCCCAGGACCCATATTAAGGAGACGAGACCCCAGGGCAAGTCAGGCAGCAGAGACTTATACGCCATCCTGACCTAAGGGATAGGATGGTGCTATTGTATCTGCTCCGGGCCACCAACCTCTGGATTTCTTATCTGGGAGACGAAATGTCTAACCTGTTAAACCCGGAGTTGTCCCATCTCTGTTACGTGCAGTAGAATCCAATCCTAAATGATGTGGCACCATTTTATTGTCTGGCTACATTATTATTTATTTAAATAGTTTTCTTTAGATGAAAAACGCTGTGATCTTAAGAAGGAAAACTGGGGGAGTTCCTTGGCCGTCCAGTGGTTAGGACTCTGACCTCTCATTGCCAATGGCCTGTGTTCAGTTCCTGGAACTGGGGGGTGGCTAAGATCCCACAAGCCGCTTGGCAGGTTCAAACAAATGAATAAAATAAGGACTTCACTGGGGGACATGAGTTCAATCCCTGATCCAGGAAGATTCCACATGCCGCGGAGCAACCAAGCCCATGTCTGTGGCCCCCCGTGAGCCCTAGAGCCTGTGCCCTCAAACAAGAGAAGCCACTGCAATGAGAAGTCCGCACACCGCAAGCAGAGAGTGGCTCCCACTCGCCGAAACTAGGAAAAAGCCCAAGCAGCAGGGTAGCCAAAGAGAGATAAACAAACAAACAAAAAAACTGTAGTTTTCCATGCATGAGAGTATATTTATAGAATAAATTCCTAGAACTAGAATCACTGGGTCAAAGGGTACATACCTTCTTAACTCTGGTCAATATTGCTGATATATCCTGATGTATCTCCATAAAGTTGTACCAGCTCTTGGAGAATTCTTATGTGCTGGGGAGAAGTCATTCATTATTATGTCTTTAGGGTATGAATGACCAAAAGCTGAGTTCCATTTTAGAATTTTTCTTGGTGAAATAGTTGGCTTTTTTCCTCTGGAAGGAGAAAGGCTTCAACGGACCCTATAACTGGCCACGAGGTACTGTACGATTTGCTTACTAATTGAAAAAGATTCATCAAAGAAATACTGATGATTCTGGGCTGAAGATCTTTTCCTTGAATTGACCTTAGGACTCATATCAGATGTAAATCACAGTCTATTTCAGAAAAGGCCCTCGTCTCTCCTCTTCTGACGTGATAGGGTAGCCACAGATGTGATCAAACACATATAATTTGAGCATCCCTTGGGTGTCAAGCACCAAGGTTGGCACTGAAAGAAGAATGCTGTAGTAGGTTGACTTGTCTCCCTCATAAAGTAGGCTCAAGTCCTTATATAAGTACAACATGTATGCAGTTCCTCCATGTGGTCCCTGGTACTTGTGACGGGACCTGATTTGGAAAGGGAGCCTTTGCAGGTACAAGTGAGTTCAGTTGTTGGCCCCGGGTGTAAGTGTTGGCCCGAGTGTGGACCCTGGCCCGGTGTACAGGTGTCTGGTCGCCCCCAGCACAACCCATGTCTGGGTGGTTTCTCTGCCAGGACATGCCCAGCTGAGGTCTGAGCAATGGGGAAAGTTGCAGACTTTATCTTGGACATTAGGGCCTTCTGCTCTGTTCCGTCTCCCTTCAGACACTCAGCATCCAGGCCAGCTCCAGCCTTCTCCCCATCAGAGGCAGTCCTGTGCAACGGGGAGGCAGGGCCATGCTGGGTATCAGATGAGAGTCCTGGAGACGAATCTGGGTCAGTCTTCGTCTCAGCTCTACCATGTCGTTCACTGTGAACCCTGCGTAATTTACTTAACCTCTCTCGTCTTGGTTACCTCCTCTGTAGAGTGCAGAGAGTATTCATTTTCATAGTTATCTGGAACTTCTGGAAGCTTCACTTCAGAGAAGGAACTGGACTTTCAGACTCTGAAACTGCAGGCTGGTGGACACGTGGCTGGGAAAACCTCATTAATTCTGCTGTGTGGGAAGTCTGAGTTGTTTGTAAAAGATTCCCTCTTACAGCATCTTAAAGGCATCCCCTGGCACCTGGCAACAGCTGTCTGACTGTGCTTCCTCTCATCCCTTAAGCTGGACCAGCACTGGAAGCCACACTCAGGCTTATTGTCAACAGCAACAGCAAACATTGTTTCCATTTATCGAGCACCAACTTGGCGCTAGGAGCTGTGCTAAGCACATTCATGAATGCTTTATCTTCTTTCATCCTCACAACAAACCAGTAAGTTAGCTACTATTATTACCTTCATTACAGCTGAGGAAGTGGAGGGCAAGGGAGCTGGACTAGTTCAAGGTTAATTAAGGTCACTGAGCTAGTTAGCTAACCAGTGTTTGGCTCATGGCAAGCCCAGGCTTGGGATCACTGCCATACTGCTTTTCAATCATTCCACTGCTTGGGTTGCTGAAATTTTGGAAACATTTTTGGACCTGAGACGCCTCTCTGAGACACTCACTCTGGCTGTTCCTTCACACTGCTTCCCTGCATGATGTACTTTGGGGACACCCTCTGCTCTGGCCACTGCTGATCTCCCAGGTCAGGTCCTGACTTGCCCTTGTCCTGGTGTTTATTCTTCCAGCTGGACCTTTCCTTCTTAGCTGCCCGAGTCCCACCTCCAAGACTCTTGCACCTGCGCTCAACATCTGTCCATTTGCTCTCGTCCTGGCTTTCCTGTCTACGCTCCCAATCAGCCCAAACTACTCCCTACTCTCTGTATCATCCCCAAGGTCCCCGATCATGACATCACCACTCCCCTCAGACCAGAATCTCTTAACCAGCACAGAACCTGAAGATGTGCTCTTTGGATGAAGTGAGGTCTCTGCTCCCAGCAGACCGGACCACGGAGACAGAATGGGGACACGGTATCCAGTCCAGTGTTCATCCCTACCTTTGTCTTTTGTTGAATTCAGAGAGTACATCTTACAGTAGAGAACGGGGACCACAGTGCTTGATTACAAATACATAAGAAAACTATCTCAAAGCAAATCAACCCCATATTTGTTAGCACACCCATCACTTTTATAAATTAATTTCTGCCTAATTATCACATGTAATAAAATAGCGCAATAAAAATTTGTCCTTGAGTAAAACTGCATATGAATCTTGCTAGATTAATTTCAAGTTTTCTGTATGTATAGCCCTAATCTCTACCTTATGCAACTGCTTGTTTTCTGGATAGATATTGATCAACAATATTTATTCATGCAGAACTAAAACCAACCAGGTAATGCTGTTCTGAACTAACACATCTGTGTTCTGCTGGGGAACTTTCCAGAGAGAATTCATGACCTTGAGAGTGAGTCAGAGGGAAGAGGCTTTCTCCTTGACAACCAGAATGGATGAGCAGAAGTGAAAGTAGAACAGGAAGGGCTGCCCCCCTCCCCCTCTCCTCCACCCATCCCCCACCCCTCCGCCTATTCCCCCCACCCGAGCCCCTCCCCCACCCACCCCCCACCCACCCCACAAGCAAAACACAGAGAGGGTGTATTTTCTGGGTGATTCTGGCCCACACTTCAACTATTATGGGAAGAAATCCTTCTTGAGTCTATATTATGACTGATACTAGTCAGTTGAATTGAATTACTTAACTTCATCAGCTGGTGAAGATTTTCCCTGAAGAAACAATGAAAGCCACATGGCTCGATAGTTTATTCTTGGATGAGGAACCAGCCGGCGGACACAGTCTCCGATGAGCACAGATGGAAGCCACTTCATCACAAAGTCATCCCTGAAGAGCTTGCCTTCTGATTACTTGTTCAGTCACTCAGTTGTGTCCGACTCTTTGTGACCCCAGGGACTACAGCACGTCAAGCTTCCCTGTCCTTCATCACCTCCCGGAGCTTGCTCAAACTCAAGTCCATTGAGTCAGTGATGCCATCCAACCATCTCATCCTCTGTTGTCCCCTTCTCCTCCCACCTTCAGTCTTTCACAGCATCAGGGTCTTTTCCAGTGAGTCAGCCCCTCCCATTAGGTGGCCAAAGTATTGGAGCTTCAGCTTCAGCATCAGTCCTTCCAATTCATATTCAGGGAAGATTTCCTTTAGGATTGACTAGTTTGATCTCCTTGCAGTCCAAGGGACTCTCAAGAGTCTTCTCCAGCACCACAGTTTGAAAGCATCAGTTCTTCAGTGTTCAACCTTCTTTATGGTCCAGCTCTCGCATCCGTACATGACTGCTGCTCTCTCATTAGAGGATGCTGAGTAGGGTACATTCCCTGGAAGGGGGGCTCCTTAGCAATGTCCTAAGGAATAGGCACTCTGAAAAGTACGGGAGAGGGAAAAAAGGCAGAGAACTTAGGAAGGTTCGGTCAGCTCTCTTCTACTTCAATTTGTCTAATTGTTTTCTGAAAGGCATGCAGCCCACATTTAGGTCTGTTCATTTAGCCCACACTGCAGGTATTGATAATAAGTAATACACTGATCCCTTAATCCTCCTTTATCCTTGGTCCCGGCCCTTTGACAAAATAAGAGATTACAGAGATGTGAGAGAACTTAGCCTGACTGCACACCGTCCTCAAATATCTGTTAATTATTTTCCAGCTCTGGTCACATTTCTAAACTAGATGGGAGGCAGATGGCTTCCTGAAAGTAAAAATAGATTTTATCCCCTGAAGTTTCGCAGCCTGTTTGAGGGGAAGTGGCTGAATCCAGGGTTTGAAGGAGCCTCTCTGGAGACGCACATGTGGCTTTATGTTGCATACTGCGGTGAGACGGATGATCAGAAATCTGTGACAACGACTGCTGGGAAGGCACAGTTGCCCCAGAGACTGGACTCCGGGCAGGTCCATGGTGGACCTCCAGAGGAAGAACCTGATTGCGAGAAAGCACAAGAGGGCAGGACCCAGACCATCTGTGGTCTGGGTTCCAGTGTGGCAATGGTAGTGATGGCCTTTGCCAATTTGCCTGATTTCTTTGAGGCTTTGTGTCCTGAGTTGTAGAATGAGCTGTCATTACTGTTTCATCACTGTCTTGTCCAAATCTTTGTAACCCCATGGGCTATAGTCCGCCCTGGAAGTAGTCCACCACCTCTGTCCATGGAATTTTTCAGGCAAGAACACTGGCGTGAGTTGCCGTTTCCTTCTCCAGGGGATCTTCCCGACCCAGGGATTGAACCTGTGTCTCCTGCATTGGCAGGGGATTCTTTACCATTCAATCTTCCACCAGGGAAGCCCACAGTGAGCTGTAGTAAAGAGTAAATGAAATAATGTGTATTAGTGATCGATTGCCACTGTGTAACAAATTACCCCCAAACTCACTAACCTACAGCAATAACATGTGTTATGTCACACTTCTGCGGATCTGCTCAGCTGGGTCCTCTAATTCAGGGTCTGATAAGAGGATGATCCAGGTCAGCTGGGCTGTAGTCATCTCAAGGCTTGGTAGAAGAAGGAGTCAGAAGTGAGCAAGCTGTTGGTGGGCTTTGGTTCCCTGCGGGCTGTGGGCTGGAGGCCCCAAGTCCTCACATCCTGCTGGGTGGGGGCCTCTCTCAGTTCCTTGCCTTGTGGGTCTGTCCATAGAGCAGCTCACAACTCAGGAGCTTGCTTCATCAGAGCAAGTCAGGGAGCAGAATCAGGGAATGAAGGAGTTTCTTACAGCTTAATCTTGGAAGGGACATCCCATCACTTCTGCTGTATTCTATTTCTTAAAATCGAGACACTAGATCTGCCACACCCTGCAAAAGTAAGAGATAATATAAGAGATTATATTTTAAAAACTCCAGGACTTCTCTGGTGGTCCAGTGGTTAAGATTCCATGCTTCCAATGCAGAGGGCACAGGTACAAACTAAGGGCTGGGAAGTTCCACATGCCCAGTGGTTTGGCAAAAAAAAAAAAAACTAAACTAAACCTCCAGTCAATTTTCTAACACCTAATTCAACTCAGCTAACACCCACAGACTGCATACTTATGAATGCTTTAAATCATCACCTCTTGGTTCCTAACCAACTAATAAGATTGCTGACAGTCCCTTGCGTGCCGTGATACATGTGGTTTGCATGCCATGTCGAAAGCATGGCCTTTAAGGTGAGTCATGGCAATTAAAGAAGGCAACTATCAGTCAATTAACCATTCGTAGATAGAGACACAGATAAGATTTACAGTTCATTTTTCCTTCAAAAAACACAAAGCAGTTTCCTGAAATGAATTGTTTTTCGTCAAGTGAAGAATTTTGAGGCTGGAGGGGTGGAGAAACGTCAAGGCACAGCACTTTGCTGTTGCCTGGAAAGCCTTTCAAGACACCTATGCGTGCTTCCAACACTCTACCAACTGTGTCTGGACTGCAACTCGAGATTCTATTGTGCGTCATCTTATTAACGATGTCACGCTGAGCCAGTGGGATGGAAGTATACATTTTTCCTATACAGGCATCAGCTGAAGAAAATACTGTTTTGAGAGATGTGCATACTCTTCCAAGTTAGGGAATTAAAAACCAGAGGGATCCTATGGTTGGAATGTGAACTTAGAGAGAATGTCCTGAGCAGGAGATGGGGAGACAGGTGTTAGAGAAAA